>NC_058132.1:407228978-407251846 GCF_016433145.1 Gracilinanus agilis | reverse complement strand
ACCAATGCAACTACCAACAATTTGGAAATTGGTCTTGATCAAGGACACATGACAAAACTAGTGGAAATGCGCATGGGTAGGGGGGGTGCGGGGGGGGGGTTGAAGGGGAAAGGAGGAGCATGAATCATGTAACCATGTTAAAAATGAATATTAATAAATGTAAAAAAAAACAAAAAATAAAAAAAAAATTAAATTTAAAAAAAAAAAAAAAAAAGCTACTTAAGATAAGTTGGAGACATGGGCAGGCACATTAGGGGAAGAATGGGGTTCCAGAGGTCTTGTGGCTAGATCCCTGGCACCCAGAAGACCTGCCTCTTGCCAAGAGTGAGGTCAGAGTCCTCCAATCTGAGAGGCCTGGAAAGGCCACTCAGAGTATATATTTTGGGTTCCTAGAGAAAATCAGGTCTTTTTGTTTGGGAACTGAGTGCAAGAAGGTGTACATGGGCACAGCTTCTAAGCTGGGAGGAGGATTGCTTAGGGAATGGTCAGCCACACTTGATCAAGAGGCCTTTTCTTTCTCTGACTTGTATTTTTAATTATTTAGTAAATAATTATAAATTAAGATACAGTTTTCATAGAATTTTCATCTTAACAGCCCAACTTTAATATAAAAGTCTGTGGTTCATGGGTGGTTACCCTTGTCTAAATTCCATATAATATAAACTTTCTAGAGTAATGATGGTGCACCTATGGCATGGGTGCCACTCAGAGCACTCTCTGTGGGTACTTGGCCATAATCCCTCCCCTTCCTCCACTCCCAGAATCCATTATTAGAAAGGCAGAGGGACTTGGGTGGAGCTGCTCCCCTTCCCCTCTACCATGTCTGATGACATTCTTTCATATCCCCTGCCCCTCTGCCAGCGGCCAATGGGAGCACACAGTGGGTAAGGTGGGTGGCTCATAGGTGGCAGAGTTGGAGGGGAGCAGAGCATTCAGGCCAGTCCTCTCCCTCTCTCTACACTGACTGAGGATATTCTTTACTTCATCTGTCCCTCCATCCAGCAGCCCAATGGGAGCTCTTTCTCCCTCCCCTGTCTGGGGTAAGGAGGGGGCAAGGCACACCCAACATGTGGGGCCAGGGGACTTGGCCTGGGGGATGGGGTGGGGGCAAGGTCCAGCACTCCATCTCTAAAAGGTTCACCATTTCTTCACACCTTCTTTCCAGCTCATTCTCCTCTCCAAATGAACTAATAGATTTCTTTCTCATAATTATTAACATAAGGGGTGTTTCTTCAATTTCTTGTCTTTGTTTCTACAAAATGTTTTAGTTAGGTTTATATAATTCCGGAATGAATCTTGGGAGATAACATTACAGAATGTTTTACAGATATTTTGAAAAGAATTTTTCTTCTTAGTTCTTAACTGGGTTTTGTTAATAATATATATGAATGCCGATGAACCTTTAATTTTTGCTGAATTGGTTATTTCAAATAATTTTTTGTTTGACTCTCCAGGGTTCTTGAAGTATAATGTGTCTTCTGCAAGACTCAGAATTTGTTTCCTTTTTATTTATGTTTATTCCTTCAATTCCCTTTTCTTCCTATTTCTATAGCTATCATTTCTTATACTATGTTAAATAGTAGTTGTGATTACAGCCATCCTTGCTTTACCCTTGATCTTAATGGGAAAAGCTTTAACTTTTCTTCATTACATATAATGTTTATTTAGATAAATAATAATTATTTAATAATTATTATTTAGAAAAATAATAATGTTTATTTAGATAAATATTTACCCTACTAACAAAAGGCCCATTCATTCCTAAGGATCACTTTGGCAGTTAGGTAAAGGAGAGATTAGAGAGAGGCAAAGAGACCAATTTGGAGGCCACTGCAATACTTTAGGTATGAAGTGCAGAGGACCTAAACTAGGGTGGTAGTTGTGTAAATAGTGAGAAAGGGCAAATAGATAGAAATATTGGAGAGGTAAAAATTATAAGATTTGGGAATTGACTCCAAGTGTAGGATGAAGGTCAGTAAGGAATAAATAATAATTCTGAGGTTACAAACCTAGGTAACTAGAAAGATAGTAATAACCCTGTAGAAATAGATATGTTTAGAAGAGGAGTTTTGAAGAGAAGACAAAAATTCATTTTGGATACATCCACTTGGACATTCATTATGAAATATTCAGAAATAGTTGGACCTATGCAGCTAAAGTTCAAGCAAGAGACTAGGGCTAGATATGTACATTTGAGAGCCATATCCATAAAATTAATAATGTTATGGGAAAAATATTTCCCTTCTAAGTTCATGTGGTAGGTAACTGCTGCTGAATATATATTTACCACAAAGCATAAATTATAGAAGTAAAAACTAGGTTTTATTATTATGCTCAAACATAAGTTTAAACCTCAGAGAAAACCTGAACCCCTATTAGGGTTTTTAAAAGGCTTTATAGGCTTACATTGAAGTGAAAGAGAAATAATTCTTACATCTTGCATACTTGTACATTTCTCTGAGGCCATAAAAGTTAAAGAGAAGATAGATCCATAATCCTATGCTTCCTTCAATGTCATAAAAATTGAACAAACTTAAGCAAAGTCACAATCTCATAAATCCCTTTTGGGAACAAACTTCATCAAATAAACTCTTTAGGTATACATATATGTATATATACCCCCATACACCTTATGACTTGCCCAAGGAGCTCTCTCTTTTTCTCTCTCTCTTTCTTCTCTCTGTCTGTCTGTCTGTCTGTCTCTTCTCTCTCTGTCTCTCTCCCTCTCTCTCTCCTCATATATATGATAGACAATTATACACAAAGAAGAGTTAAATATAGATGGTATAATATTTTATATATGTGTATAATTTGCATCTTTATCTCTTCTTTGTGTGTAATTAAACACAAGCAAGATTATGTATGTCTTGTTTTTGTGTTTGTATGTAGTTATTTATCACATATACACACATATGATAAATAGGAGCTCATCAACAGTGGGGAGATACCAGCATTAAAAGAGATTGGGGGGGGGGCAGGTGGGTAGCTCAGTGGATTGAGAGCCAGGCCTAGAGACAGGAGGTCCTAGGTTCAAATCTGGCCTCAGACACTTCCCAGCTGTGTGACCCTGGGCAAGTCACTTGACCCCCATTGCCTACCCTTACCACTCTTCCACCTATGAGACAATACACAGAAGTTAAGGGTTTAAAATTAAAAAAAAAAGAGATTGGGAAAGGCTTCTTGTTGAAAGTAGGACTTTAGCTGGGACTTGAAGGAAACTAGAGAAATCATGGGCAGATATGAGAAAGGAGAGGATTACAGACTTTGAGGACAGTCAGTGAAAATTCCTGGAGCCCAGAGGGTCAGTGTCACTGGATCCCAGAATCCTTGTAAGAAGTATAAGAGTATTGGAAAGGGAAGACTAATGCAGGTTAAAAAGGCTTTGAATTTCAAACAAAGGATTTTATATTTAATCCTGGGACTGATAAGGAGCCACTAGAGTTGACTGAATGTATATGTGAGTGTTCATATATGTGTATGGGTGGGGAAGAGGGGGTACAGTTTGAACCAGCAAAGGAGGCCGAGGAGTAGTAATAATAGCTACTTTTTTTGTTCTTTAGTTTTTTTTCAGTTATGTCTGACTCTTCATGACCCCATTTGGGATTTTCTTGGCAAAGATACTGGAGAGGTTTGCCATTTCCTTCTCTAGTTCATTTTACAACTGAGAAAACTGAAGCAAAGAAGCTTCATTGACTTGTCCAGGGTCACACAGCTTGTAAGTGTCTGAGGCTAGATTTGAACTTGGGAAGAGTGTTGCTGACTCAGCTCTATCTATCCACTCTATCTACCACAGTACCTAGTTGTCCTACTAATAATAATAGCTAACATTTACTTATCACTTACTATGTGTCAGGCACTGGGAAGCATTTTACAATTGTTATCTCATTTGATTCTGGCAGCAACCTTGGAGGTAGGTACCATTTTTATCCCCATTTTATTTCTACAAGCTTCTTAGTTGATTCTCTAGGATTTTTTAAGTAGACCATCATATCATCTGCAAAGAGTGATAGCTTAGTCTCTTCATTGCCTATTTTGATACCTTCAATTTCTTTTTCTTCTCTAATTGCTATTGCTAGTGTTTCTAGTACTATGTCGAATAATAGAGGTGATAATGGGCATCCTTGTTTCACTCCTGATCTTATTGGGAAGGCTTCTAATTTATCCCCATTGCATATGATGCTTGTTGATGGTTTTAGGTATATACTGTTTATTATTTTTAGGAAGGGTCCTTCTATTCCTATACTTTTCAGTGTTTTCAATAGGAATGAATACTGTATTTTGTCAAAGGCTTTTTCAGCATCTATTGAGATAATCAGTGATTTTTGTTTGTTAGATTGTTGATATAGTCAATTATGTGGATGGTTTTCCTAATGTTGAACCATCCTTGCATTCCTGGTATAAATCCCACCTGATCATGGTGGATGATCCTCTTGATTACTTGCTGGAGTCTCTTTGCTAGTATTCTATTTAAGATTTTTGCATCTATGTTCATTAGGGAGATTGGTCTGTAGTTTTCTTTCTCTGTTTTTGATCTACCTGGCTTTGGAATCAGTACCAGTCCCCATTTTAAAGATGAGGAACTCATCTTTAGCCAGAAGTTAAGTGACTTGCCCAGGGTCCCACAGTTAGGAAGTGTCTGAAGCCACATTTGAACTTGGGTCTTCCTGATTCCAGGCCTCAAACTCTATCCATTGTGCAGTCTAGATGCCAAATAAAGAAGTGGAGAAACAAGATAATAGCAGATGAAAACATTGGAATGGAGAGAGAATCCAGGAGAAGGGGATGGTCAAGTGCCAAATGCTGCAGAGAGATTTCCAAAGAATGGAAACTAAGGAAGACTCTTCAATTTGGAAATTAAAAAATAATAAATAACTTTGGAGAAATTAGTTTCAGTTAAATGATGAGGATAAAAGCCAGATTTCAAAACGTTGAGAAATGAGTGAGAGGACTGGTGGTAATAAAGATAGATGGATTTTTCTAGGGATTTCACTAGGAAGAGAAGAGTTTTAGATAATATATGGGGCAGAGGATAGAATAGAATGTGAAGGGAAGGTTTGGAATAGCCTCAAAGAATCAATTAGTCAATAGTCATGAAGGATTTATTGTGTTTACTACTAGGAAGGATTGTTGAAGGAAGGCTGGGAAAGAGATACTAGGACAAAGATATATCTATTGGCACTCTGATATAACATAGAAAAAAAGAAAAAAAAGATTTTCTGGCTATGTTTGGGGCCTATTTGAGATTAGCCTACATAAAAATGTAGTGGACCCAGGAGATGGTTATATGTGTAGTAGGGGCAGCATCCCATACATCATACAGCTTATTCTGTTTTGATTTAACACTAATAGTTAAGAATTTTTTTTGTCTTCAGAAGGATTCTTTTTGATGAGTTGTACTGCTTGTCATTGTCAGGGTGCCAGCTTCAACTGGCATTTTGATTGTTAAATTTTCATTGTGAGCATTTATACCTCCGAAATTGGCAAATCAAGGTTTGATTTATTGTTTTGCTGGCTGTCCAGACAAATGGTGTCAAATTTAAATAGAAAGGATCTTGAGTGTGAGTATAGGAGAACCAGAGAATAATGTAATTGGGAAATGTTTAAACAAAATCAATAAAAATACAATGTAATATAGATAACATTTTAAAACTGGAGATCCTCTGGTACTGATTAGTGTCTTGTTTCTATTTTAGTTTGGCACTACTGGTCCAGACTTAAGAAAGTGTTGGGGAAAATCTTAATAATACAGATTAAACCTAAAAATGTGTCTCGTATGCTTTTTCCCTAGAGAGAGATAATTTTTAAACATTTACCAATATAATCATAGCTATATCTTCCTCTCTGCCTGTGCAGTCACTGTGGTTCTGTCTTCTGTACTGTGAACTCTAATGAATATGAAATTTAAAATCTGTAAAAGAGAAAAATTCAGAGAGGTTTTTTTATATGAGTTGGGTCTTCATACCCATTTCTACAGGGAAGGTTGTATTTCTTGTTCTTATAAAATAATAAATAATAATGAACAAATAATTAAACAATAGCCAATGTTTTAAGCAAGCATCCACATATATGGGAGTAGAGTAATAAGGACTCCCCCTCTGTAGCTGAAAGATATAGAATATGATAGATTTCCAATTATTTTTAATAAACCATCATACTAGCTTCTTTGAAGACAAAGATCTAGTCACTGGCATGTTAATAAGGAATATAATTTCATTACTTTGGATACCAAGCTACTGAGCACCAGGATGCTACTATAGGAAGGTTCTAGAGGTGTTATTTAGTATTTCCACCAGTGCTGAATACTCTGATTATCATCTCTTAGCCCTTCTGCCTAAGAATGTCAGTGGAGGGAGAACATCTATTTATTCAAGGAAGGGAGGCTGCCATTTACTGCTCAAGCTCATTTAACACATACCAGGACAAAAATCTCAACACTATTGTTTCTGAGATTAGTAGAAATTAACCTTTGGCATGTGTAAAGGAGTATGGCTCTATGGCTCTTTAATCTTTGCTGAGAATAAGAGTGAATTACAGATAGTCAAATGATCTGAATGAAAGTTAGAATCCTGAAAAGTTTTTTGTTAGTGAGAGAATCACTGAGTTATGCAAAGTACATAGAATTCTGGATGAAGAAAATGCATTTATTGATGGACCTATTTGTGTTTCGTGCCCTGATATCCCCTTATTTTATGCAGCAAGACTAGAATTTTGAGCAGTGATGAGATCACATTTGATCTGTTGCCACTCTTAAGAATTGGCAAGTTTTTATAGGGACTAGTCCCTATAGTTTCTGAAGGAAGGTGTAAGTACCTTGGGGGCTAGGATGGGCATGGGGGGGTGGGACTTAGAGGTGAGAGCCTAAGACATTCTAGAAAGGTTCTTAATAAATACAATAGAATGTTCCCAAGTTCCTTGCCATAAGGAGGTGGGATGAGCAAAGGTTAGTTACTATGGCTACCAACTCCATGGATGCCAGTACAGACATTTACAAGGTTATGATCAGGTGTGACAATGTATGGAATCAGGGTATTTGGAAAATGGTTATAGCCAGTGGTAGCAATCAGAGCTTAAGGGGATTCATTAGAGCTAAGTGATGAGATGAAATCTATATGGCTTTAGCCCATACTTAGTTTCTTTCCTTAGAACTTTGAATTATGCCCATTGAATTTCACCAAGTTTTTCCTTCGCTCCTCTATGGATTTGGGTATACTGTATCAATAATTGGACAAAAGAAAAAAATCTTCCCTGGCTGCAAAGTGCTTACAATCTGATCAGGAAATGAGATATAAAAAATCTAATGTTTCAAGTAAGACGACAACTGAGTAAGGATCAAAGAATATCATACCAAGAGTGAATGCTATAAGATTTAATAAAATTTTCTTTTGGCTGCATCTATAGCCTTCCATCGTGCTTATCTCTATGTCTATGTGAATCTATATCCCTTCTCTTTGGGAATTCCTCCTCTCTGACCCACTGAGCTTCTACCAGTTTAGCTCAGACCTTTTGTAGACTCTGCCTCCTGCCCTTACTTTTTGGTCATGCCAGCATGATTATATTTAATTGTCTCTGACTGCTTCCAGCTGGGTCCACTTAGTGTAGAGGGAAACATTCTGTCTACTAACATATGGAGAAAGGAGATGGGTAATAAGAACGGAAGAAGGGGCAGCTGGTATGGCCAAACTGAGAAATCTTCCTTTCATAGTCATACAGACTTCCAGCTTCCTGTTATCCATGCTCACTCAAGTTAAAACTTGGTTGGTCACACGATCAAATAACAACTGCTCTAAAGTATAGAATCATACAATTTAAGAACTAGACAGAAACTGAAGGATCATTTAATCAAATTCTCACTTCATAGATAAGGAAATTGAGGCAAAAGAAGAGTTATCAACTTATCCAAACTATTAAGCCAGAGGCAGAAGTGAGTGACAGTCTAGTCAAATGTACTGCTTTTCATTCCACGTGAAAAATAGAAAAGCAGCCCGTGTCTTATGCTATCATCATACTACTCCCACTGAGTTGAATTCTCACTAGTCTTGGGTAACTCATTCTCTGCCAAGAGCAAAGTATCTGCTAGACCTGCAGGCTTTTTTGGTAGTTCCTGATAGTTGCCATTAGGTATGGTTCCACTGGCCACTCAGTTGAGTTTTTTCATTTCATTTTCATTTGAGATGGAATTCTCAACTGGAAAGTTATTCTATTGACATGAGAGAATGTTTGATGTCTGCCATTACTCTTTTTTTTAAACTTCTACCTTTTGCAACTAGGGGCAATAAGGTGGTGAAGTGGATAGAGTGTTGGGGCTGGAATCAGGAAGACTCATCTTCCTGGGTTCAAATCTGGCCTCAGACACTTACTAGTTATGTAACCCTGGACAAGCCACATAACCCTATTTACCTCAGTTTCCTTAACTATCAAATGAGCTGGAGGAGGAAATGGCAAACCACTCCAATATCTTTGCCAAGAAAACCCCAAATTGGTCACAACTAAACAACAACTTGCAGCAAACTTTCTAGAACTCTCAGAGACTAAGGTTAACCAGTTTCTTAATTCCAGAATCATTTTGCTTTCTCCTGGCCCAGCTATTGTCTTTCCTCAGTCTAACTGCTTCCTTGGCCTTTCATATGTATATTGTACAAAACTTTCTTGGCTTTGTGGCTTCCCTACACTGAGATAAAAGGAAATGATGATCATAAAGAGTCTGAATGGCTGTATCCAGACCTGGACAGACCAGAGAAACCTTTTTACAATTTTTCTGGACTTGGTCAGTAGATGAAAAGAAAAAAGAAATGCTATAGGGCAGCTGGGTAGCTCAGTGGATTGAGAGTCAGGCCTAGAGACGGGAGGTCCTAGGTTCAAATCCGGCCTCAGACACTTCCCAGCTGTGTGACCCTGGGCAAGTCACTTGACCTCCATTGCCTACCCTTACCAATCTCCCACCTATAAGTCAATACACAGAAGTTAAGGGTTTAAAATTTAAAAAAAAAAAAAATTAAAAAAAAAGAAATGCTATAGATATGGTTTACCTAGAATGGGGTATATATATAGATAAAGGCAGGCTCAGTAGTCAGGGGACTGGGGGAAAAGTAAGACCCCTTCCCTACAAGGCATGGTTTTCTTTCAGCATTCCTGAAGAACAGGGAGGAAGGAGTTGGAAAGAGAAGGCCTTCCTTTCACACTTAACCTATCAAGAATGCCTACCATTGGTTCTAAAATGTAAGTGAGCTAACTAATTGTGGCCTTCCTCAGTGGCTCACATCTTTATTTCTAGGAATATCTGAGCCCGGAATTCACATACTAGGCTTGCTTATTCTAATAACATCCTTTCCTCTTTACCTTAATAGCTTCAATTTTCCTTATCAGCTTTCATGGATCACCCCTTTCATCTCCCTACATAAAGAATGTTTTTGCCCTTGTCTTCTTCATATATTTTAAATAACATACATATACAGCTTAGCATTTTTGCTGGCCAACAGGATTTTATGGTAGGTACATAAGTTCTAACTTGAATGCAAAAGATATAGAAGAAAGGTTAGCAAGTCTGGATCACAAGAAGGGAAAAAAAAAATGAGGTGTAGTTAGATAGTAAATCGAAAAGAGAGCCAGGCCCGAGGTTAGGAGGACTTGGGCTCAAATCTAGACTCAGATACTTCTGTATAAATGGAGATTTTGAACCTTGGACTGCATCCCCCATAAGTTCCTTAGTATTTCCCAAAATTTCCTTTAATCTCTCCTGCACCTCCATGTTTTCTCGGTCACATTATTGTTTTATGGTTAGCTATAACATCTCCTTCTTCCTCTTTTGCTCTTGGGAGCAGACTGGTTAGAACTTCTTTAGTTAGTTTTTTTGTTAGTTTGTTATTAATAAAAATTTATAAAATATAATAGTTATTGGATATTAATTTCAAAATCCACATTATGTCCAACCACGATAGGACAGAATTCTCAAATATTTTTTTTTAAACCCTTGTACTTCGGTGTATTGTCTCATAGGTGGAAGATTGGTAAGGGTGGACAATGAGGGTCAAGTGACTTGCCCAGGGTCACACAGCTGGGAAGTGTCTGAGGCCGGGTTTGAACCTAGGACCTCCTGTCTCTAGGCCTGACTCTCACTCCACTGAGCTACCCAGCTGCCCCCTCAAATATTTTTAAGAGAGATTTTCAGTTAAGTTAGTAAGTTTTTTCTCTGGCCATGCCCCCCTACTTGCTTTCTGCCAGCCAGAGGCTTGTCTCCCACAGCCACTTCTCATATCCATCTGCTTAAGCCAGTGTTCCTCACTGCTCCTGGCCTAGCTGCCCAGCCTCAAACGACTCCTGACTAGACCCGCCTGCCATTCAGAGCCACTTTTTTTCAAGAGGGTGATGTATAAAAATCTTTCCAATACAATCCCTTCCCCCATCCCATGTGGGATTTTCCAACCTGCACTAGCCATTTTTTAAGCTGAAGTCTTAAGCTGATTCTTGACTCCTGTTATATTGAATCTCTGGGAGTCAGGAGTCCACACTGTTGATTGACAGGTGGATCCGTTGGATGTTGGAATGTTCTCAGAGGGCCATGAGGACAGGAGAGAGCAGTTGGCCGGGTGGGGGGCGGTATAAAATACCCTGGCAGCAGGGTCCTTTCTTTCCCTGAGACCTGAGATCTGTGGATCCTGGTCTTTTGGGGATTGAGACTTGCTGGACTGAACCTTGCAAGATCCTCCTCTTTGTTCCTGTTAACATCATCAACCTGTACCCAGACCATCATCTCTGATTCTACTGCCCCTAGATATTAGGAAATCAGTCATCTTAGTTATCTAGGTTTCCCAGGGCCTGGGAGGGATCCGGGAAGTGGGCAGGAGAAGAAGAAGAGGGTGGAAAGGGGTGGATATCCCAAAGACTGATTAGGCATATCATCTAGCAAAGGAGAAGAAGCTGAAATATCAAGCAGCAGTTTGCCTACTCTAGTGTGGCTGTGGCCAGGCTGGACCAGAGAGGAACTGTTAGGGTCCGTTCCCGTGAGCCCACCCAACAAACTGAGACCAACACTGCAATACACAAGGAGGTCTGTTTATTGAGCTGGTGCACCAGGGGAAAGCTGTAAAGTAGCATTCCACCCAGGAGCCGCCAGCAGGGTTCTTTTAAAGTAACTGGAATGGGGGAAGGGATAGGAGTTGGAATCTTGGGGGGCTTAATCAGTCTCCAGGATGTTCTTATCTCGACATCATCCCAGGAAAGTTCTTATCCAGACTGTCAGTATATTATAAACCATTGCGAAACCACCGGAGGTCCTGACCAGTCCTTTGGTCTAGATAAAGTTCATACTGGAAACCGTCCTTCTTCATTCCCCACTTCTTTTGATTTAGGGGGACCTGTGGGCATAGATATCCTCTGTGCCTGGAGGGGTTGATACTGTTGTTGTAAAGCGAGGACTTGGATAGTATTAAGACGTTCTTTTATAAAGTGGACTAGGCAGTTAAGGATGCAGGGTCCCAGGGCAAGGAGAAGGACAAGAATGCAGAGGGGTCCGAGAAGTGAGGTGAACCAAGGGGAAGCATGAAACATCCTAGCGTACCAGGATTGTTGGTGGTCTCTTTCCCGGGCTCACTGTTCCAGCCCAGCTCTGAGCTTGGCGAGGGAGTCTCGGATGACTCCGGAGTGGTTAACATAAAAACAGCATTCTTCCCCTAGGGCAGCGCATAGACCCCCCTCTTTAAGGAAAAGGAGGTCCAGGCCTCGGCGATCCTGGAGGGCAAGCTCGGCTAGGGAAGCATGGGATTTTTCGAGGAACGCAACTGAAGCTTCGAGTTGGGCCAGGTCTTCATCAACTGACTGGTGGAGGGAAGCTATACTTTGGCTTTGTGTTGAGAGGGCTGCGACCCCGATGCCTGTCCCTGCTGCCCCCAAGAGGGCTGCCACCGTCACGGCGATAGTGACTGGCTCACGCTTGCACCATGAAGAGGGGTGACGCCCCCAAGATAGGAGGATGTCCTCGTTTGATCGATAGGTGAGGCGTGGGACGACAGTGGCTAGGACACAAGTCTCGTGGTGTTCTAAGAGAGTCTGAGTGGCCAAACAAGGCTGTAGGCCGGAGCGTGAACAAAGCCATTTGTGCCCTGGTTGGGGGGTAAGGTAGGCGCCTCTTGGTGAGGCCACCTGTTTGGTATGGTTACAGGGATTGTTCTTGGTCGAGGGGGTAGGGGTTGGGTTCCCTGTCACGCAGGTCCCTTTTCCAACCACCAGGGAGAAAGTGAGGCCGGGGGTCATGTCATTCCAGGAACACTGTGTTGTGTTGTTGGTAAATGAAAAGTTGCCTATTGTCGCAACGGCCTCATAGTAGGGCGGTTGTGAGAGTAGACATAACCAGCATTGGGCTGTGAGATTGGGGGAAGAGTGGTTCAGGGCTATAAAGGTGGCTTGTAGTAAGCTCCAATATGGGTGCTGGGGCAGGGGTGGGTTGTGGTGATGATACATGGGGGCTGATGGGGTAGCGTTGGTGGGGGTCAGCAGTCCTGGGATGACTGATGGTGATGGAGGAGTAGTGAGCCTTTGGCGGGGTTTTAAAGAGAAATTGGGTCTTACCGCGGTGTGAGTCGTTACTGGGTATTTCCGGATTGTGAAGAAACCCCCTTGGTCATATCCGGACTCGTATGGGCGGATCCCCCATGTACGACCACCTAGCCAGGAATCATGTTCTGGCTGTTGGACTGTAAAGTTGAGGCGGGTGCACCTGGCTCGCTTCAAGGCTGGAGAGTGATAGAACCAATCCCAGTTGCACCCAGGGTTATGACCCAGAGTCATTTTGAGGAAGGGGTCCCTTTGTGTTGACCAGCTAGATGCCTGGTCCCTGGCCATAGTTTCACAGCCCCAGTAGGCACAGAAATAATGCCCGGGTTGGTTACAGTATGGTTTTCCGGGGTTTGAGTCGGGGCAGGAATAATGACCCATGTATGGTTCCCATCTAAAATCTGCCTCGCTGAGGCTTGTGGCTGAGGCTCCCTGGGCATCTCTTCCACCCCGCCCCCCCCACAATGCTCTGCCCTAATCAGCACACAGGAGAGTACAGGAAAGGTGTGGGCAGAGGTGGTGATGACATCAATGGTCTCCCCTGGAGATTCTACCGGGGTTAGCATCCATTTCCATGACCTATGGTTCGGTGGAGAGTTCGTGGTACGAATTGGGTGGTAAGGTCTGGCCTGCAAGGGAGCGACAGCTGGGCGCGGAGTGACCTCTATGGTGGGAATTGGGTCGCTCTCGGTGGGATCATGGCCGAGGGGGGCGGTCAGGGGGTCCGGCACCTGGGTCGGAAGGGGACCTTCGCAGAGGTATGAAGCCTCTGCCCCCAGGGCCGCTGTGACCTGACGGCAGCCGCTGGGTAGTCCTTGACCCAAAGCTGCCAGGGTAGTCAGGGCTAGGAGGAGAGGGGTAGCCATCAGTTCTTTTATGGGCGTTTCAAAGTCAGTTTCAGTGGGTTTTCCAGGTGAGTGCTTGCCTTCCAGTCAGGTTCGGGAGGGTTCAGCTAGTCGAACTTGAGAGCAATGAATCCAGGGTCCAATGCTGTCCACTTCGACTGCTGATGGGGTGACTAACAAAACGACAAAAGGCCCTTTCCACCAGGGTTGCAGCGTCTCTTTTCAATGGTGTTTCACCCAGACCCAGTCACCAGGTTGGTAGGGATTAGGTTCGTGCGGCGAGGGCTGAAATCTGGCTTTTAATCGGGGCCACAGGTCTGCGTGTACCTGAGAGAGAGAGAGAACAAAATCTCGTAGATGAGGTTTGAGCTTGTCGGCAGTAGGAGGGGAGGGCAGGATAGGAGCAATGGAACCATAGAGGATTTCATAGGGTGTTAGGGAGAGGTGGCCAGGTGTATTTCTGGCCTTAAAGAGAGCCAGTGGGAGGAACGTCACCCAGTCCTGGCCAGTCTCCAGTGTGAGTTTAGTAAGAAACTCTTTTAGGGTCCGATTCATCCTCTCTACCTGTCCTGAACTCTGAGGCCTGTATTCACAATGGTGCTTCCACCGGGTCCCTAGTCCCTTAGCCAAGGACCGTACTATAAGCCCCACAAAAGCTGGGCCATTGTCGGATCCAATGGATAGGGGGAACCCGTATCGAGGAATGATGTCCTCGAGGAGGTGCTTAGCCACCGTCTGGGCAGTCTCAGTTTTGGTGGGGAGCGCCTCGGTCCATCCAGTGAATGTGTCAACCATAACTAGGAGGTAATGGAATCAGAATTTCCCTGGTTTGACTTCCGTAAAATCAACTTCCCAATGCTCACAGGGTCTGGTCCCTCGCAGTCGAGCGGCTGGGGCAGGGGCTTGGAGTCTGGCACGCAGTGCATTTGTGAACGAGTTCCTCAAGAAATGGGCCCATTCCCCTGAACCGGATACGACCCTTGCGGAGGAGTTCACTAAGTTTGTGATGTCCTAAATGAGTGAGGTGGTGCAAGTGGGTAGCTAGTAGCTGGCCGGTTGTCTGGGGCAGAAGGGTGTTCCCATCTTTGTCCTGAAAAAACTCCTCATGGTTTACCATTGGAGTCCCTCCATGCTTTACAGCCCATTCCTAGTCCGCCTCCGAATATTGGGGAGGGTCAGTTGGGGGGTCAGGAAGCACCCCGTCTCGTGGAAGGGTGAGTGAGAGGGCCCGGGGCACTGTACCATGTAAGGCAGACTCCTGGGCTGCTTCATCCGTCCATCGATTCCCCAGTGCTGGATGGGCATTACCTTTCTGATGACCCGGTATGTGAATCACAGCTACCTGTCAGGGGTCCCAGACCGCAGCCAAAAGTTCGTGGATGTGTTTCAGGTGCGCTATGGGCTTCCCTGCGGAAGTGACATAGCCTCGCTCATGATAGATGGGGGCCTATATGTGGAGGGTGGCGAAAGCCATAGCAGCTGTCCGTGTAGATATTGACACGCTTCCCTCTGGCTGCCCAGAGGGCTGCCATCAGGGCCTCCAGTTCCGCCTTTTGGGCCGATGTACCCTCAGGAAGTCGGGCGGCCCAGACAAGGTTCTGGGACTGGTCCACAACAGCTGCTCCTGCTGCCCTGGTGCCTGTGGCGGTGAGAAAACTACTTCCATCTGTGAAAAATGTGAGCTCGGCATTGGGAAGGGGGATGTCCTTCAGGTCCGGGTGGGCTGAGATAGCTTCCACCAAGATGTCCTGGCAGGAATGGGGTTCGATTGTGTCATCCGTGGGAAGAAGGGTGGCCGGGTTCAGGGTAGAGATGACCCTGAAGGAGATGTGGGACTCATTGAGGAGCAGGGATTGGTAGTGGGTCAGCCTGGAGTGTGAGAGCCACCTGACTGGGGGCTGGCGGAGGACGCTCTCGATTGCATGGGAAGAGGTAATGACCAGGGCTTGCCCATGGGTGAGTTTGTCAGCGTCTTTGACCAAGAGAGCTACTGCCGCGATAATGCGGAGACACGCCAGCCATCCTGCTGCTACAGGGTCCGTCCGTTTGGATAAGTATGCCACTGGTCAATCCCACGGACCCAGTCTCTGGGTTAGAACTCCCTTTGCTACTCCCCCTTTTTCATCTATAAAGAGTGTAAATGGTTTTTCTGGGTCTGGCAAGGGCAGGGAAGGGGCTTGTAGCATGGCCAGTTGGAGCGCCTGGAAGGCCGAGTCCATCTCTGGTGTCCAGGCCCAGCTCCCAGAATCTTTGGCACCCTGGTAGAGGGGATTCGCAATCTCTGCGAAATTTGGAATCCAAAGACGGCAATACCCCACAGTACCCAAAAATTCTCAAACCTGTCGAGGGGAAGTGGGAGCAGGAATGGCCAGGATAGTCTTAGTCATAGCGGGGGTTAACCAACGGGACCCTCCGTGTAACCTATAGCCCAGGAAGGTAACATCGGTGCGGGCGATGTTTGCTTTCCTTGTGCTAACTTTGTATCCTGCCTCTTGTAGGGTGTGGAGAAGCACCCTGGTATCACGTTTGCACTGTTCCTCACTGAGGGAGGCCACCAGGAGATCATCCACATATTGCAAAAGAGTAACTTCAGGATGGGTGGACCAAAAATCTCCCAAATCCCGAGCTAGGGCATCGCTAAAGAGGGTGGGGCTGAGTTTTAGGCCTTGTGGTAGCCTCGTCCACGTTAGTTGGGTCGTAGTTTGGGAGGAGGGATCTGACCACTCAAAAGCAAAGATGGGTTGGCTGATGGGTGATAGGGGGAGTGTGAAGAAAGCATCCTTCAGATCTAAGGTAGAGTACCATGTTAATGAAGGGTAGAGGTTGCTCAAAAGGGTGTACGGGTTAGGGACAGTGCGGTGGAAGTCCTCAATCGTCTTGTTGACTTCCCTTAAATCCTGTACTGGCCGGAAATCCCCTCCTGGTTTTTGGACTGGGAGAAGGGGAGTATTCCAGGGTGACTTACAGGGGATCAGGATCCCCGCCTCCATAAGTCTATTGATGTGTGGCTGGATGCCCTGACGGGCTGCTAGGGGCATAGGGTATTGGTGGACCCTAATGGGGGTTGCCCCTGCTTTGAGTGGGATAATGATGGGGAGTTGGTACACAGCCAATCCAACGTCTGCTACTTCTGCCCAAACTTGTGGTAGGTCTTTCATCCAAGGCTTAATATGGGGTGGGATGTCCGGGGGGTTAGGGTCCGAGAACAGACGGTGTTCGACTTGGAGGGCCAAGGTGAGAACAGTTAAAGGTTGGCCTCTGGAGTCCGTCACTGAGACGAAGTCTCAGGAGAACTGAATATGGGCTCCCAGTTTGTGAAGGAGGTCGCGGCCAAGTAAGGGGGCTGGGGAGTCGGGGATGACTAGGAAGGAGTGTGATACAGTGTGTGTTCCCAGATTCACAGTCCTCCGAGTAGTCCAAGGATATCAGTGAGAGCCCGTCACTCCCTGAACTAAGGATGTCTTGGAGGAAGTGGTCCCCAGGGGTTTTAACAAGACTGAGTGTTCTGCTCCCGTGTCAACCAATAGGGATACGGGGGTCCCCTCGATGTAGGCTGTCACCCAGGACTCAGGGAGGGGGCCTAAGGCCCGGCCCCATCAATCATCTTCCGCGAAAGCTAGTGCTTGTTGCTCCCTTGGGGGGTTCTTATAAAACTGCCCTGGGCCTCAAAGCGGGGGTTCGAAAAAGGGGCCTCCCAACCTCTCCCTTCGGCCCTTTGGGCGTTGTTGTGTGAGGGACCCCCAACCATTAGGACAGTCATGGTGCCAGTGTCCGGGTTGTCTGCACCAGAAGCAGGTGCCCCTGGGCAGCGGGGTAGCGCCGCCTCCCTGGCCTAGGGCTGCAACAAGAATTTGGGTTGTTTTTTGTTGGACCCTAAGCATCTGTTTGTGGGCCCTATCCTCCCGATGTCTTTGCTCCACGAGTTTCTGGGCTTCTTGAGCCTCAGACTCCTGTTTCTGCTCTTGCCTAATAAGATCCTCTTGTCTGAGGCGCTCTGCCCAGTCCTCAGGGGTTTCTCTGGAGTTAAAGACCCGTTCAGCAACCTTTAATAGTTCTTCCAGAGACTGGGCCGTAAAAGCATCCACTTTCTGTAGTTTATGCCGGATATCAGGCGCAGCTTGGTTAACAAAGGCTAAGAGAATGGCCGTCTGACTGGTGGGGGCCCCCGGGTCAAGAGGGGAGTAAATGCGAAAAGCAGTCTGCAGTTGTTCAAGAAAGGCTGCAGGTGTCTCATCAGGGCCCTGTCTAACTTCCCCAATTTTGGACAAATTTGTGGGTTTCCTAGCCGCAGCTCAGAGACCCGCAAGGAGAGTCTGGCGATAGGACTGAAGATGCTCGCTACCTTGTTCTGTCGAGAAGTCCCAGTCGGGGCGGCTAGTTGGAAAGGTTGCTTCTAGACGAGCAGCGTCGGTAGTGGGACGGCCATCGTCCCCGAGAACTAATTTTCGCCCTTCCGCAAGAATGCGGTCTCGTTCTTCCCCCGTGAAAAGGGTACAGAGGAGTTGTTGGCAGTCATCCCAGGTGGGTGTATGGGTTAAAAAAACAGATTCAAGAAGGTCGATGAGTTTCTGGGGGTTTTGAGAAAAGGGAGGGTTCTGGTGTTTCCAATTATAAAGGTCCAATGAGGAAAAAGGCCAATATTGGTGGACTAATGGGCCCTCCGGGACCATAGGGTCAACGGTACAAACGGGCAAGGAGATTGTTGAAGAGGGGACCGCATCGGGGTCGTGCATCCGGCCTCGGGTGCGGTGTGCAGGGGGGCTTAAGGGGGAGGGATTTGGAGCTGGTGGAGGGGCCACCGACTGGGCTTCACCTGGGAGAGGGGGAGAGATAGGGGCAGGGGGAATATATGGTGGTGGGAGAGGGGGACATGGGGGATTCAAAGGGGGCTCCTCAGGCGTCGGGAGTATAGGGGGTGCCGAAGGTTTCCCGTTGGTCTGGTTACCATGGTCTAGGGTAACAGCCAAAGCCTGGATAGAGTCTGTAGAGGGTTTTAGCCAAGGTGGGGGATCTTGGGCCAGGGACTGCCAGGTGAAAATATAAGGAACCTGATATGGATGCCCCTCCGTTCCTGAGGCCAAGACCCAGGCGTGGACCGCAGATATGACAGAGCGGTCCCAAGTCCCCCCATAAGGCCACCCTATCCCAAATGTGGGCCATTCGCTATTACAAAACGTTTGGAGTTTTCCCCAGCGGACTTCCAATCCCAGATCCTTCGCCCTGGCCTTAAAGTCGCCAAAGTGTTGGAGGACCAGGTCCAATGGGGTAGAGGTTGAGTTTCCCATTAGGAAAAGGGAAACAAAGATAGAACCACAAGTGAAAAGGGAGATAAGAGTCAGGCTTAGTGGGCCACGAAGAGTGAAAAAGAAATTGAGGGGATCAAAGGCAGGGGGGTGTTGAGAAAATTTAGAAGAATGGCCGAAAGGCCAAGGCTGCCAATTAGTCTTTACCATATGCGAGACAGGATGTCCCCTGTGCACTCCTGGAGGCTTAGCTTATCGTTAGGTGCCGGCCTGGCGGTCTTGCCGGATGCGAGCCGGCCAGGGTGGGGTACTCTAACCTCTGCAAGTTTCTACTTTTCTGTCAGACTCAAACTAACAGTCCCACTGGATTCAAACTGGACAATTTCCCTGTCAGACTCAAACTGACGGTCCCACCGGACTCAAACCGGACAATTTCCCTGTCAGACTCAAACTGACGGTCCTACCGGACTCAAACCGGACAATTTCCCTGTCAGACCCAAACCCAGAGACTCCTGGGCTCGCCGCAAACACCCAACAATCACTTCCCTCATTTTGTCGCTGATCCTCTCCCGAGGGTACGGAACCGGACTACTCCAAGGTCCACATTCAGAAACAGGCTGAGGGGACAATCAATGTTGCGGGTCCGGCAGAAGCCTTCCTCTCACTCCGAACGGAGTGGACCACGACACTTAGGCAAAGGCAGGCCGTATAATCCCCAGCCAGGCAGGCGCCCTACAACCCGTATGCATTGCATGGATCGTTACCCCCCTCTCCATACATTCATACACACATGCACACATACATTCCTGGACAGCCCGACTTACCCCAGAATCAAAGGACAGGTCACTCCCGCCTCCTGCTGCCTAGGAGGGGGTCCTCAAACGGATCGGACGAGCCCCCATATGTTAGGGTCCGTTCTCCGTGAGCCCACCCAACAAACTGAGACAGACACTGCAATACACAAGGAGGTCTGTTTATTGAGCTGGTGCACCAGGGGAAAGCTGTAAAGTAGCATTCCACCTGGGAGCTGCCAGCAGGGTTCTTTTAAAGTAACTGGAATGGGGGAAGGGATAGGAGTTGGAATCTTGGGGGGCTTAATCAGTCTCCAGGATGTTCTTATCTCGACATCATCCCAGGAAAGTTCTTATCCAGACTGTCAGTATATTATAAACCATTGCGAAACCACCGGAGGTCCTGACCCTTTGGTCTAGATAAAGTTCATACTGGAAACCGTCCTTCTTCAGAACTAACCATCCTGATTCATTACTTGCCTACAGTTTAAGGGTTTATCATTACCAAATTTTAATTAGGGTTTCCCAAATACCTCTATGCAATCCCATTACCCCATCTTTGTTTAATACAGTCAAAGTCTTTAAAGTATCTTCTTGGAGTGGTTATTTCCTAGCTTCTCTGGGAAGGGAGATACGCAGTCAGAGACAAACCGTTACCAAGCTAAAGAGCCCATTATACAATATCAATCAACCCCAGGTGGGACCTGAAGGGATATCATCCTTTGACCTGCAGGATCCTGCCTGGGCATTGTTATAAAGGAGAGAGGTGTCATATCATCTTCTCCCTCTCCATCTATACATCTACATCTAGTTATTTTATAACACTCCTGGTTAAGAGAGACTTGCAACTCAGGAATTTTTTTTTCCACAGAAAGAGGATTCCTCTGCCATATTTTTTTTTTGAGGGCAAGGAAATCCTAAAAAAGTCAGTAAATCTAAAGTCAGTTTTGGGAAATAAGCCTGCTTTCTCCCACCTCCTTTTCTCTCCTGACCCAAAACACTGGGGTAGCCAGTTCTTTCACATGCAAATGTCCTATTGTCCTCCTTTTAATTTTGCCCTTCTCCCTACTTACTATAAACAGACCCCATTCAGCCTTTTTTTTTTTTTGAGGAATAATGCTATACCCCTCAACACGTACCTATCTATTATTGTCAAGGTAGCCACAACTGCAGCCTCAGCCCCTTTTATCTCTTCTTCATTGTTTGTATCTTTGGCCTTATCTTTGGTATCACCTTAGATAGTCCCTGCAATTAATTCCAACTGTAAAATGGTCTTAGCATCTAGTTCTTTGCCTTCCCTTATTTGCCTGTTAATCTCAATGAATAGCTTCACTTGCTGTTTCAGTGTCTCAAGAACTGGGTTGGTATCCTCTGCCTTGCCAAAAGTATGTCCAATTAACTTTCCCAGAACCCAATAAGCCTGAAACATTGACACTAGAATTGCCCCTCCAGTTGGTATATAAGCTAAGGCTTGCCCAATGGTTATAGTTAGCCATTGGTATGAATCATATGTCCTAAACAACTCCATAAAGAATTGGAGTATTAAAATCATCCATAAATTATAAAACACTTTTCGAAGACTGTAAAGCAACAAAGTACTGCTTCCTACTGTGACTAGCATCCTATTTAGGGAATTGGCCATGATATAATCTGCTTCTTCAGGTTCAAAAATCTTAGGCTGGCTGGCCAAACTGTAATATTGATTCAGATTGGTAATGGAGTCAGAGTAAAGAATCAAACTGGCTATCCTAGCAAGGGGGAGGGGTGAGAGTCAGTAGAATTCTTTCTCTTCCCCCTCCTGAGGCAGTTATAGCAGAAGGAGTAACAGTCTTAAATGAATCCCCTTTAGATCAAAAAATGGAGGCTATTTAGGTTTGGCTAATCCAGGGCTAAATTGGTAGACAGATAGGAAATAATCCCACTGAGATTAGCAATTTCCACTGTTAAAAGATTATTCACCTTTAAAACCTAAGATAGATAAAGGTTCAGGATGTCTTCTAATACAGAAGACTTGCTCTGGATAACAGCTGTTCCAGTGCTTGCCTGGATGAAGATTTTGCTTAGGTAATGTATGATATTGGTTGGTATAACCCAAGTGTAACTTCACACAGGCTCTCAAACTTAACAAGGGAAGGGATTTATTAATTTCAAGAAAACAGGGGAAGGAGGGAAGTTTCAGGATTGAGGGTAAAGTAAGCTACCTAATATCTTTAGGAAACTTGTTGGATATAGCTCTCCCCAGAGAGGAATGTGTTTTGACAACTTAACTTCTCTCTCCCTCACAAACTAACTTTTCTCTTAATCTAATGTTATCAATTGTAAAATGGTGAAGGTAATCTTGATTGAAGATCTATTTAAATTAGAGATTAGTTGAGGTACTGCACATGATGTATTTTCTCAGTGCACACAGCCTAGTATAGTCTGTATGTAATATACAGCAAAGTAACCCCCTGCTCCCTGAGATCAGAGATGAGCTAACAAAAAGAGAAGCAATCCTCCCTCTCTCCCAGCTGAAGTGCCCAGAGAGTCATCCCAATAAATGAGTCTGAACCAACAATGCAAAATGCAAAGGGACTTTATTATCTTAGCTTAAGCTAAGGGTGTCACTTCAACAGGCTGATGTGAGACCCTGAGCTGTGTTGAGCTGGGTTTTTATAGAGTGGTAGGCAGCAGGGAGCTGGATAGGGGGATGTCTTCAAGGTAGTCGTTCCTTCAGGAGAGAGGTCTGGAAGGTAGGCATTCTAGCAGGGGAGAGGTCTGGAAACCAAAGGTCTGTAAGTTAGGAATTCCTACAGATAAGCCTGTTTCACTATAATAATGTCATACAGGGGCCTGGATTTTTAATTCTGACTCTTTCTAGGTTCCACACCAGCCTCCCTTGATCCCCAAAGAGTGTTTTGCAAGCTGGGTGTCCTGGCTTTTATACTCACATTCTTAACTGCCCCAACTGCCCTCTCTCCTGGAGTTCTGGGAGGTACTGTGAAATTCTGTGAGGCAGTTTTACCCCAGTTAAGATCATGGATGTTACAGTTGGTAAAATTACAAAGTGCAGTTTGGATCTGCTTGATTCTTTTCCTGGGAGTTTTTATTTTCATTGGAGATTTCCCACTTTATTTACTTCTCAAGAATATGCAATAGGCTAGGGGGCTGTTTAAACTAGAAGCCAAACTGAAATATTTTGACAAAGTTTTGAAAGTCTTAAATGCTCATTGCAGTATTCTCTCTCACTATGATGAAATTTAGAACTCTGACAAATGAAATGCAAATGGATGATAAATACTAGGGAGGGGAATGAATCTTAAAGATATATGGGAGGGGCAGCTGGGTAGCTCAGTGGAGTGAGAGTCAGGCCTAGAGACAGGAGGTCCTAGGTTCAAACCCGGCCTCAGCCACTTCCTAGCTGTGTGACTCTGGGCAAGTCACTTGACCCCCATTGCCCACCC
>NC_058132.1:407207375-407224060 GCF_016433145.1 Gracilinanus agilis | reverse complement strand
TTTCCTTTCCTTTCCTTCCTTCCTTCCTTCCTTCCTTCCTTCCTTCCTTCCTTCCTTCCTTCCTTCCTTCCTTCCTTCCTTCCTTCCTTCCTTCCTCAATAATAAATATTGAAAGCAGAAGAGCAGTAAGGGCTAGGCAAGTGGGTTTCAGTGACTTGCCCAGGACCACACAGCTAGGAAATGTCTGAGGTCGTATTTGGACCCAGGACTTCCTATTTCTGGGCTGGCTCCCTATCTAATGTCCCTAAGGCTTTCAACATTATTTAACTTCACATCATTTTATGGTTTTATCCTCAACGCAAATGAGAGTAACAAATCTTCCTGTCCCTAACTCTGGCCTGGTGGATACTGGGAATTGTTTTTATAGTTCTATCTATTTCTGGGTGATAATTCCTTCTGAAACAATAAGATGAACTCTCCTATGTAACTGTAGCATGAAAAATGATACTCTACATGTAGCAAATTGAGTCTCTGTAAAGACAAAATAGTGCTGAATTATACACACTTGTAGGTGCAGGGAGAGCTCTAAGCTAGTGAACAGGTGCACTAAACAGCACCCCCAACTGCCTCAGTGCTTTTAGCAATGGCAATACAAATGCCTCAGGCTAAAAAGGCAGAGAAGATATCCAGCACCTGGGTAATAGATAAAAGTAGCACCAGCAGTTTTAATGATAACACTTCCCAGCACTGTGAAGCTTATTCTTTATTCACTTGTGTTTGTCTCTTTAGCTTCTTTATCTAATCTAAAGGACAATTGTTTAGGTTTGTATAGTTTCTCTCTTTTGAAGGCATCCAAAATGAGTTCCTTTTACCCCCACCTCATTACTTTCCTAGGAACTCCATCTCCCTATCTTTACCTCCTGGTGCCATATGCAGAACTATCACATTTTCATACATATGAAAGGAAATAAGTTCATAGCAACACATAAAGATAGTAAGCAATGGAGAGAATGGTTCATTTGGATTAAAGATTACTTTGGATGGGGCAGGTGAATCCCCTAGCCATAAGGGACAGATGAAACTTTTCATCTGTTACACCCTGTTATAATAATTAGTTTGTTGAAAGCCTAGGAAGCTTTTTAATGGTCCCTAAGACTCATATGATTCTTTCCTTTTCAGTTTTAGGGATATTATTTTAGGTAAAAAGTTGAGTTCATTCACAATCACTTCAAGACTCCAAATAGGAAAATTCCTAACATTTAGGCAGAGGTTGGGCTCTCTGTCTAACTTTACATTTATATTTATCTCTAGTTAACTTACATCTTCTTTATGATTGAGGTAAAATGCAATTTACTAGAAATGTTTGGGTAATAAAACAGCAGGTTATATTCCAGTGACAGTGGATTGAGAAAATTTGGGGAAAGGGCAGACTTATTTCTTGGGACTTTTCCCAGCCTGAGTCCTTTGCTCTGTCTGCAATTTAGTCCTACCTTTGCTCCTCAGAGATATGTTGGAATATCATGCTTGCTCCAGCTTCACCACTCCTTAAAATATTCATCCAATTTTGAGATTGTTCCTTCTTTTTATGTCAATTCCTTAGGGCCAAGTCTCTCATACAGTGGCTTTGATTGAATAAAAGAGCTATACAGGTCTGTTCACAGCTTTGTAGTAGGCAGTTCACTAGCTTTGATTGACTGATTGAATAAATATTATTACTTATTAAAGTGGGATAGTTAATGCAGCCAATCTTACATATGTTGGTAATACTTTTCTTTACCCAGAAGTGAGGAGGGACAGGAAGTATCTAGGTAGATAACAGAAGGAAAACTCACCTTCTAAAGACAGAAGAAGGAAAAAGGAAGGTGTCAAGTATCTGTTTTTGCTGGCTCTTTATCACAGTTTTATTTCAACATCACCACTCTTATGACCTCATGGCAAACGTTGTCCATCAGAGGTTCTCTAGGTTCTTGAGTCTCTTTGACAATGCTTCCTACCTTGTCAGCTGAGAGGCAAAAGGTTACACCCTCCCCTGACCAGGGGGCTCTTAGGAACCACAGACCTTTTATCTGTCAGCTTTCTTTTTAGTGGCTTTGGAGATTTATTGAAAGTCTTTCTCTCCTTGCTGAATTTTGGCTTCCTATTCTATGGGTTTGATTTTAACTTGCTCTATTTTATCTGGTTTGTTGACAAGCATCATTTTCGCTTCAGCTTTGTGCTTTTTTCTGAAAAGTAATCTAAGCATCATCCCATTTCTGCCAACATTTCATTAGATGATCAAGCACGCCTTTTGCTACAGCAATAAGATCAATGTAGTCACTAAGTAGTCCTGAAAACACATTACAGTCAGCAAAAGCTTGTACCTGATGTAACTGGTCTATCTTCTCTTCAACCTCAGCAAGCTGAGACAAATCTCTAGATAAAGCAGTATGATCCTCAGAATTACTTAACATGGCAGCACTTTCAGCAAAGACAGCCATATTGATTGGAAGTTCTTTTCTGTGACAGATCAGAGCTTCAATACCAGTATGAAGTTTCCTAAGTCGCTGATTCAGATTTGCAAATTGCTGCTGCTTTTCCACATCGGATTCACTCATCTTGATTGCCATTTTGTTGAAAGCATCAGCAACCCTGTTCACTATCTTCAATAATCTTCTTCTGAGAGCTTGAGTATTAACTGCTATCAGCAGCTCAGAATTCCCTAGGAATTACTCTAGGACTATTCCTCCTACTATAATTAGTGGGAACTGCAAAACTGAACCTGGTCATAACCCCTACTTGAAACATTTAAGGGAATCTTTAGTCCTGGTTGTTTCTTAGCTTAGGAGATCCTTGGTCTCTATTCTAATTTCAGGAATAGATGAGTTATGGTCTTGTCTCTTTCTAACATAGAGGAGTGTGTGTGTGTGTGTGTGTGTGTGTGTGTGTGTGTGTGTGTGTGTGTGTGTAAAGAGAGACATGGAGGGACAAACATTTATATAGCACCTATTATGTCCCAGGCATTGTGTTAAGCTCTTTACAAATGTTATCTCATTTGATCCTCACAACAATGCTGGGTGATGGGTACTATTATTACCCTTATTTTATAACTGAGGCAAACAGAGGTTAAATGATTTGCCCAGAGTCACATAGTTAATAAATGTCTTAGGGTGGATTTGAACTCAGGTCTTCTTGACTTGGTCCAGTACTCTACTATGCCATATAGGTGGTTTAGGGACAAGGAGAAATAGTCCTGGCTCTATACCAGCCCTGAGAAATACTGGCTTTATAGTTCAAATTCTGTTTATACTCTCTGGTCTTGGTTGACATTTAAGTACTAATTCTTTCCCTGGCCTTTTCCTTGTCTATGATGAGGACTACCCAAGGGATCTGAGAACTCTGGTCCTGGCTTACTAGATCTACAGACTAGTCTAGATCTGACTAGAAGTTATCGGTCTTCTCCCTGGAATTCTAGAGTCTTTGCTCTTTATCTTCTCTGTTGACTTCTGAGAGCTCTTGTAGTATCTTATCCCTCCTGGGAATCATGGTCATATATTCCTACCTCAGATGATACTGGCAACTAGAGATTTTTTATTTAACTTTGCCCCAGTTATGTGAGGAGTTTTAGTTCTAGTTCTATTAAGGAGCTTTAAAAACCAGTAGTGATGCCAATATTCCTGTGTGGGAGCCAATAGAAGTATAATGGGGACTTGCCTTGTATAATAGGGTCTTGCCTTTGGAACATGCTCAGATTGCCTAACATGGAGGCACCCTGAGGAGCTTGTCCTGAGAATGCCTCTATTAAAGGAGTAATGTCTTCTATCCTTGCCAAAAAGCCAGCTAGAAGCTGTAGCCCTGGATTTATCCCATTGTCTCTGCCCCAAGAACTTCTGGTAATTGCAATTCTAACTCAGTCTTGCCTCTCTTTAAACTTCCGTCTATTTCATATTGTAATCTTGGTTTTATCTTTGACTATGGGCAGATATAAGCATGATTCCATGGCTCTATTCCCACATGGAGCCCATTAAGAGATACATTCCTGGCTTTATCTTCACTTTTAGAGTTGATAAAAGGACAAGGATAGAAACAGGACATGCAATTCAGATATGAGGAAATTCCTTCTAAATGTAGGTCAAAACTATTTCTGCAAGTTAAAGTTTTGAGAGCACTGAGAAGGTAAATGATTTCCCCAGGGTCACGCATCCCATATGTCTGAGAGGAAATACTTCTTAGTTGTACTATCTATCTACTCTTCCACCTGCCTCTGACTTTGAGGGTGACAGTAACTATAATTTTGTCCCAGCTTTTGTTCTTGGAACTGCTGAAAATTCTGATTCTGCCTGTATACTTATCTAGGTACTACTAGAAGGTAAATTTTACCTCTAGTTCTCTCAGGAAATGCTGGAACTTTTGTTTCAGTCTACCTGGGTAAGAGGCTGCCAGAAATTTTAGTTCTACTTCTATGCCTGCCTTGAAGTATGTAGTCTTTGCTTTATTTGCCTACCTAATCAGGGTTTATTTGTAACTTATCCTGGATCTATCTCTGGCCAAATAAACAGTAAGCTGTGGTTCTTTTTCTAACCCTTCTCCTAGCAGATACTTCTGGGGGCTATTTTGTCTCTATCCTTGCTCTGGAAGTTGCAGGGAGTTTTAGTTTTGTCTCTATGACTGACTAAGAGATGCTGGTATCCACAGCTCTGACTCTATCCTTAAATTAGTGACAGGCTCTGCAGTCCCGTATTTGTCTTCACCCAGGGGTTGCTTTGACATGTAGTTCTTTCTTTGTTCAGACCTTTGTGGAATCTGGGAGCCGTATTGCTGATACCAATTCTACTTCTCCAGGAGGACTTGGCGTCTTAGTCCTAATAAAAGTGCTTGCGGTCATAAAGAGACTGAATAGGTAGGCGTGAACTCCTTTATTGCAAGCCCCCTTGGGGGCAGAGTTTCATTCCCAGAGGGAGAGCAGTGAACTACTTATCTAAGAATCATGGGCACATTGTGAGCTTGTGTGAGAAGGAAGGCAAGGAACAAGAACTGTTAAGGCTGGAAAGAAAAGAAGGTTGGAAAAAATGTGGAGGAAAGAAAAAAGACAAAAAAGGGAAGTAGAGAAAGGAAATGGTTACAGAGCTGAAGAACACTTCCTATGCCAATGCCTCATCCTTCTTGAGTTTGATGACAATGAGGCTTTTCCCCATTCCCACCAATGGCAGGCTTTGGACTTAACTATCTGGTGAGATCTCATTTCTTCTTTGCTGGGAGTATCAGATACAGCATCCTGAAGGCTCACAAGTCCAAGACTGAAAACCTATGGTAACTCAGACAGTGAAAATGAATTTGGGTCAATCACTGCAGCAATTTGAATAAAATCTATTTCTTTGAGTTCTAGGAGTTTTAAAATGGTACTTGATTGGTTTCTTCTATCCATTTCAATTACTAAATTTAGTAGATGACCTTTCATTTAATTTTTTTCTCAATTACATATAAACAAAAATTTTTACATTTATTCTTAATTTTATTTTTTGCAATTACATGTAAACAAAAATTATTTATTTACTTCTTTGTTATATAAAAATTGCCAAATCTCTCTCTCTCTCTCTCTCCCCTCCTCCTTGAGAAGGCAGGCAATTCAACAGTGATTAGACATGTGCAGTCATGTAAAACATTTCCATATTAGTCATGTTGCAAAAGAAAATTCAAGCCAAAAACAAACAAAAAACTCCCCAAGAATAATAAAGAAAATAAAAACGTGTGTTTCAACTTACATTCTGACTTCATCAGTCCTTTTTATTTTTATTTTGTCAATTACATGGAAACAAAAAATTTTCATATATGTTTTTTTTTAAATCTTAAATTGCAAATTCTCTCCCTCCCATTATCCCCTGTCCCCGTGAGAAGGCAAGCAATTTTATTTAGGTTTTACATGTTCAGTCATATGAAATAAAAACACATACCAAAAAAAGGATGCTAAGAAAACCCAAGTCAACTCACAACTGATTATCATACAATATTGCTGCTACTATATATAATATTCTCCTGGTTTGGCCCATTTTATGTTGTATCAGTTCATATAAGTTTTTCCAGGTTTTCTGAAAGCATTCTCCTCATTATTTCTTATAGCACAATAATATTCCATCATATACCCCAACTTATTTATATATATATATATATATATATATATATATATAATTGATGGGCATCCCCTCAATTTTCAATTGTCACCAAAAAGAAAACTACTATAAATATTTTTGTATATATATCCCTTTCCTTTTTTTTTTTAATCTTTTTGGGATATAGACCTAGGAGTGATATTGCTGAGTCAAAGTGTATGCCTGGTTTTATATAGCCCTTTAGAGCATAGATCCAAATTATTTTCCAGGATGGTTGTATCAGTTCACAGTTCCACCACAGTAGTCTCCATTTTCCGATATCCCTTGCAGCATTTGACATTTTCCTTTTCTGTCATAGCATCCAATCTGATAGGTGTGGGGTGGTACCTCAGAGTTGTTTTGATTTGCATTTTTCTTATCAATAGTGTTTAGAACATTTTTTTCACATCACTATAGATAGTTTTGATTTCTTCATTTGAAAGCTGCTTATTCATATCATTAGACCATTTATCAATTGTGGAATGATTTGTATTCTTATAAATTTGACTCTGTTCTCTATATATTGAAAAATGAGGTCTATCAGAGAAACTTGCTATAAATGTTTTCATAATAATGATTACTATGTATTTCTCTCCATCCTATTTCCCCCCTTATTTATCACTGTTCTTTTTCAAAAGTATTTTGCTTCTGACTACTGCCTCTCCCAATCCACCCTCCTTTCTATCAGTGCCCCTCTCCCATAATCCCCTCCCCCTCCTACTTTCCTCTAGGGCAAGATAGATTTCTATCCTCAACTGAGTATACATATTATTCCCTCTATGAACCAGTTCCCATGAGAATAAGATTCAAGCACTTCCCCTCACCTCCTTCTCCTTCTCTTCTACTATAAAAGATTTTTCATACCTCTTTAATGTGAGATAATTCACCCCATTATACCTCTCCTTTCCCCCTTTCTCCCAGTGCATTCCTTTTTCTCAGCATATAATTTTATTTTTTAAGATAAATATTAAGATATTTAATTTTTAAGATAATTCACACCTGTGCCCTCCATCTATGTACATTCTAATTGCCCTAATAATGCTAAATCCTTAGGAGTTACAAGTATCATTTTTCAATGTAGGAATATAAACTGTTTAACCTTATTGAATCCCTTATGATTTCTCTTTCCTGTTTATCTTTTTAAAGCTTCTCTTGAGTCTTGATTTGAAATTCCAATTTTCTATTCAGCTCTGGTCTTTTCATCAAGAATTCTTGTAAATTCTTTATTTCATTGAATATTTAATTTTCCCCTGAAGGATTATACTTAGTTTTGCTGGGTAAGTGATTCTCAGTTTTAATCCTAGCTCTTTTGCCCTCCAGAATACCATATTCCAAGCTCTCTACTCCTTTAATGTAGAAGCTACTATTCTTGTGTTATCCTGACTATGAATCCATTATATTGGAGTTATTTCTTTCAGGCTTCTTGCAGTATTTTCTCCTTGACCTGGGAGTTTTGGGATTTGGCTCTAATATTCTTGGGAGTTTTCATTTTGGGATCTTTTTAGGAGGTGATCAGTGTATTCTTTCCATTTTTATTTTGCTTTCTGCTTTTAGAATAATAGGATAATTTTCTTTGATAATTTCTTGAAATATGATCATAAACTCTTATTTTTTTAATCATGGCTTTCAGGTAGTCTGTCCAGTGATTCTTAAATGATCTCTCCTGGATCTATTTTCTAGATTACTTGTTTTTCCAATGAGATATTTCACATTTTTTCTATTTTTTCATATTTTTTATTTTGTTTTATGGTTTCATTAGCTTTCATTTGCTCAATTCTAATTTCTAAGAAATTATTTTCTTCAATTAGTTTTTAACCTCCTTTTCCAATCGACCAATTCTACTTTTTAAGAAGCTCTTTTCTTCAATGAATTTCATCATGGATTCACACTCAGGATAACACAAGACTTAGTAACTGCTACATTAAAGGAGCAGTGGGCTTGGAATAAGGTACATCATTTTCTTTTGGGTCAATTCTGATTTTTTAAAAGTTCTTTTCTTCAATGCAGTTTTGTGTTTCTTTTTACCATTTGACCTAATCTGTTTATTAAGGTGTTATTTTCTTCAGTATTTTCTGTGCTTTCTTTACCAAGTTGTTGGCTCTTTTTTCATGATTTTCTTGCATCATTTTCATATCTTTTCCCATTTTTTCCTCTATCTTTCTGATTTAAAAAAAATCCTTTTTGAGGGGGGCAGCTGGGTAGCTCAGTGGATTGAGAGTCAGGCCTAGAGATGGAAGGTCCTGGGTTCAAATCCAGCCTCGGACACTTCCCAGCTGTGTGACCCTGGGCAAGTCACTTGACCCCCATTGCCCACCCTTACCACTCTTCCACCTATGAGCAAATACACAGAAGTTAAGGGTTTAAAAAAATAAAAATAATAAAATAAAAATCCTTTTTGACCTCTTCCAGGAATTATTTTTAGGTCTATGACTAATTTGCATTTTTTCTTTGAAACTCTGGATGAAGCAGTTTTGACTTTGAGTTCTTCCAAGTTTGTATTTGGATACTCCTTGTCACCATAATAATTTTTTATGATTAGATTCTTTATTTGTGGTCTGCTTATTTTCCAGCCTATTTCTTGACTTTTAACTTTATAGTATTAATGTTAGGCTCTGCTCCCAATGTGGAGAGGGTGGAGAGGACATGGTTCCAAGATTCAGGTTTTTCATGGGAAACCCCAAGTGAGTCCCTGCCTTTTCTCCATCATCTTGACTCCATCTCTAAGCACTGGGACCATCCTTAACATGTACCAGAGTTAGAAAAGCATATATAAAAGAAGAAAGCTGGGAAATCATCTTTGGAGCTGCCACATCACCATCCCAATATGGATAAGAATTTGGAGAACTACTGGAACTCCCTCATCTCTAGCTAAATATAAAAAAAAAATCCTTTTACCATCCCTTCTTTTTTTAAACTTTAGCTGAAGTATAGCAGATTCTGTTTCAGACCTTTATCTTTACTCAGTGTTTGTCTCCTTGCTTTAAATGTGTTTCTTATAGGCAGCCCAATCTGGGATTCTGGCTTTTAATTCACTCTGCTATCCTCTTCCATTTTATGAGTGAGTTCACTCTGCTCATACTCGCTGTGTATTTCCCTACATCTTATTTTCTCCCTGCTTATCTTTCTCTTGGTCTTCTTTCAACGTTTCCTTATTCACAAGTATTTTTGTTCTTGCCTACCACCTTTTTTTTTTTTAATTTAAATTTTTTTATATGAACTCTTATTTTCTATCTTGGAATCAATACTGTGTATTGGCTCCAAGGCAGAACAGTGGTAAGGGCTAGGGAATGGGGGTTAAATGACTTGCCCAGGGTCACACAGCTAGGAAGTGTCTGAGGCCAGATTTAAACCTAGGATCTCCCATCTCTAGGCCTGGCTCTCAATCCACCAAGTCACCCAGCTGCCCCTCTACCACCTTTTTTGACTTTTGAGTTCTTCTTCTGAGTTTGTATTTGGATGCTCCCTGTCACCATAATAACTTTTTATGATTAGATTCTTTATTTGTGGTCTACCCTTTCTTTTCCTGGTTTTCTTCCCCTTTTCTTATCACCCCTCTTTTTCTTACTTCCCTATAGGGTAAGATGGGTTTCTATAGCCAATTTCATTCAGATGTTATTCCCCCTTACCTCTAATTCCAATGAGAATAAGCTTCAAGTATTACCTTATCATCTACCAATCTTCTCCTCCGTCATATTGATCCCAATGCACCTCCTCATGTGAGATAATTTACCCCCAATTTTCCTTCCTTTTCTCTTTTACCATTGTATTTCTCTTTCTTCTACTTTGATTTTGTTTTGCCTTTTTTACCTGCTTTCTCTCTATTTGTTCCTATTCTCTGCCCTAATAGTGATAAAGTTCCTAAGTATCTTCCATATACTTTAAATATCCTAAATAATGTAGTTACCTTAAGTACTTCAAGTATCAAAGATGTTTCTAAGTATCTCAGTAATCACTTTATGCAGTAATTCAATTAATTCAATCCCATTGTTTCTCTTGATTGCTTTAAGTATTTTAAGTACCTTAACTATCTCTTGTATTATATATATTGTGAGTATCCTAGTTAATACTTTCCTATGTAGGAATATGCTCAGTTTATGCTTTTTATGCTTCTCTTGATTCTTGAATTTGATCTCTGGATTTTCTTTTCATCTATAATCATTTTGTTAGGAATACCTGGAAGTCCTCCATGTATCAATTTCACTGTAGAGGTGATTCTTGTTAGATCCTTTACCTTGTGAAGTATCATATTCCATGCTTTTTGGTCTTTTAGTGTTGAAGCTACTAGGTTTTGTGTAATCCTGACTGTAGCTCCACAATATTTGAATTTTTTTTTTTATGGCTGCTTGCAGCGTTTTCTCTTTGACCTGGGAGTTCTAGAATTTGGCTATAATAGTCCTGGATTTGTCAAATTTGGGATCTCTTTCAGGAAATGACCAGTGGATTCTTTTGAATTTCCATTTTCCCTTTTATTCAAGAATATTGGGATAATTCTCCTTGATAATTTCTTGCAACACAGTGATCGGGCTCTTTTTAAATTTTTTTATGATGACTTTCAGGCAATCTAACGATTCTTAGGTTATAATTTTCAGATCTGTTTTCTAGGTCTTTTGTTTTTGCAGTGAAATATTTCAGATCTTTTTCTATTTTTTCATTCTTTTGAATTTGTTTTGTTGTTTCTTGCTGTCTTATAGTGTCATTAACTTCCATTTGTCCAATTCCAATTTTTAGAGAGCCATTTTCTTCCTTGAGGCTTTCTTTGTGTATCCTTTTTTAAAGAAATATTTTCTTGTTTGAAGTTTTGTATTTCCTTTTTTAGGGATCTGTTTTCTTCAGGTTTTGCTCTGATCTGTTGACTTTTTCTGTCATTTTCTTTTCTAATTTTTCTTCTAACTCTCTTATTATTTGTTTTTTGATCTTCTTTTGGATCTCTTCAGTAGTTCATTTTGTGCCTGACATTTTTTCACATTTGCCTTTGAGGGTTCACACATTTCCATTTTGATATTGCTCTCCTCTTCTGAGCTTGCATTTTGGTCTTCCTGGTGCTGAAGAAGTTTTTCTTTTTCTCAGTTAGGGAGCTTTTTTCATGATCTTGCCTTTATGTTGAGACTCAGCTCCACTTCTGGGGTGGAGGGAGTACTGTCCCTGAATTAATCCGGTGACATATGCATTAAGAGAATTAGGTGAATTCTACTCTTCAGCTACCAGTTTCCCCTGGTGTTGTGAGAGCCAAGGTTGTTCCTATGCTGAAGGTTCGTCCAGGTATGCTTGCATTGGGCTAATCCTCAAGCTCCTCGGCTTGTGCTTGTTCTGGGCTGCTGCTCACAATTCTGATTCCACTGCTTTCATCTTTTTTCCCAGTGAAACAGATCCTTCTTGCTGCCCTTCTATGTTTTCTTTGGCTGAAACCCTACTTCACTCTGACTTCTGTTGGTTCTGTAACTCCAAGATTTTTTTGAAATATTTTTTACTTTTGTAGTTGTTTGGAGGTGGGTTTGGGTGAGTTCAGAACATTCCTTACTCCATCATTATGGCTGCTGGAAGAAGTTCAAGAATATCCTTTTAAAATGTTTATGTTTATGGCAGCTATATTTTTGAAGTGGCAAACAATGGAAATTGAGGGGATTCCTATCAATTGGTGAATGACTGAAGAAGTTGAGGTGTATGATTATGATGAAATACTATTATGCTATATGAAATAATAAATATGTTGCTTTCAGAGAAACTTGGGAAGACTTATATGAATTAATGCGACATGAACTGAGAAAAACCAGGAAAACATTGTACACAATAACAGCAATATTGTATGATCATCAACTGTGAACTTATTTTGCTCAGAAATACGATCCAAGATAATTTTGAAGGATTTATGATTAAAAAACTGTTGTCCACCTCCAGAGAGAGTACTAATGGAGTCTGAATGCAGATGGAAGCATACTTTTTTTTTTTTTTTTTTAAATTTTAAACCCTTAACTTCTGTGTATTGACTTATAGGTGGAAGATTGGTAAGGGTAGAGAAGCATACTTTTTTACTTTATTTTTCTTGTTTAAAATTTTTTTTATTTGTGTTTCTGTTCACAACTATAGAGATCCTGCTCTATAACCAGAGACTTATCTGAGTGGCCTAGGGTGGTTGTCGGACACAAAGAATGAAACAGATTGGAAGCACGGCTTGTTAGCTCATAGTACTCCTAAAAATACTGAAGTAGCCACTTTATTATAAAGGAAATTAAAGATCCCTTCCTCCAAAAGCCCAAGAAAGTTTCCCACAGTTACAGAGAGCAAGATTTTTACTATAGTCAAAACAAAAGCCTTAGAAGCCTCCAGGCGTAGACAAAAAACCTATGCTAAACTATCAACTACATGTGTTATCTTTAAATGAAGCCTGGGACATCTCAGTTAGGTCAGAAAGCCCCGTCAGTTTCTCAGCCTTGATAGTATTAAACAAATTTTTTGAGCCTCATTATTTTACTTTAATTCTGGGCAAAATGCCCTGCCAAGGGTTCAACCTTGGCCGTACCAGCCATCTGTGTTAACAGTCAAAGGGGAACAGAGTTAGCCCCCCTCCTGCTGGAGTGCTGAGAGCCCAAAGCTTTTTCAATAAGACTATAATGCATTTTGAAGGAAGGTGAGAATTATGAAAGGAATCAAAAGAGGAATCTTAGATTTTTATCTTAGATATCCCACTCCATCTCAACCTGATTAGGGAGAAAAACCGATACACGGCTCTGCCCGTCTATATTGATCTTTTGAGGGGGTCCAGATAAAAATATCTACTTGAGATTCTAATTTCTCTTAATAGCTCCCAACATATCCCCCTTCTTTTCAAATTAACATGATTTATTAGACAGAAAGACTTTGAATAATGAAAGAAGTTAAAATTGGTTATAATCATCAATTATAGCTGGATCTGATATGAATTACAGATCAAATTGTTTGTTTATGGCTCTCTACACACAACCAGACTAATATGGAAATATATTTTGCAAGACTGTGCATGTAAAACCTACATAAAATTGCTTGCCTTCTCAAGCAGGGGACAGAGGGGGAGAGAGAGAATTTAGAACTCAAAAATTTAAAAACTGAATGTTAAAAATTATTTTTACATGCAATTGGGGAAAAATAAAATGTTATTTTTTAAAAAGGATAGTCGTATGCTTTTAGGGAGTTTCAGGGTGTTGACTACTTAGTCGATAAGCATTTAATTGCTTATGATGTGTCAGGCACTGTACCAAGTACTGGGAATACAAGTACAAATGAAAAGAAAGATAGTTCCAGTACTCAAGGAACTTAACATTCTAATAAAGGCAACACTAAAAGGAAGCTGAGAAGGAGTGGAGAAGTGTGATTAGGAAATCTGGACAGTGACTTGTCTAAAAATAAAAAGATGGCTGGGCTTGAACGCCATCCCTAAATGTAGGTTCTTGGAGAATCCATCATATTAGAGGGAGTTATACTATCTGAAAGAGGGGCCAAAAGAGTAGAGGGTATTTCTATGATGTGAATTCCAGATCTGGAGTGGTCTCCCAAGATGAAGAGGTTTCTGGAACATGGAAGAGAAGTCCAGAATATAGCCTGATGAGGAATGGTGCCATTTTCAGATAATTCCATTACTGAATCTCTCAGAATCTTAAAACAAAAAACTCAAAAGACTGAATTGACAATGAACTGGTCCTGCCTAGTTCCCAGAAAATACTCCTTTGCCAAGAGGACTGAATTTGAAAGAAGACAAATCAAATCTGAAGAACCAGAGGCCCACTCACAGTCACCTTAGTTTCTATCTTCTTTTTCAAACTTCTGTGAATTCAAGAGACCTGCAATTGCTCCTTCCCCTTTTTCAAAAGACTATTTGAGCACCCCTTTCTGCAGTTAAGTGGAAATACCAGTGCTGTGGCATTGTGTGTCTTCCTAAATTATAATCCCTGGGTTGTGACTCTGTATGTTTTTCTTAATTATAATCTTTTTTGTCCCCTTAGAGACCTGCTACTTTGTCCTTACATTGTAGTCTGTATTTTTTCAGGTCAACAGGAAACAAAGTTTTATCTATGATCTCTGCTTCTAGATCTGTATTTTTGTGTTTTTGAACATGATAATTGTTGATGTGGTAAAGAAGCTATTACTCTAATACAGGTAAAAGATGATGAAAGTTTCAACTAGGGTGGTGGTTATGTGACAAAGATTGAGACATGAGGTAGATGTAGAAACAACAAGATTTGGAAAGTGTTTGGATGTGTGGGATGAATGAGAGTGAGGAGTTGAAGATGACACCAAAAAAAAAAAAATGAAAACCTGGGGGACTGAAAGGATGATGACACTTTTGACAAAAATATCTTAAGATATTCTCTCCTGCTTCTTCTCCTACTTAGAAGTCTTCATGCCAAGTTCAAAAACATCACCAAAGTGTTGAGACAGGGCTATTCAGCCATTTCTGGAGTCTGATGTTTCTATAGTAACTCTTGCTGGGCAGCAGTCCAGGAACCAAAGGATTACACCTGCATTTCTATTTTAAGTAAATTGTCCTTTTTAAGCATTATTATATTGCATATCATGTAATTAATACTGGCTACTCTAAGGAAGGAACTTTAGAGAAGAAAGATGGGATCTAAGAAAAAAAAATCACTTAAGTACTACTTGGGAACCTGGGGCTTCTAGAAGGTGGAGTGAGTGAATGGAATGCTGGACCTGGGGTCAGGAAGACCTGAATTCAAATTTGGCCTGGGACACTTACCAGCTGTATAAATCACGTAACCCTGTTTGCCTCAATTTCCTCATCTGTAAAATAATCTGGAAAAGGAAATAGCAAATTACTCCAGTATCTTTGCCAAGGAAACTCCAAATGAAGGTATGAAGATAGGACTGAAATGACTGAGAAATATATGAATCTAAAGTGAAGTCAGCTATTTGGAGGCATAAGTATACCTAGTGATAAAGAGATGTTACACTGACATCCATTTCAATCTCCATGGAATTGTCTAGGGACTACTTGGATGATGCTCTACCTTGGGGCCTGATTGAACCATAATCCTTATTCTTTCCTTGGATCTGGAGGTAGTAGGAATGTGGTCATGAGTCTATAGAAACCCTGGGGACTTCAAAAGCCTGTAGTTCTCTGCCTCTTTGCCTGCCCAACATGGTGGCTTGGAACTGTCCTCTGGGAAGGTGTGCCATGCCTCTTGGTTCTGTTCCTAAATTAGAAGTTGTTGGAAAGGATAATCTTGATACTATCCTTATCGTTGGGACTACTCAAAGGTATTATCCCGTCTTTTTCCCAGCCCAAGTGGCTACTGAAAATTGTAGTCTTAACTTTATTCATACATGCCTCAAATTTGCTAGGAGTTAGGGTACTCGCTCTATCCTAGACTACTGTAGTCGAGGTTCTATTGCCACCTTGAGGGATGATTGAGAATTGTATTTTTTTTTTAAACCCTTGTACTTCGGTGTATTGTCTCATAGGTGGAAGATTGGTAAGGGTGGGCAATGGGGGTCAAGTGACTTGCCCAGGGTCACACAGCTGGGAAGTGGCTGAGGCCGGGTTTGAACCTAGGACCTCCTGTCTCTAGGCCTGACTCTCACTCCACTGAGCTACCCAGCTGCCCCCTGAGAATTGTATTTTAACTTAATAGAGAAGTATTTTTTTTCAGATCCCTCAATTTAATTTAATTTACTTATTTTCCTTTTTTAAAATTTAGAATATTTTTCCATGGTTACATGATTCATGAACCCCCTCCCCAACCCACCCTTTTCCCTCCACCTTCCCGAAGCTGAAAAGCAGTTCCATTGGGTTATACATGTGTCATTGTTTAAAACCTATTTCCATATTATTCATCTTGAAATGGCGTGATCTTTTAACATCAAAACCCTAATCAGATCCCTAACACACTATGTGATCAAGCATATATTTTTCTAATGCATTTCTGGTTCCACAGTTCTTTCTCTAGATGTGGATAGTGTTCTTTCTCATAAGTTCCTCTGGATTGTCCTGTGCCATTGCATTGCTGCTAGTAGAGAAGTCCATTACATTCTTTTTGATCCAGTGTATCAGTCTCTGTGTATAATGTTCTCCTGGTTCTGCTCCTTTCGCTCTGCATCAATTCCTGGAGGTCATACCAGTTCACATGGAATTCTTCCAGTTTAGAAAAGCAATTAAGTGCCTCCTATGTACCAAGCACTGAGCTAGGCTCTGGGAATACAAGGATGGAGAATAAAGCAATCCCTACTCTCAATGAGCTTATGTTGTGATGAGGGCAATTACATTTTTATTATACATATTTAATATCTAATTAATTATATTTAATTTATTTATAATTTATAATATGGAATCAACTATTTTATTTCTTGAATACTTGATTAATAATGTATAATTATATAATGTATTATAAATATGTGATTATAATAATATAGACTATATATAAATTATGTAAATATTATAAGGATGATATTAGAAAATTAGTATTATTTTATTAGTTTAATGACAAGTAGAGAAATTGACTTGAGGAAGAATTGGAGTTTCAAATAGAGCTGAGAGAGAATGTTAATTTCAGCTGTTGGCAGTTATAACCATTATTTCTATGACAGTTACACACTCTGGGTGTGGCATTCTAGGAGTGGCTTCTGGCAGTCAACAGA
>NC_058132.1:407147137-407204296 GCF_016433145.1 Gracilinanus agilis | reverse complement strand
TGGAAACACAGAAGAAAAACAATTACTTGAACACATGGGTTGATGGGGACATGATTGGGGATGTATATTCAAAAGGACCACACCAATGCAAATATCAATAATATGGAAATAGGTCTTGAAAGATGTTAAAACCAGTGGAAATGCTCGTAGGCTATTTGGAGGTGTTGGTGGTGGGGTGAAGGGGAAAGTAAGAACATGAATCAAATAACCATGGAAATTTTCTAAAAAATAAAATTAAAAAAATATATCTAGAAAAAATTTTGAACCTTTATTTTCTAGTTTTTTGTCCTTTATTTGTGGGCTTGCCTGTTTTATTTTTACAATATGTAAACTTATGATATATAAATATATAAAAATAAACACATTGAAATAAATAAAAATGAATAGATAGATAGATAGATAGATAGATAGATAGATAGATAGATAGATAGATAAAAATAAATCACTCCTCCTTCCCTGTTTTACTGGCAGCTCTAGCCCTATTTTTCTCCCTGTGCTCAGGCTGTTGTTGGACAATTATTTTGCTAGATATAAAGACAATGGATTAAAAATCCCTTCCTCTGCCTCTTCTCTAGGTGCTGGTAGTACTATTTCTGATTCTGGGAATCTGAAATCTGGGAATGCTGAAAGCTTTGAGTCCTGTCTCTCTTCTTCTCTTCTATAAGAGAAGTAGGGTTAGAGAATTGTGATTCTGACTCTTTCTCCACACTGAGAGATGATGGTAATTGTAATCCTAATTCAACTCCTCCTCTAGCAGTTGCTATAAACCAAAATCCTGGCTTGCCCTTTACCCTGGGAGCTCTTTAACCTAAGGCAGTAGTTTGGTAGTAAGGTTAGGGTGGGGAGTGGGGAAGAGCTTAGTTTAACATCTCTGAAAAAAATGTACACAGAATACAATTTAAATTTAATACAAATTATTTTAATTTGAATTAAAAACATTTTCTCCACCATTTTCTTTAATCTAGACAATCAACAAAACCATAAAAGCAAGCCTTAATTTTTAGCATTTATTGATTCCTGAGGTGTAAATGCTCAAAATTAAACAAGCTTAAATTTAATTGAAAATTGAACAAGCTCTGGGATTAGGACTGATTTGGTTCCAACATATCCCTGGTCCCACGAGCCATAATCTTAGCTGCTTTCCCAAATCAGGAATTTCTAGGAAAAAGCCAGGATTATACTGAACTGGAAAGTATGGTTTGGGAGTCCCACTGGATCCTGAAGGTGTGATGAGGGAGAAGAAATTCCAAAGAATAAAGACTACTCTGGAATGTGAATGAATTTGCTTTCCTTTTGACCTAAGTAACTTTCTTTATCTTCACCAATTCAAAGTAACATAATTTGTTCTGCAAAGAAAGGTGAGAACTGTTTACAGAGGGCCAAGAAAAAAAATCATTATATTATTATTTTTATTTTATAATAGTATATATTTAAAATATTAATTATTCTAATAAATCAGTGATTCCCAAAGTGGGCACTACTGCTCCCTGATGCATGCTGCAGCAGTCCAGGAGAGTGGTGATGACCACCGGTGCATTTATCTTTCCTATTAATTGCTATTAAAATTTAAAAAAAATTAATTTCTAGGGGGCTAAGTAATATTTTTTCCTGGAAAGGGGGCAGTAGGCCAAAAAAGTTTGGGAACCACCCTAATAAATTAATACCAATTTATTATTAATTATATATAATATTAATGTTAATTTAACTAATTAATAATAAAATAATATATAAACACTAGTAAATTATTAATAAAAATTAAATCCATTTTATAATTTTCAAAACAAAACAAAGTAAAGAGGTTATAGAGACTCAGAAATAATTCTAAGACTATATTTCTTAGGATATCATTTACATGAAAAGCATGAGGGCTATTGCTCACAAGACTACAGAATGGAGAAAGAATTACAGTTTTCAGGAGTCTGTGAGAGTTAATACCCTAAGTCAGTGATGGTGAACCTATGGCACAGGGGCCAAAGATGGCATGAAGAGAGCTGGTTACTAGAAAGACCATCCCCCACCCCAGAGCTGGTTACTAGAAAGGCAGAGGGACTTGGGTGGAGCTGCTCACCTCCCCCTCTCCACCATGCCTGAGCACATTTTTTCACATCCCTGCCCCTCTGCCCAGTAGCCCAATGGGAGCCCATAGTGGGTAACATGGGTGGTTCACAAGTGGCAGAGTTGGGGGGGAGCAGAGTGCTCAGGCCACTCCCCTATTTAAGGTCATTCCTCACTTCCCCTGCCCCTCTGCCCCTCTGCCTAATGGGAGTGCTTTCCTCTTCCCCTGTGTGGGGTAACAGGAGGGCAGGGATTACATATGCTGGGAACTGTAGACCTGACTTTATTACTTCTCTGATGCTTCTGAGAACTTTCATCTTGGTTATTTTTATCTCTGGAGGTGCTGGGGGAAAAAATTCTGTCTCTCTCCATGCCCCAGGGGCTGCTGTTTCATTACTTTCTTAATTTCAGATACTGCTGGGATCATGGATTTAGACTCAGGAGGGGTTTTTAGAGGCCATCTATTTCAATGCTATCATTTTTCTTTAAGAATTTAGTTATGGGGGCAGCTGGGTAGCTCAGTGGATTGAGAGTCAGGCCTAGAGAGGGGAAGTCCTAGGTTTAAATCTGGCCTCAGACACTTCCCAGCTGTGTGACCCTGGGCAAGTCACTTGATCCCCATTGCCCACCCTTACCACTCTTCCACCAAGGAGCCAATACACAGAAGTTAAGGGTTTAAAAAAAAAAAAGAAAAAAAGAATTTTGTTATGCCATTTGGTACATATGTGTTCAGAATTGATATTAATTCTTTGTCTATGGCACCTTTCAGCAAAATATAGTTTCCCTATCTCTTTTAATTAGGTCTCTTTTCACTTTTACTTTGTCTAAGATCATTATTGCTTCCTTCGACTTTTTTTTACTTCAGTAGATAATAAAATCTGCTCCATCTCTTTGCTTTAATTGAGTATCTTTCTATTTCAAATGTCTTTCTTATAAACAACATATTGCTGGATTCTGGTCTTTAATCCATTCTTCTATTTTCTTCTGTTTTGTGGGTGAGTTCATATAATTCACATTCATAGTTATAATTGCTAATTATGTATATTCCCTTCTACCATATTCTTTTATCCCCCTCTCTTTAGGGTATGTTTTACTTCTGACTAACTCTTCTTTTAATCTATCCTCCTTCTTATTCCCCTCTTTTCCCTTTACCCTTTTCCTTCCTATTTCCTTATCGGGTAAGATGAATCAGAGCCACCTCTTTAGTTACTCTATGCTTCCTGGAACTTGCTCCACATAGCTGGGTCAATGATAATGAATTGTTCCTCTCCATTTTGGATTTGTGACCCAGACGTGGTTGGTAGGCCACAGAGCTGCTTCTGCCTTCCTATACCTGTTTCTGCACCTAGAGTTTGCTCAGGGATCCCCTTAGATCTCTTTCTGTTGCCTTGGGCTTGAGAATACTCCCTAGAGCAGTGATTCCCAAAGTGGGCGCCACTGCCCCCTGGTGGGTACTGCAGCGATCCAGGGATGCAGTGATAGCCACAGGTGCATTTATCTTTCCTATTAATTGCTATTAAAATAAAAAAAATTAATTTCCAGGGGGCTTAGTAATATTTTTTTCTGGAAAGGGGGCGGTAGGCCAAAAAAATTTGGGAACCACTGCCCTAGAACAACCAACAGAACTACTCATGCTCTTGACCCTTCCCTAGTGTCTGCAGACCTTTCTATCTGTCTCCCTAAGCTGCCCAGGCTGGAAAAAAAAGCTTATTATGACTTCTTGGCTTTTCCAATCAGAATTCAGTCTTGTGTATTCTCTAAATCTTTGTTGAGGAAGTGCCAGGGATAGCTAAATTCTAATGCTTCTCACTTAACATTTTGGCTCTTCCTCCCTAGAATTAATTCTTAAAGGAAGCTAGAGATTGGAAAAGGTGGAGATAGATAAGGGGGTAGTGCATTTCAGACAGGAGGAGCATTCATTTGCAAAGGCACAGATATGGGAGATAGAACATGTCCTATGTCAAGGATGGTGATTGCAGTACAATAACCCCAGGGACCAGGCAAGGTTAGAATCCGAACTAGAGCTCCCAATAATAATCACTAAAACAATAACTGGTCTGTATCAGATTTAGATAAATCAAACAAGAAAGATATTAAGGGCCTGAATAGAGTAAATTTTGATGTGCTGGGCCTTTGGAGATTAGTAAATGCAAATATGAAGAAGTATGCCTTTTTCTCAACCATTTTTGTAAGTATGTGTATCAAATACTAATAAAAATTGACCAATTATTATAGCATAATAACTTCACAAATAAATGCAGAAAGGTAGAAATATTAAATTCATAATCTAAGCTGTAATGAAAATTACATCTAATAAATGTCCTTTAAGCAAAGATTAAAAATTAATTGAAAATTAATAACCTAATTCTGAAAAATAGGTGTGTCAAAGGAGAAATCACAAAAACAATCAATAATCTCATTAGATATAATGACAATAAAACCCTCTAATTAAACATCAAAATAGAAATCCTGAAAATCTGAGGAGAAATTAACAAAATTGAAAGTTAAAAGAATCAAATTAATGAGTAAATTAGGAGTTAAAAAACAATCAAATAGATAAGCCATTAGCTAATTTGAAAGAGAAAGCAAGAAGAAAACAAAATTATGATTAAAAAATATGAATTTATAACAAATGAAGAAACAATAAACTATTTTGCCCAAGAGTAGAGCAAACATTACAAAAATATAAATTGTCCAGCTTAATAGAAAAGGAAATAGAAATCTGAAATACCTGAGGAAAAAATGAACAATCCCTAAATGAATTCCCAAAGAAAAAAACCGAGTATCATATGGATTTCCAGGTGAATTCTACCAAACATTTAAAGAATAATTAATTCCAATACTTTATAAACTGTTTTTTTAATGGATAAAGAAGAAATTCTGCCTTCTTTTATGACACAGATATGATCCTGATAGAGTCAAGACAGAAAGAAAAAACATAGACCAACTTCTTTAATAAATGTTAATGCATTAATTCAAAATAAAATGTCAACAAAAGGATTACAACAAAATATCAATGTGAAGAAATTGAGGGGATTAGGACAGCTAGTGGTTAATTGTAGGAATTGAGTAAACCACACTAATTTTATCTTGTAACTTCATTCCGGAGTTAGCTTAGTTCCCTTTCTATTTCATTATAGGTCTAGTCTGAATTCTGCTTTATGAAAAAAGTTTATTTAATTGTAGGAATTGGGAGAAAACTTTAATGGAATATTTGAATTTAGCTTTGTGTGGCTCAGAAACTGGACCACCTATACCTGCTATTTAGCCAAGGTTCTAGGTTATATTGTCCAGAAAAAGCAGTCAGATTCTCAGATTGATATAAGGAGTTTTCTCATAATTGTATATCTCAAGCAACCTATGTGTCTTATCTGAAAACTTGCTCTACGCTGGCAAGAAGTTATTGTTTCCATGTTCCTTTTGCTGTTTACAGATACTTAGGGAGGGGTAGACACATTTTTCTGAATTAAGTGAATTATACCTGTTCACTCTTCCCCCTCCCAAATTGGAAAGTTGCTAATCTTTTATCCACTTAGAAATCAGATTACCTAATGTTATAGAGTTTATTTTTGATCAATTGGCCTTATTTGATTGTTTTTAAGGTATAAAAATCTGTCTCCTTCTATATTCAAGGTCCAGCCCTAAAATATTAAGGCTTTTAGCCCTGGAAGAGTTGGCAAATGGCATGCATTGCTTAATAAACCAGTAGGCTCAGAAGATCAAATCTTTTGTTTCCTCAGTCATTTCATCATTTGCTCATTATATCACAAAGATCATACACTAAGACCAGACTGGCTTTATATTAGGAATGCAAAACTTGTTCACTATTAGGAAAACTATAAGCATATTTGACCATATTAATAACAAAACCACAAAATAATATGAATATTTCAATTGATGCATTAAAAGCTTTTCACAAAATATAATACCCATTTCTGTTTTAAAAAACTCACTAGCAAGCATAGAAATAAATGGAGCTTTCTACCTAAAACCAAGAGCAAGCACTTCTGTAGTGAGGATAAACTAGAAGCTTTTCCATTAAGATTAGGGGTGGAGCAAAGATGTCCATTATCATCATTAATGTTCAATATTGTACTAGAGATGCTAGTGATAGCAGTAAGACAATTGCTGGTGAGGCTACACTGGCTACTGTGACCAGGACAATTTCACTTCCTGGTCTCACCTACTTTTTCTTAAGCTGGACCAATCACCTGTAGCTCCTGCAGAACCAATACTGGACCCCCCTCTCATATCCATAAAGTTTGAATATATCCATATCCACAGTTTTAATAGAAGGTGGCTCTGCTTTTCTTATTTTCTTTTGATGATAACATTTATTTGTGAGGCTGCCATATTGTCTATTCCCTTTTTCCACTGCCTTTCCAAGTGGAATGGGTTTGCTGATGGGTCTACTTCTTCCCAGATTTTGTGTGAGTTTCCTTGGATGGCTTAACACCTGTAGGGTAGTTCACGTTCTTACTTCACCTGAGAAAACATCTTTATAATGTCTGGCGTACAGCCTTTGCACTATTAGCTGTTTCATAGGATCCTTTCAAAGTGGTTGAATGATTTCATACATTTACATGACTGTTTCAATGCTATAAAAGGATATTTAAGGATATTTATTTTATTTAAGGATAATCTTAAGTCAACTTTCTCCTATTCCCTAGCCCAGGTTGCAGTCTACATGAATCATTCTGGGAATAAATATATATATATTTCTTTTTATTTGTTTCTTTTTTAAAATTTGATTTTTTTATTTGATTTAAAAATTCTATGATTCAATTAAACACATGAGAAAGTGCTCTAAATCTCTAATAATTAGAGAAATGCAAATAAAAACAACTCTGAGGTACCTCCTCACACCTAGCAGATTGGCTAAAATGACAGAAGGGGAGAGTAATGAATGCTGGAGGGGATGTGGCAAAATTGGGACATTAATGTATTGCTGGTGGAGTTGTGAACTGATCCAACCATTCTGGCTGGCAATTTGGAACTATGCTCAAAGGGCTATAAAAGAATGCCTGCCCTTTGATCCAGCCATACCATTGTTGGGGTTGTACCCCAAAGAGATCATAGATAAACAGACTTGCACAAAAATATTTACAGCCGCGCTTTTTGTGGTGGCAAAAAAACTGGAAAATGAGGGGATGGCCTTCAATTGGGGAATGGCTGAACAAATTGTGGTATATGCTGGTGATGGAATACTATTGCGCTCAAAGGAATAATAAACTGAAGGAATTCCATGTGAACTGGAAAGACCTCCAGGAATTGATGCAGAGCAAAAGGAGCAGAGCCAGAAGAACACTGTACACAGAGACCAATACACTGTAGTAAAATCGAATGTAATGGACTTCTGTACCAGCAGCAATGCAATGACCCAGGACAATTCTGAGGGATTTATGGAAAAGAATGCTACCCACATTCAGAGGAAGGACTACAGGAGTGGAAACAGAAGAAAAGCAACTGCTTGAACACATGGATTGAGGCAGACATGATTGGGGATGTAGACTCGAAACTAACATTCCAATGCAACTATCAACAATTTGGAAATAGGTCTTGATCAATGACACATGTTAAAACCAGTGGAAATGCGCATCAGCTATTGGGGGGGAAGTTGGGGGGGGGCGAAGGGGAAAGTAAGAGCATGAATCATGTAACCATGTTAACTTTTCTAAAAAATAAAAATTATTAAATGGAAAAAAAATTCTATGATTCATGTTGTCTTCCTTCCCTCCTCCCTCCCTGCTCCCAGAGTTGATAAGCAATTTCCCTGGGTTATACAAGTGTCATCACTCAAATCCTATTTCCATATTATTCTTCATATATGATTCTTCAGAAGCCTCAGTGTCCATCCCTCCCTCCCCACACACACCTTGGGACATCTGGCTTAGGTCTACCCCTATCCTCACCTCAAGACAGGAATTCAGTTGATAGTTTTCCTTTGATATGGTATACCTAATGATAACCCCAAACTCAAATTATGACTACAGGCAATCAATCAATTCAGCAATCAAACAATATACATTTGTTAAATGCTTACTAATGTACTAAGTGCTGAGGCTACAAATAAAAAGTAAAAGCAGTCCCTACTTACAAGGAGTTTACAGTCTAAAGGAGACAATATATATGTACAAGCATACCTCATTTTATTTTGTTTCGCTTTATTGTGCTTTGCAGAAATTGCATTTTTTACAAATTGAAGGTTTGTGTCAATCTTGTGTCAAAAAAAAATCTCAACAGCATATGCTCACATTGTGTCTTTGGGTCACATTTTGGTAATTCTCACAGTATTTCAAACTTTTTCATTATTATATTCTGTTATGAAGATCTGCAATCAATGATCTTGGATGTTACTATTATAATTGCTTTGATGTGCCACAAACTGTGCCCATATAAGATGGCAAACTGAATCAATAAATGTTGTATGTTTTCTGAACTGTTCCACCTATCCAGCTGTTCTCCATCTCTCCCCCTCTCCTCTGTGCCTCACTAGTGGCTGAGACCTGATAATGTTGAAATTAGGTCAATTAATAGCCTTATAACGGCCTCTGGGTTTGAAAGGAAGAGTCAATAGATACTTAAGCATTACTGTTGTCTGATCTCAAGAAATTGCCACAGCCACCTCAGCCTTCAGTAACCACCAATCTTGATCAGTTAGCAGCTATCAACATCAAGGCAAGACCCTGAACAACAAGACTCAGATAATGGTTAATATTTTTTAGCAATAAAGTATTTTAAAATTAAGGTATATATGGTTTTTTTTAAACACATGTTATTGCACACTTAATAGACTATAGAATATGGTAAATATAACTTTTATGTTCACTGGAAAACCAAAAAATTTGTGTGACTCACTTTATTGTGATATTTGTTTTACTGTGGTACCCTGGAACCAAATTTGTTCTGATATGTGCCCATATATTGCTCAGGTATGCTTGTATAAGTTTATACAGGATATATATAAAGTAAATAAAAAATAAACTTCTAGAGGAGACACTAACTAGTGGGAAAAGGCCTGTTATATGCCCAGTATTTCTCAGGTATGCCTGTATAAGTTTATACAGGATATATACAAAGTAAATACAAAATAAACTTCAAGGGGAGACACTGGTCTACTGCAGATTATGATACTTGAGCTAATTTTTAAAATTCAATTTTATGTTATTTTCAGTTCTGATTTCTCTTATTTGTGTGAAGAGAGTTTTTGAATTGTGTTCATATAGTTCCTGTGTATGTCTTTGCAGGTATATTCCCAAGTATTTTACACTGTCCATAGTTATTTTAGATAGAATTTCTGTTTCTATCTCTTCCTTGCAACCAATAAATATGACCACATCATCAATTCCCAGTGGTTCTTTTCTACTTGGGACTCACAGGACCATGTTTGGAGGTGACAGTGAGTACTGAGCATGTGAACTGCACTATTACCCTAGACAGTTGAGTGCACGTTCTAGACTTTTTATGAAAGACATTTGAAAAAAAGGGCCATTACAACCTCTCGGAGAATTTGGCATTGGAGAAATAAATGCCCCAAGTGACCCATACTTGGTATATACTTTGTGGTAACTGAAATTTCCCAAGGAAATTGCAAGTGAGTATCAAAACCATGGACACCCTAGTTCTGGTGTGTCCAGGTCCATCCTATGTCAGCAGAGTGCTGAGTCTAATTGACACCAATTCCAGTTTATTCAAAATATTAGAGTGCTACAAAAAAGAAGAGGGGACCTAGTCCTGAACATTTTTACTATCCTTCTGACTTGTGCAGACATAAAAAGGAAGATACTAAATCAATGACGGTGAATATTACAACAGCACTGGTTCTTTAACCTCTGAAGTGAATCCAGAGAACTTGACTTGGGGAATTTTCTAGTACTAGAAGAATGAAAAGCATTTGAGGTAGGAGCCAAGAAAGAAGACAACGTGTATTTTACTTTACTTCAGCTGGGATTTGGGATATGCCAGAGAAACAATGCATAGGCAGAAGATAATTGACTCCCAACCAGGGAAAGATATAGGTAAAATTCTTTTGTGGATGACTTCAGACATCATCTTGAGAACGCTTTGGTTAATGGCATCATCAGAGTCCAACTCTTAAAGAGCACAGCTTGCAGTGGTTGTCCTGAAGAAGAACAGAAAGATACAAATGAATGTAGATTACTATACTTTAGAGAAAAGAATTATTGTGGATTATACCAAGATTTCAAGATGCCATAGACCAGTGATTTTTAAAAATTTGGACTCCTGGTGTGTGTGTGTGTGTGTGTGTGTGTGTGTGTGTGTGTGTGTGTGTGGTCTCCTGAGAACCTTTCAGGGAGTCCCTCGGGGTCAAAATTATTGTTATAATAAAACTAAGATATTATTTATCTATTAAAATACTCCTCCAGGGGGCAGCTGGGTAGCTCAGTGGATTGAGAGCCAGGCCTAGAGATGAGAGGTCCTAGGTTCAAATCTGGCCTCAGACACTTCCTAGCTGTGTGACCCTGGGCAAGTCACTTGACCCCTATTGCCTACCCTTACCACTCTTCTGCCTTGGAGCCAATACACAGTGTTGACTCCAAGACGGAAGGTAAGGGTTTAAAAATAATAAAATACTCCTCCATTTCCAAAATGTGTATCTGTGTGAGACTAGATTTTCTTTATATATTTCAACCAATACAACAGACTGAAAGATTCTTCTATTAAGCAAGCCATTAAGATTTGCAAAAATATTTGAAATGATGCCATTCTTCCAAAAAATTTGTGCTTTGGAAAATAGTTAATTTTCATTAAAAATGTAATGGTAAATACAGTGGTTTACTATAGTTATTTTTAACGAATTAAAGGATATTTTAAGATGTATCAGTTTTCAATTTAGAATTGAATTGGTAATTAATTTATGGCATTATAACATGAGGCAGGCATCCTCTGTTCTTTGGGTACTTGCCAGGAAGGATTATGGTGGCAAGGGAGAATAATGCTTCAGTCACTTTTTAATATGGCATAGAGGGTACTGGGACAAAGAATACAAAAGATAAAGACACAAATGACTTGGAGGTATAGAGGCAGATGGGAATGGGGAAGGGGAAAAGTCACTTCTATAACCATGGATTAGAGTTGGTATCACTTGGCAGCATGGACCTAGATGGAGATGGAAGAGTAGGGGATAGTAATTTGGGGAGGAATTCTTTTTTTTTTTTTTGGATTTTAATTATTATCCATGACACTTGAGAATTAATTCATTAACATCTCTCCTCTCTTCTCCTCTCCTCCCCTTCCCCCCCCCTCTTCCTTTGCTCATTTTTCTAGTCTCCCCTCCCTCCACCCGCCACCCCCCCATGATCTTATCAGTCTATTGATGTTATCTTGGAACTGATGATATCCGTTCCAAGCTTACAGAATACTCTTCTCTGGTACTTGGAGCAAGCCTGGCTGCCTTTGTTTCTCATGGCATATCTGTGGAGGAGGTGGCCCCGCTGGCTCACTCTGGGGAGGTTCGCAGCTGTTTTGTCCAACTATCTTCCACACTATGTTTGCCATTCCCTTGTTTTGTGGCTTGGGCTGGTCTGGAGTGGTCCCCTGCTCTGGGCTTTGCTGCCTTAGGCCCTTTGTTGCCCTGTGAGAGTGCAGGTTTCCCAAGGTTCAGCAGGTCCCCCTCTCTGGTCTCTTGTGGTCTCAGGGCTCCACTGCCACCTGTAGAGTTTCCTGCCTTCTTTGCCTTCCCTATCTGTGTAGGGTGGCTTGGACTGTAGCCTTCTTGCCTCTGGCCGAATCAATGCGTTTTGGGCCGTTCCAAGTTTTGCCAGTTCTTGAAGATGCTGTGCAGCCTGGGCTACTCTCTCTTCTTACCCAAGCAAGATGTGTTCCTCCAGTTTTCCTCTTTTTTAAGGTGATTTCTTTTCTTTGTGTGTGTGTGTGTGTGTGTGTGTGTGTGTGTGTGTGTGTGTGTGTGTGTGTGTGTAAGGATCAGGGGAGTGGATCATCCTTTACTCTGCCATCTTTGTTCCCAGAATGCACCTCTTCCAAAAGGTTCTTATCAGAAAGCCTAGCTGGCTTCTCCCATTCAACTTGTAACTTCTGGACAAATTTTTAATTAATAGAGGTTAGAGTTTTTAAGTAACCATTATGCCCCTTTGATCTATGGGTCAATCTGTAAGTGACTTTCCCTTTATAATTTGCTTCCTGCTATTGCCATGTTACACTGGCTATTTATAAATTTACTATATTAATTGGAAAGAGATGAGTGGTTAGGAGGACAATTTCAACACAATACAGGAAATGTCAATAGATATAATCTATATAAACAAAAACTCTGAGATTCTCAATTTTTAAGGGCACAAGAGCAAAAAGTCTGAAGATTGCCCTTCATAGGAACAAGAATACTATCAGGATGCCAGTAAAAAAGAAGCTATGCTTGTATAGTTATTTTCCTTCTATTAGACATCTGGGCAGTACACTGGATAGAGAGCTGTACATGGAGTTAGAAAATCCGGAGTTCAAATCTGTTCTCGTTTACTAGTTATGTGATGCTAAGCAAATAATTTAATCTCTGCCTGCCTCAGTTCCCTAATCTGTAATATGAGAGCAAACATTTATATAGTGCTGGGTGTTTTATAATTATTTTCTCATTTGATCCTCACTACAACTCTGGGGGATAGGTATTACAATTATTTACATTTTACGGATGAGGAAACTGAGGCAAACGAATTAAGCGACTTGCCCAGAGTTGTCCAGTTAGGAAGTAGAGGATTTGATCTTGTCTTCCTGGCTCTAATAACAGCTCCAGTAATTCCTACTTCCCAGGGTTGTTGTGAGGATTAAATGAGATAATATTTGTAAAGTGCTTTGCAAATCTCAAAGCCCTATATAAATAAGAGTAATTATTATTCAATGCTGTAAGTTCTTTTGAGAGAGCAATTTAGATTTATTTACACAGCGCTTTCTGGGCAACTGCTGAATGATTTCCTCCGAGCCACCAGGGGGTGCAACACCTCCTCCATCGAATACACAGTCTCTCTATTACCCACACTTCCACTTTCCCCGGAAATCCGGGTTTTGGCGAACCTGGCCAAACCTGGTGGCTTCAGAATTCCCATGCGGAGACGGCGGAGATGAAGTTCAATTATCGGGTGAGCTCTGGCGAAATCCCGAGAGTCAGCTCGGCTGCGCTGCATTTGGGCTGCGTTGGAGAACGGGGTTTTGGGGGTAGGAGGACCCGGGCAAAGCCGTGAGTGAGCGTGCGGGCGCTCGCCATGTGCTGGGAAGCCCCGGGGAGAGGGAGTCTGGGCAGCCGGCTGGCGGGGAACGAAACTTCCTGGCGAGGAGGAGGGCCCGGCCCGGGGGGAACTGAGAGTACCAGGTCCCAGCCTAGCACGTGGGTAGCGTTCATTGAAGTTGTAAACGGGAGTTCTAGGCTCCAGGGATGAGCATTTTGAGCAAGTTCCGATTTACGGAGGGGGAAAAAAAGTGTGCAGTTTCCTTTATTTAGGGATATTGCTGTGCCCTCAGGTTCTGGAGCCTGTGGCGTGTATTCAGACTTTGTGAGAATGGTTTTGTTGGACCTGTAGTCAGTCAATCAACCAGTCAGTCAATAAAAGTGTCACTGGTTAAGCACAGGAAATTAGGAAGACGGGTTAAAATGTGACCTATGATACTTGGTAGTGTAATCCTAGGGATGTCATTTAACCTCAGTTTCCTTATCTGTAAAATGGGAATAATAATGACATCTACCTTTCAAGGTTGTAAGAATAAAATGAGGTGATATTTGCAAAGTGCTTTGCACGTAGTAAACACTATATAAATCTTAGATTCATCACCATCAGCAATCTGTTATCTTATAAACTAGGTGTAGACTAGTGAAGACAGCATAAAAGGTGTGATAATGAGAAGTTAGAGCTTACTATAAACCTAGGACATTATTTAGATGGTAATATTATGGTGTGAAGGTACCATATTTTCCCACTGCTGTTTTCCTGAATGCTTAAAGTTTTCTATCACCTCTTAGGAATAACAAGAGCAGATTTAAGGCAAATGTATTCTGTTTTCTTCAGTTTTCAAATTTGCTGGGTACAGTCTATCGATGTGGGAACTTGAATTTTACTCGTGATGGAAATTCAGTCATCAGCCCTGTAGGAAACAGAGTTACCATCTTTGATTTAAAGAAGTAAGTATGTTGCAATATGGTCAGTAGTACTTTCTGTCTCTTTAGCACACTTGGTGGCATAGCTATGTTTCAAAGCATTTCCCCCACTTTAATTTTTACAGCTAGATTGTGAATTGAATATATTTCACCAATTTTACAGAGCATGGCTCAAAACAAGTACAGGACCAAATTGGTAGTAGAATTCACACTCCTTTGAGGGTTAACTTCTTGACTAGGTTCCATGTTATAATGTCATTTTGTATTGTTCTTAGAATGTACAAAGCAGCTAATTTTATGTAACTTCAGGAAAATATATGAGTTTGTGGTTTTTTAAATACATAATTTTAGAAAAATACATAGGAAGGGCAGCTGGGTGACTGAGTGGATAGAGAGCTAGGCTTGGAGAGGAGAGGTCCTGGGTTGAAATCTAGCCTCAGATACTTATCTGTGTGATATGGGCAAGTCACTGAACCCCAATTGCCTAGTCCTGTGGTGGCAAGCCTATGGCATAAGTGCCAGAAGGGGCCCCCAGAGCCCTCTGTGGGCAAGCCAGCTTTTGCCCCAACACAGAGTTCACCAGAGTTCGTTAAGCTAGAGGGATGAGGAGCCAGTTCATGCCCCTCCCCATCTCCACAGGTGCCTGAGAACATCACCTGCCACTCTGGAAGGTTCACCTTCACTGGCCTAGCCAATACTGCTCTTCTGCCTTGGAACCAATACTTAGTGTGAATTCTAAGACAGAAGGTCAGGTTTCTTCTCTCTCTTTTTTTTTTAAAGAAAGGAAAAGAACAATAAGGATAGTAGTTTAGATTTGATGGTATAGTAAGGAAAGAGAAAATTTATTAGACTTGACTGACTATATTTACTTTAGTTAGATAAGAGAGAAACTAAGGTTAACGGGACCAGGTTACAAATTTATTGGTAAAAAGGAATAGAGATTAAAGTTAGAGAAGTTTTAAGATCCTACTTTTTGGGAGAGCTTTGGATTGGGAGTTGACAGCTAGTAGTAAACATAGTAAATAGAGGACTTTCATATCAGATTCTGGGTTAGGTGTAAAAAATACAATATTATTTTGCCATTTATAATCTCTGTATAAAGTTTAAAGAATACTTGTGTTTTTTCTCTTTTTTTTTAAAGCAACAAGTCTGAAACCCTGCCTCTGGCAACGAAGTATAACATTAAATGTGTGGGGCTCTCTCCAGATGGTTGCTTTGCCATTATCATTGATGAAGGTAATATCTTAGTATATGTTTCATTTCTTAAAATAATGAAATGTAATATTGGTAATTCCAGATGAAGCTCTTATATTTCATTTGTGTAAAGTCCTTTTAGAATAAATTTCATAATCATGCATACTCATATAGCAGAGCCACATTTATATACCATGGTAAAGCTTACAAAATGTTTACCTCAGCAAATCTGTAGTGCAAGTTATATCCATTTTACAGTTGAGAAAATTGTAGTTCAGAAAGGTAAAAAAATCCTTCCTCAGGGTCACACTGCTCTGGTGCCCATATTATAGGGAATGTTTCTATAGCCCAATTATTAAGCTCAAGCTATGGGTATTCCACAGAAAAATGCTTTGGGAATCAAGTTCCAGTAGATCATATAAAGAAGAGTAATGATATTTCACTGGCACCTTTCCTTCCCACATAAGTAGCTATCTCTTGATAGTGACTGACAATGACAAGAACTTATCAGTTGTTTACTAGGAAGGAATTAGGGAGAAGATCTGAGTTTACCTCTTTGGTTTTTTAACTTGTTGAAGTCTTTTATTTTTTGGATTGGAACCTGTGATTCTGTTGGTATAAACCAGTGATGGGCAACCCACGGCCTGCGGGCCAGATGTGGCCCCCTGAAATGTTCTATCTGGCTGTGCAACATTATTCCTAATCTGACGAATACAATGAGTAGGATACAATACAATGAAATTTCGAAAGAGTTGCCTTAGAAACAGACTGACAGATAAGTATTTCCTTTCCTTTGACCCCCTCTTTAAAAAGTTTGCCCATCACTGGTAGAAACTGATCAAGAAACTTTCTTTTCCAGTGTGGATTGGCACATGCTATGTAACTTAGTGTCTTAGAAACTACCTGGGGCACTAAGAGGTTAGTTGACTTGGCAGGGGTCACATATGTATATGTACATATAAATGTGTATGTATATGTGTGTACACACACACACATACACACACACACCAGAATCCAAGTCTGCCTGACTTTAAGGTGGATCTTTATTCATTAGAGCACTCTACTTTTTTTGAATTCATAGCTTCAGGTTACCAGAAGGAAAGGAAATTTTTATAGTTAGATTCAGCTAGATGGCTTAATAGATAAAGCTAGAGACTTGGAGTCAGGAAGACTTGAGTTCAAATCTATTCTTAGACACTAGCCATAAGCCATTTAACTTCTGCCTGCTTCAATTTCCTCATTGTAAAATGTCTCTTAGAATTATAAATGAGATATTTGTGAAGTGCTTTGGAAACCTTAAACCATGTAAGTGCTATTGTCATCATCATTATTATCTTTATTATTGTTGGTATTTGAAGGAAGGGCTGTCATGTGGAGAAGGGATCAGACTCTTTTTGACTCCAGAAGGTATAACAGGAGAAATGGATGGAACCTGGAAAGGGGGCAAATTTAGGCTTAGTTTCAAGGAAAGCTTCCTACAAATTAGAGCTGTCCAAAAGTGGAATGGACTGCTGCAAGAAGCTGTGGGTTTCCCTTCCTTAAAGATCCTTAAGGATGCATGGACTATTTGTTAGGTATGTTATAGTGGGGATTACTTTTTTGTAAGGATTGGTTATGTCATTGGAGGTCTCTTCCAATCTTCAAATTCTGTGGTTCTCTTTTTTCATATTCTGTCTGTTAACTAGTCCTTGTTTTAATTTCAGAGGGTGCAGCCTTGCTGGTCAGTTTGGTTTGCAAATCTGTGCTGCATCATTTCCACTTCAATGGCTCTGTTCACTGTGTCTCCTTTTCCCCAGATGGCAGGTAAGGCGATGCTAAATTCATTGAAAGGAGGGAAGAATAAATGTACTTTATTGTCCTTTGGGTATATTAAAAATATTTTATTCTTCTTTTAAAAATTGTTGATTTATTTTTAACCTTCATTTAAAGTTTTTTCTTTAGTTCCAAATTCTGTTACTCTTTCCAGCCCCTACTTATAGAAGGCAAGTAATTTGATTTTACTTTTACATGTGAAATCATGCAAAACATTTCCATGTTAATCATTTTGCAACAACAGAAAAAGCAAGAAAAATAAAGTAAAAAAATTATTCTTCAATTTGTATTTGGAGTTCATTAGTTCTCTTTAGAGGTAGATAGAATCATATGTCTTTTAGAATTTTCTTGGATCATTGTATAGATCAAAGTAACCAAGTCTTTCTCAGTTGAGCATTGTTACGATATTTCCATTTCTGTATAAGATGTTCTCCTGGTTCTGCTAAATTCATTGTACATTAGTTCATATAAATCTCCCCAGGATTTTCTGAAATCATCCATCCCCCTTTTCATTTCTATCACTTCTTTGTCAGGTAGGGTCATAGTTGGTCAGCGCATTGATCAGGGTTGTTAAATTTTTCAAAGTTGTTCTTTACAATATTGTAGTCAGTGAATAAATATATTGTTCTAGTTCTGCTCAATTCTGTTCTCTTTTTTCATACAAATGTTAGGTTTCTCCCTTTTGTCAGATATGGTTCAATAATTCTCCATTACTATTCCATAATTTGTTTAGCCCATCCCTAGTTGATTTACATTTGTTTGTTTACATTTCTTTGCTGTAACAAAAAGTATGTATGTAAATATAATTATACTTGTGGACCATTTCCTCAGTCTCTGATCTCTGTGATATATGTCTTTTAATGATAACTCTGGGTCAAAGGATGTACATATAATGACTTTTGGAGTATAATTCCAAATTACTTTCCAGAATGACTGGACCTTTCACAGCCTTTTTTAAGAGATGGTCACTGGATTCTTCCTATCTTCACTTTGCCTTATGGTTCTAATAGATGTGGGGAATTTTCACTTAGGATTTTTTGAAATATAGTGTCTACATGTAATTTTTATTAAGGTTTTCAGGGTGTCCAATATGCTTTGATTTCCAGACTAATTATTGTTACCAGGTATCATTTTCTCTATTATTTTCAATCTTTTGAGTTAGTTCTACTCTTATTTCCTGTCTCATGGAGTCATTAATTTCTATTATGTCCATTCTAGTTTGGGGGGGGATTCCATTTCTTGGGAAACTTTTCTTGCTTCCTCATATAAGTTGGTTAGTCTCCTTCCAGTTCTTTGCTCCAGAGCTTTTATTTCATTTTTTATATCTTGCTTAATTTTTTCTTGGTAATGATGAGGTCCTTGTGGAAAATCCATTTTTTTCCCCTTCAAGTCTCCACTTCTGGTTGTCACGGTTATTCTTGGAATGTTTAGATTTGCTATAGTTTCCTAAATTTTTTTAGAGTGGTCAGTGTTTTCTTTTATTTATTTTTCTCTCCAGCTTTACATCTTGAATTATGGCTTTGTGCTACAGTCAGAACACCCACTAATGTACTTTTGGGTGAAGTAATCAATACTATTTGATTCTCCCTTGGATCATCTAATTTCCTTCAATGAATTCCCCCTATTTCCTGGGGTTAGGCACCTGTAGGTCTTTGAGGTTCAGGATACTGGATTGTAAGGGTTCTTAGGGCCATCTTAGGACAGGGTGGTAGGGCCTTTGGGGCTCTGGCATGTCCTGCTCTGAGCTGTGCTTGCCTTCTGGTTGCTATTGCCTCCTGAGACTTTCTCTATAGAAGCCTCTAGTCTTGCAGGTTCAGGCCAGCCAGCCCATCAGGCTCCAGGCCCTTCTCTGGTGGTATAGGGAAGTTGTGGACTTACTTGCTTTTTCTGGAGGTAGCTTTCTTGTTGGTTTCCTTTCTTATTGCCCATAATTTCTCACAGGATTTCTTGATCAGTTGTTAGTTTGGTGTGAATTTTAGGTTTTACTAGAATTGGTGTTGGGTAGCCTACTTACTTACCTCCATTGTGGCCAGAAGTTCTCAGCCCATCTTTTAATAGTCTTACTTTACTATTGTTGCTGTATGGCAGTGAATCCTGAGTACCACTGCTTCAGAAGAACTAAAAATGGACACAGGGCAGTGGAAAGGTACATGGTGAGTGTGAGCCTTTTTTTTTTTTTTTTTAACCCTTAACTTCAGTGTATTGTCTCATAGGTGGAAGAGTGGTAAGGGTGGGCAATGGGGGTCAAGTGACTTGCCCAGGGTCACACAGCTGGGAAGTGGCTGAGGCCGGGTTTGAACCTAGGACCTCCTGTCTTTAGGCCTTACTCTCACTCCACTGAGCTACCCAGCTGCCCCGTGTGAGCCATTTTTAACGCATAACTCATGAGGATCTTCAAAGAACATGAATAAAGGATGTCATTAAAGAACTATATGATCAAAAGAGAAAATTGCTGCTCATGTGGCAAAAGGGAGAGGCAATATGTGGAAAACCTAAATGTCCATGGAGACCCTCAGGAGCTTAGGAAAAATTGAGGAAAGCCTCCATTATGTAGGAGAGATCTCCTGAAGTGAATTTTCTGGAAGACATGGACAAAAGTCTGACTGGTGGGGCAGATATGAAATGATTGTGATCTGTATCCTTGGAGGGAACTCTTGAATTGATGAGGTCACAGATCCAATTCAGCAATTAACATTTTGATTCTCCCTGTCCTTTGTTTGGTCAAGAACTCTTCCTTTATCCATGGTTGTGAAAGTGTGTCTCTAGTTGGATTGTGATGCAATCTTTTTCTTTTTTTTTTTTTTTTAAACCCTTCCCTTCTGTCTTATAATCAGATACTAATTATCAGTTCTAAGGCAGAAGAGTGGTAAGGGCCAGGCCAGTGATAGCAAGCCTTTTAGAGACCCCCTTGCCCCTGCCATGCCCTCCACCCCCTCGACCATATCCTGTCCCCCAAACGAAGTCCTCCCACTGGGCTGCTGGGCAGAGAGGCAGGTGAAATGAGGACTGTCCTCAGCACACATAGGGGGCGGGGAGTGACCTGAGTGCTCTGCTCCCCTCCAGCTCTGCTGCCTATGAGTTGCCCACTTTACCCCCTGTGCACTCCCATTGGCTGCTGGGCAGAGGGGCAGGGGATGTGAAAAAATGTGCTCAGGCATGATGGAGAGGAGGAGGGGAGCAGCTTCTCCTCAGTCCCTCTGCCTTTCTAGTAACAAATTCTGGTGGCGGACAGTGTAGGTGCCCACAGAAAATGCTTTACGTGCCCTCTTTGGCATGTGTGCCATAGGTTCACCATCATGGGGCTAGACAGTTGGTGTTAATTGACTTGCCCAAGGTCACACAGCTAGTCAGTGTCTGAAGTCATATTTGAACTCAGGATCTCCCATTTCCAGGCCTGGCTTTCTTTTTACTTGAACCACCTAGGTACCCTGATGTGATCTTTAATATGGAGTTCATGAATCTATTTGGAACTTATTGTGACACAGGGTGTGGGCTCTTGGTCTAAGTTTAATTTCTGCCCAATTTTCTGAATTTTTTTCTCTTGCAAATAATAAGTTCTTACCTTAGCTGAGGTCTTTGGGTTTATATAACTTATTGTTTTTGTTTGTTTCTATATATTATGTGCTTTATCTGTTTCATTGATCAATTTTTCCTTTTTTTTTTTTTTTTAAATCAGTTCCCAGTAGCTTTATTGCTCTTTAGTATAGTTTGACCTCTGGCGTTGCTAAGTACCACTTCTGGAAGAGCATTCTTTACTAGAACCTGAGAGGGTCATAGTTGCTTAACTTGTTCAAGGAGTCCTATTCAGTAGTGTCTCCCAAGAAAACAGTGATTGAATTAGAAGACCTTTCAGAGCATGGTCATAGGAATAACTAGTTTGTGTGCTGATTGTATACAGTATACTCAGTTGTTTCAGGAATCGATAGTATAGTTTGAATTATCCATTCCTTCTGCTTGATTCCTTCTTCATGTCTATTAATTGTATCATATTAATCTGTACTGAATTATAGACAGAATTTGGGAATGCAGATAAGAATCTGCAGGTATTGGACTGAGAAGTTTTCGAGTTATCTATTCTAGACCTTTCTCAACTGTGGCAATACTATGAGTATTTAAAAAAACCCAACTTGTTACATGTGTAACTTCTTTACTATTCATTTGGCAGGAGATTTGTGGTGGCAAAAGACAACATTGCCCAAATGTATTATGCTCCTGGAAAGAAGCGAGAATTTAATGCTTTTGTCTTGGACAAAACTTACTTTGGGCCATATGATGAGACTACATTCATTGATTGGACTGATGATTCTAAGTAAGTAATACATATATTGTTTGTTGGTGATGAATGTGTATAAAGACCTGTATTGGGTGAAGAAAAATGGGATACTAGGTCATATTACTAAAACTCCATTTGTTGCCTTAGTTTAAGCCTTATTCTGATGGCAAACTTCTGGAAAGTAGACCATAGTAATCTGGATGCAATTTATTTAACTAGAACATCTAAGATACAGTGATATTTTTACTTGAAAAAGTATTTTTAATTTTGTATCAGGTAGGAAAAAACTAAACTCTTGTGATGATTACTATTTATAGACATAATTTAAATCTGAATCTTTTTATTTGCATTATATACATGATATTGTGTTGTTGTGACCAATAGAAATGGTTCCAGAAATGTTCAAATAAATTTTGTACTTTAGATGTTGCCTGAATATTGTCAAGTTGCTTTCAAAATATTAACACCATAAAAACATTTCATAAGAACATAGCTATGCAGCTGGAAGAGACCTTAGAAGTCCAACTTGTTCATTTTTTGCATATGAGGAAACTGAGGCCTAGAAGAGCTAAATGATTTGCCCAGTATCATGCAGATAGCACAAGTGAAGCTGGCCTTTAAGCCCAGATTGTCTGACTCCAGATTGAGCATTCTTTCTACAATGTGGTATGTTTTGTAAAGTACAGAGTGAGGTATAGAGATTTTAAAAGAGCACCTGTTCCTTCATCTTTATTGTGGTTCTTGGTATTATGATTTATCAGCACTTTTCAAATGACAGGTGCTCAAATGCAGTCTGTCAAGATTAATTCTACTTGTTCTCCCTGTATTTGGGAACTGATTTATGTGGTAGTTTATTTTCACAAGTTAAAAGTTATGAATAAATAGAGTAATGGTCAGTGAGCTGGCCTTGGAATCTGAAAGATTTGGTTTTAGTTTTTGTTCCTGAAACATTAGTTATATGACCTTGGTCACTCTACCTACAATACATTCTCATAATACAGCCTAAAATGATCTTATCTTTTCTTCCCTCCCACTTCTTATTGGATTTGAAGTCTTTTTAATATAAAAACTATTGTATTAAAGTCACACCATCATCCCACTGTCACCCCCCTATCTCTTGCTCAATCTAGAAAAGATGCCCATAAATTAGAACCATCCAGAGAAGTGCAGCCCTGATAGTGATGTAAAGAATATAAGACTTAGGAAAAACATCATAGAAGTTTTCAAATATTTTAGCGGGATTAGATTTATTCTACTTGGCCCCAGAAATCAGAAATAGGAACAATATCTTGCAAATGCAGAGAGATAAATTTAGGCTTGACTTCATTTTCTAATTATTAGAGCTCTCCAAAAGCAGATTGGGCTCCTTTTTGAACTCTCACTAGCATCTTTAAGCCTGAGTTGGATAACCAGTTATCAGGCAAGTTGTAGAGGAGCCCCTTGTTCAAATATGGACATGGTGGTCTCTACACTCCCTTAGATGTCCCTAAGATTTTAAATTTGTAATGTCTAACTTGAATTACTTTTTCTTGTGATTCTAGGTGCTTTGTGATTGGGAGCAAGGACATGACAACCTGGGTGTTTGGAGCAGAACGATGGGACAATTTGATCTACTACTCACTAGGAGGTCATAAGGATGCTATTGTAGCCTGTTTCTTTGAAGCTGAAAGTTTGGATGTATGTAGACAAGCAAAATATTCATTGCAAAAATTTGATTCAAACCATAGATATAGATAATGGTTTCATAGTAGTCTAGAAAAGAATAGCAATGGAGGATGCCCTTGGGACTTTCTAGTCAGTGTTCTATTAGGTTAAATGCTTCTGGTATCCCTTTTTCTAACAGCTACCTGCTTGGCTACTTGACCAAGTCTTCTCATATATCTATTTGCTATTTCATCTCCTCCCTTTTGATAGTGATTTGTACTTATATATCTTTATATCTCTATCTGCCTACATATTTATTTCCATTCATCCATCTATTAACCTTGAAGAGGGGGGAAATGTACTGTAGAATGTGTAGACATGGGAGATAGACTATCAGAATCTTTATTTTTCAACAAGACCCAGCTCAGGTTCTTTGTCCTCTGTGAAGCCTTTCCTAATAACCCCAAGTTGTTATAAGTGGTAATTTTGAGAGGGAACATTCTTCTAATGACATAGGATATCAGGGAAGACTTCACAGAGGAAACAGAACTTGAATTAGATCTTTTAAGGAGTTAAAAAGGGAAGTATACTAAGTATACTTCATGTGTGACTACACAGACCCAGGAGAGGGAATTTCACATTTGTGCAATAGGTTGTCTAGTCTGGCCTTAGCAGAATTAGAGGGTCTGTTAAATTCTGTTTTGAAAGAGACCTTGCCAATTCTTTTACTCCTCAGTTATTAGTTTTGTCAACATTCCCCACAGTATCTATTCAAACCTGTCTCTTCTCCCCTCAGGGTAAAAAGAGGAACTCTGTGAAATTGTGAGATTCTTGGATATTCCCTATTTTTCAGAGTTCTGTAGCTGTGGAGAAGATGCTCTTAATGCCAGATTCTTAATTTATAAATGCAGAGTAATAAAGAGACAAAAGAATGGAAAAACAAAGTTTTTTAGGGCAAAAACCTTAATGTTTCTTCCTATGGTTTCTAAGGTTACTATGATATAAACAGGATTGCCAAAAATTTTGTTGATGAAATCCATTATGTCTTAAGACATTCTATTACTCCTGCTAATTAGTTTGCCTAGAAAAGCTTTTTGTTGTAGCAATTATTTTTTTTATCTCCATTCTTTTTTTTTTAAACTCTTAACTTCTGTGTATTGGCTCCTACGTGGAAGAGCGGTAAGGGTGGGCAATGGGGGTCAAGTGACTTGCACAGGGTCACACAGTTGGGAAGTGTCTGAGGCTGGATTTGAACCTAGGACCTCTCGTCTCTAGACCTGACTCTCAATCCACTGAGCTACCCAGCTGCTCCCATCTCCATTCTTTTTTAAAAATCATATGTTGAGAGCAATGCCTTGCACTTTAATAGACATTTAATTTTTGATAAATTGAATTGATTTCTTTTAGCAATTACTTTCTTTCATTGTGGGTTCCATGAAGGGAGGGAGCAAGAGAGTGTCGCCTTTTTGCTAATCTGTATATTTTGGCCTCATAGCTGTACACTTTGAGCCAAGATGGGACCCTCTGTGTGTGGCAGTGTGACACTGAGCTAGATGGCCTGAGATTGAAAGCTCCTAAAGGTTGGCAGGCAGATGTACTGCAGAGGGATAAGGAGGAAGAGGAGGAAGATGATGACATTGAAAAAGAGAATGATATCATTCGTGGGAAAACCATTCCGGATGATGAAAAGAAAATGGACAAAGTAAAATACTCACATGTAGCAAAGTAAGTGCTCTTATTCGAAGAATTAAATTCAACAACCATTTATTTCAAGCAGATAGTGGATGCTCTGGTATATTAGGTGGGTGTTGCTGTTGAATGATTTTCATATTCTGAGACCGGAATGGAATAACCTTTATGCTCAGCTAGTTGTACATTTGGTAATTTTGGTATGACATTAAGCCTCTTGTCATTCAACAGTAAATCTCCTATCTTCCCCTTCCACTCTCTTATGGAACTCTCATTCTGTTTCTAACAAACTGCTTTTCCTTTTATACTTCTGTTTTCTTTCAATAATGGAAACCTCACTTTCCCCAGTAGATATGCTATCCCTAGTCACTTTTCTGGTACCAGCAGTGCCTACTCTTGTGCTCCTGGTATTTGTCCAGGAGGAGTAGGTGTGTTTGTTGCTATTCATTGCCACTATTAATTGCCACTCCCCCCCCCCCCCCCCCATCAGGAACATTTGACATATTCTCCTTTGAGGTTTATTCTATTCAGATATTTCATCTTCTTTTTAGATGCTGATTATTTTCTTTTTTTTTCCAGGTTCAGTCCCTGACTTATAATCTTCTCCACCCCAACTCCTGTCCTTATACCTGGCATCATTTGAGACCCCTTTGCTTTTCACTTCCTCAGTTTTCTATATATTTCATGATCTACACCTTTAGTCCATTTTAGCTGCCTTTAGGAATGGTCTATTGTTTCCACAAATGTTCCTTTTCCATTCTAATTCATGCAATCCATGACCCTGGAATTCTCTGCCTTTGTCACACTTCTCTTAAAACTATTCTTTAATTCAATCTCCAGTAACTCTACTACTCCTTCCTGCTGTTCTAGGCCATCGTCCCTACTGTGACTGCCTTTTTTTTTTTTTTTTTTTTTTAATCTTCAACAGTCTCATCTGGTAATTAACCAGTTAAGCAGATTTCTTGAATCCCTGTCCTCTTGTCTTTTTTTTTTTTTTAGGTGACAACAACACAATTTAATGTTACTTAGATTTATAGTCAATTTCTGTTATGATACTGTAAAACATGATTGAGCATGGAAAAAGCACCTTGATGGACTAAGTCAAACTTCTTAAAAAGGACTTGATAAGGAAGTGAATCATTCTATTAAAAGTGCCTATTTTGATGGTACCAGAAAAAACCCAAGCTTTTGCTGTCTACAGAATAGTCAGTGTACAACTTACCACATTTTCTACATTGCACCTCTCCTTTCTTAACAAACCCCATCCCCCAGATTACTTCCACTGTCCCATCTCTGCTGAGTGATATTAAAGGCAACTATATTTGTCCACTACAAAGTTGGGTTACATATCTCAACTGGGTCCTCATTGTAGCAAATCTTTTTACTATCCATCATATTGCCTATACCATCTGCTCCATATCTTCTCTTCTTTTCAGACTCCTCTTTTCTCCCTGCCCTCAGAGGATTTTGTCTCCATATATTCTCAAAATTCAGACCCTTTTCACTTGCTTGGGTAGTTCAATAACCTCTTAATTGGTCTCCTTACATCTAGTTTATCCTCTCTTCACTATCTTCTACCATACATTGGTGAAAGTGACATTCCCAGAGCACAGGGCTGACTAGGTCATTCCCCTGCTCAAGTATCTTCTGTGGCTTCTCATTTTTTCTAGAGTAAATAAAAATTCTTCTCCAGTATTCAAAGCACAATTTGGCTACAACTTGTATTTCCAGGTTGATTACTTATTACTCTTATTGCATTGTCTTCTGCCTTCCTGCAAGAGTAGCTTATACTATCCCTTCTTCAAAGAATGGTACTACATATCTAGAGTTTTCTCCTTCACCTCTGCTCTTTGGAAGCCTTCATTCCTTACAAGTATGCCAGACCTGGAATCAGGAAGACTCATCTTCCTGGGTTCAAATACAGTTTAAGATACTTGTTAGTTGTGTGACCTTGGGAAAATCACTTAATCCTATTTGTCTCATTTTCCTCATCTGTAAAATGAGCTGGAGAAGGAAATGGCAATCCAGTCCAGTATCTTTGCCAAGAAAACCCCAAAAGGGATGACAAAGAGTCAGACATGACTGAAAAACTATGAACAACAACAACAGGCAGTGTGGAGGATACAGAACACTTGTACACATAAAACAATTAAAAAATAGTACAGTGTGACATAAACTGCTAAAATGAAGTGGCACAAGAAGGGAATACCATAGAATGAATAAAGGAGAAATGAATGTGTGCTAAAGTGGTCAGAAGAAGATTTAAGGACTTTAAAGAATGGATTTGAGTAAGAAGAACAAGAACGGAAATTTTATTTAGAATGCCTTCATGGGCAGAGATGAGGAAAAAATAGTCATTATGGAACTGCAAGAGAGGATTGTTGAAATCCCTATGGAGAGAGGAGCATCATAATGGTCATAATTGACAAATAGCTAGCCCACATGCCATCTTGGACCCATGTACTGTATTACTGGTGTGAATAATGGAAAGGTACTGGAAGATAATATAATCTCTCCATTTATTATTTTCAAAACTTGATTTTTGTAATATTTTAATGTATTTAAGGAAGAGTTTAGAGGTCTTGGGTTTAGGTCCTAACTCTGCCACTTCTGTCTTTGTGATCTTGGACAAGTCCCTTAACTTTTGCTCCTCAGTAAAATGACCGAGTTGGACTTCATAACCTATAAGGTCCTTGCCAGCTCTAAATTTATGCTCCTCTGTCTAGTACATTCCCTTTGGTCATCTTTCTGGATAACTGGGTCCTGCTTTCCTAAGATACCATTGGACTATCCAGGGCATCCTCAGCCCTAAAACTAAGAGACTCTGGAGAGATGAATTTGAAATATCTAGAGGCCTCTCCTGTAATTTGTTCTGTTCATGTGGGTCTTAAACAAATATTGCTTTATGTTGCACTTACTTATATATTCCTTGAGAAGTGTAGGACATAGTGGCTATAGGCTAGGCCCTAGAGCCAGTTTCAAACCTGATTACAAGTTCTGCCTCTGACTCTCAGAAGTTCTGTAACTGGGCATATAGCAAGTAGTCTTATAGGTATGCCATGCTACTCTCTTAAGAACATATGTTAGATATTTAAATTGCCAGTCTGTATCATTGGTAGAATTTCTTCACCAATGTGTGAAGTCATACTGATGAAATTATAGATAGGGACCCCCCAAAAAGGACCTGCTTTTATTCCCCAGTGATCTGTTGTAAACTTCCAGAGGGCATGAATTATCTCTTACTTCTCTTGATTTCCCCAGAATCTTGCCTTCCATGTACCCAAATACTTAAGAAATGTTTCTTTTGGTGGGGGGCAGATGAAGAAGAACAGTTTCACAGTTGTGTTGTAGTTCAAACCTGAGATGTGTTTTGGAAGTGATGGTAATGAGATAGATAAACACTGTGAAAGGATTTCAGATTCATTTGGAAACTCATAGGAGAAGGCACTTTAAAGGTGAGGAGAACAGAGAGAATGGTAAATGAGGGTAGAAACTCATTACTACCACACAGGTTGGCCTTGTCATAAGAATTATATTCACCTTATATTAAACTGAACTGTTCTCATAAGTTGTGTCCAGAAAAAAAATGCCTTGACCTGAAATATCCAAATAATTGAGGTGAACGTATTAGAGGATTTGTTTGCCACCTGAATCATTTCCTAACTTAACTGTAGCTCTTTGATCTTCACATTGTTTTAGATACTTTTTCAACAAAGAGGGAGATTTTAATAATCTTACATCTGCTGCATATCACAAGAAAACTCACCTTCTAGTCACTGGCTTTGCTTCTGGAATCTTTCATCTACATGAACTACCCGAGTTCAACTTAATCCATTCCTTGAGGTGAGTTCATTTCCCATTTGTGGTATATACTATATTCTATACACTCTACTATGATGAAAATCCTCAAAGAACTGAAAAAGTGAAATTACTTTGAGTTAGTGGAGAGTATTCACATGAAAGGGGCAGCTGGGTGGCTCAGTGGATATAGTGTTGGGCCTGAAGTCAGGAAGACTCATATTCCTGTGTTCAAATCTGGTCTTGGACACTTATCCTATCTTACGCTGATCAAGTCACTTAACCCTGTTTCTTCATCTGTAAAATGAGCTGGAGAACGAAATGGTAAAATATTGGACATGACTGAAAAATCACTGAAGAATAGCAATTCACACCAATGAATTCTGGCATTAACATGTTTCCAATTACATGGTTATTTTTCTTTTGTTCTATGACAGAAATTCTGTTGTGTCCAACTCTTCATGACCCCTTTTGGAGTTTCCATAGCAAAGATATTGTAGTTGCCGTTTTCTTCTCCAGCTCATTTTTTTTACATATGAGGAAACGGAGGCAAACAATGTTAAGTGAGGCCAGATTTGAACTCAGGAAGATAATTTCCAGGCCTGGCACTCTTATCTGTTGCACCACTAGACAGTCTCTGATGAAATCATTAGGGATTTAAGCCAGTTTGTTTATTTTAGCTCATGTAGTTAAAAAAAAAAAATTCTGCTTTCCTTCACCCCATCCACTGTAACAGAATGATTGGACTTGGGCGGGGAAAAAACTCAGCAAGGCATGCATCACTGAGATAAAATGGAACACACATACAAATTCTACATTTCCTGGTAAATTTTGAAGAGGATTAAGATTTCAAAACTTGTATATTGTCTTGTTGTTTAAGTTTATTGATTAAAATGTCTCATATTAGTTTATATATTTTTTTCAGTGACAGCAATATAGGTGATGTTTGATTTAGAAATTTGGTGATAAATGTTTATTCTTAAGCTTTACTCATTGTCTTTTGATAGGTTTAATTTTTTTGTGATTAAAAATTTTTTTTGTTAACTTCATTGAGGAGTGGCATTATTAATGGAGTTGGTTTAATAGTGTTTTCTCTGTCATCTTTTCTGGAAATAGCACTATAATATTTGAAGCAAGTTAGATCATAGCCATCTCATTCATATTTTTAAAAAAACCTTTACCTTTTGTCTTAGAATTGATATTAAGTATAGGTTCTAGGGCAAAAGAGCAGTTAAGGGCTAGGCAAACAGGGTTAAAGATTTGCCCAGGGTCACACAGCTAAGAAGTGTCTGAGGCCAGATTTGAAAACAAGTTCTCCCATCTCCAGGTCTGCACTGTCTACTGAGCCATCTAGTTACTCCTGGTATCCTATTCATTTTGCCTTTGAATGCTCACTGAATCATTGCTGAATTTCATAATCTAATATGTGAGCAGTGTCATCCTCCTCATTATCATAGCTAGTATTTATGTAGTGCTTTAAGGCTTGCAAAGGGCTTTATGGATATTGCCTCAATTTATCCTCACAGCAACTCTAGGAAGGGGAAACTGACGTGGGAAGTGATTAAGTGACTTGCTTATCCATAGTCTGACAGCTGGTTAAGAATCTGAGGCTGGCAAACAGACTTTCCTTTCTCTAGTTCTTTCCCCATATTACTTATCTGCCTTATAAAGTATATAATCCACAGAAATTATATTGATCTTTGAATAGTCCAGTTAGAATTGTCCTTTGCTATATTCTCTTTGTATTTATCTCTATTTTGGTCTTTTCTGTAGTATTTCAGATCAGAAGATTGCATCTATCTCTATCAACAGCACAGGAGACTGGATTGCCTTTGGATGTTCAGGTTTGTGTCTCTTGAGTCAAACCACACACACACAGAAAGTTCACTTAATTCTTTTCCTCAGTAGACTTGGGCTTAGCTGCTGAGGTTGGAATAAAAGCTTTGAGCTAGAAGGTCATTGAAGCTTGTACAGCTTCTTGGGCAGCATAAGCCAAATTAAAAGCCCTTTACTGTTAAGGAAAGTCTTAGATAATACCCAAGAGGTGGCTCTAAATTCCTTTACCATCTTTGTCAATTGTAACAGGATTGAAAGGAGTCATGTCTGACATCAGTTGGGAGGTTTTTTGTATGGCAAGATGGAAGTCAGTTTAAGTTTTTGAGCTTTTTGTTGCTTATTTTTATAAAAAACATTTTTTGTAAATTTAGACACATCAACAGTGCAATATAGAAAGAAGTACAGAAAAAGGGGATTGTATATGAAATTAAAAGCTTTTACATATAGTTGGTGGGGTTTTTAAGCATATGTTCAGTTTAATATACTAGTACCCACATGGCCCTACTTAATCTGTGTTCCTTTTTGACTTTTGCCTTCTGCGGCATTTAAAAATGTTTCACACTTTTTTCATTCATTTCTTCTTTTCATCACTATCACTATCCAACTCCTACATCACTTACAAGGCCCTCTCCCCCAGCCTTCAATCAGAACTCTTCCTCGTGACGTGTAGTCAAGTAGAATAGACATGGGCCATTTCTGACAATGGCCCACATTTCATTCTGCACATCTGATCAATTTACTTCCTTTCCAAGAGGTAAAAGGCATACTTAAATGACATCAGTCTTACGGAGTTGTGATTAGTCATTGAACTGATTAAAGTTGGGTCTTTCAGAGCAGTTTTCCTTTAGATTATTGTGGTCATTGTATAAATTATTTTCCTGATTCTGCCCATCTTACTCTCCATGAATTTATTCACATTTCCCTGAGTTTCTTTGAATCTATAATAATTCATTGTTAGTATACAATAATTTGTTTAGTGATTCCCCCAATTGGTGGTCACCTACTTTATCTGTTCTTTGTTACAACAGAAAATACTACTGTAAATATTTTTGTACTTGAATCCTTTGCTTTTTTTTTTTTTACCTTACTGGGCCACATGCTTTTTTAAACCCTTACCTTAGAATTGATACTAAGTATGAACCCTAAGGCAGAAGAGCTATAAAGACTTTGGTGTTAAATGATTTGCCCAGGATCACACAGGTAGGAAATGTCTGAGATCAGATTTGAAATCAGGTCCTCCCAACTCCAGGCCTGAAGCTCTGTCCACTGTGCTAGCCACCCCTAACAAGTTATGCACAATGTAGTGATTTTGGGGATTGCAGTTGGAAATTGTTTTCCAAAATATTTAATTCATAGTCTCTGTTCTCCCCCAACCCCCAGCAATGTAGTGGTGGATCTTTTCTCCCATAAACCTTCCAGTTCTTACTGTTTTCTTTTTTGTAATGATTGCTATTCTGGTGAGTATGAGGTGGAACTCAGTTTCTTCTAATGTGTTGATTCCCAGGTTTGGGTCAGCTGCTGGTGTGGGAATGGCAAAGTGAGTCCTATGTATTAAAGCAGCAAGGTCATTTCAACAGCATGGTGTCTTTGGCCTATTCTCCAGATGGACAATACATAGTGACTGGTGGCAATGATGGAAAAGTAAGTTGGGGGGTTTATTATAAACTTGTAGTTAAAACCAACATTAGTCTGCTTTTGTAAGGCTTCAGAAAAATTGCTCATTCTAAAGGTTCCTCTGAAGTAACTGTTTCACCTCATATTACTTAACTATTTAATAGATCCTTAACTAATTCACAGATACTACCTGAGGAGTATGGATATGCAATCTGTTCACAATTCCATTAATTTGAAATGGTATAGCTATAGTTTAATTCCTAGACAGAAAGAAATAATTCCTTATGTTTTCTTTCAGTCTAAGAAAGAAACAAGTATAACAACTTAACTGTATGTGGGTTAGATTTAGGTATTTGTGTCTTAGAATTTTATTTAAGATTCAGTGTTCTTGTATTTGTCAGTGATTGGTTCTAATTAATTATCTATGGTTAGCATCTCTGTAAGTTGCTATCATATTGGTAAAATACAAGTTGTGCTTCCAGGCTTCTAAATATGAAGGGATTTCTTTATATGTATCATTTTTCAGTTAAACAAACTTTCCCGCCTATTTTCTTAAATCATTTGGTCATTATTTCTGTTTTGGTTGACCCTGAAGACAAAGTAAATGGGGCTTGAGGCTAGGGACAGTACTATTCTTCTTATTTTGTCACTTCTGATCTTGATTGACTTGAAATTTATAACATGTAGTGGTATCTTTAGTTCTTAGCACCAGAGTGAGAATGAGATGTGACATTAGTGCCACAGGAAATTGAGAATATATATATATTTTTTAAACCCTTATACTTCGGTGTATTGTCTCATAGGTGGAAGATTGGTAAGGGTGGGCAATGGGGGTCAAGTGACTTGCCCAGGGTCACACAGCTGGGAAGTGGCTGAGGCCGAGTTTGAACCTAGGACCTCCTGTCTCTAGGCCTGACTCTCACTCCACTGAGCTACCCAGCTGCCCTTGAGAATATATTTTAATGAACTCCCTTCTTGAGTGATACCTAGCTCATTTCCTGTTCTCTGATGAAATTGGATTATAATGTGATTCCCTTTTAAACAGCAGTTATAGCTAAATATGTAAATATCTGTAGTTTAACTTTAACATCATTCACTCTATTTGTGGATATGAGTGGAACTTATGAGGGTATTATAAATTTCACAGATCTTCCACAAACCTTTTCTGTTGCAGGTGAAAGTATGGAACACCTTGAGTGGGTTCTGCTTTGTCACATTTACAGAGCACACCAGTGGGGTCTCTGCTGTGACATTCACTTCCACAGGTTATGTTGTTGTTAGTGCTTCTTTGGATGGAACAGTTCGAGCCTTTGATCTCCACAGGTATTAAAATTTCATATTATATTAAAATGTATACTTAGAATTTTAGAACTGGAAGGTACCTTAAGGTGACCTAGTACAGCTCTCATTTTACAGATGAAAAAAACGAAGGCCCAAAACATCTTTTCTGAATTATTCTCTGCCATTCTACTCATTGACTGAAATTTAAGATGCAAAAAAAATGTATGTTGTCAGTATTCTTGGGTACCACAGTTTTGTTTCTGAAACACAGATTGCTTGAGAATAGAACCAGAAGAGTGTCATAGAATCTCAGAATTGGAAGTTTTTGGAGGACAAATCTTGTCCATTCCATATGTGAACAGGAGTCTCCTCTATAACATCCATTCTACACTAGAAAACCTGTAGTAAAGGGGAATCCAACACTTCCTGGGGCAGCCCATTCCATTTTTGTATGCCCTGATTGGCAAGTTTTTCTTTAAATCAATTTCTTTATATCAAGCTAAAATTTGCATCTCTACAATTACTACACATTATTCCTAATTTTGTTCTGTGGGGCCAATAGAATAATTAGAATTACTTGTCTACATAATAGTCCTACGATACATGAAAGCAACTGTCCTGTTGTCCTACATCTTCTCTAGTTTCTTCAGTTCATCTTTATGTGATCTAGCCTTCTGTTCCTTCATCATCTTAGTTGCCTTACTATGGATTTGATCCATATACCAGTGTCTTTCCTATATGTGGTTTACACATACTGTCTGTGTGGGGTGAATAAAATGTATAGTGGGACTGTTATAACCTTTGTTGCATATACCATGCTTCTTTTAATGCCCAAGTCATGTTGAGGTTTTTAAATACTGTTGTCACTTGACAGACTCGTTTAGCACTAATCTCTTAGAGCTTTGTCTTGGCTGGGCTTTTCTCTCCCATTTTGTACTTGTGAAGTTGATTGCTTTCTATTTATTCCTATTAAGTTTCAGCCTATCATTCTAGTTTATTGAGATTTTAGATACTGATTGTTATGTAACACACTAGATATCCTTTAACGGGGATGCCCACCTAGTATTTGTGAAAATGCATTTATAAATTAACAACAATAAAACCTTTTTTTTTTTTCCCTTGCAGATATCGAAACTTTCGCACATTTACATCTCCTCGTCCAACCCAGTTTTCTTGTGTGGCAGTGGATTCCAGTGGTGAAATTGTTACTGCTGGATCCCAGGACTCCTTTGAAATCTTTATATGGTCTATGCAGACTGGTAGATTATTGGATGTAAGGAAAAGGACTTAACATATAACAAACCCTTGGCACAGAAGCATAATATGAATTGCATGTAGGGTTTTGAGGAGGAGGTGATTGTTGTAAATGAACAATAGCATACACGCCTCTTGTTATTATTATCTCATTGAGTCACTACAACAGAGAGAACATCATTGGGATAGGCAGGAGGGAATTCTTTGCTCTCTCATTCATCTTGGTTGGTAGTATAGAGAAAGCAGAATTTCAGAAAATTTTGATGTTTTTAATAGGTCTTAGTCTGTAGGTAAACACAGCATATTTTTTTAATTAACTGATTTTCTGTGAAGCTTTTCTAGTTAGAAAGAAGATCTGTTGTCATTCTAGATGGTTATAGACAAAGAAAGAAGGTGGGGGGGGAGAGGGAGAGAAAAGAGGAGGGGGAGAGAGAGACAGACAGAGACAGAGAATATACAATAGAAGAAATTGTGTGACTTCCTAGAAAGCCTAAAAGGATTATATTTCCAAATATCTCTGTGGTTAAATCACAAGGATGTAGGACTTTATTTTCTTGTTATATTACCCTCTTTTTCTATTCACTTTTCTTTGTAAATGAAATTTTTTTAGGTTTTGTCAGGCCATGAGGGCCCCATCAGTGGCTTGTGTTTTAACCCAATGAAGTCCATTCTTGCTAGTGCTTCTTGGGATAAGACAGTGAGATTGTGGGACATGTTTGATAGCTGGAGAACCAAGGAAACATTAAATTTAACTTCAGATGGTAAGTCTTATGTTATTTGATTTTTAAATACTTTGAAAAGTGTGAGAGAGGAAGTTCAGATTTGTGACTGTAAGTTATAAGATTTCTTCTTTGATTATGTTATTATCAGACTTTGCCTTTTACTTATTTTGTTTTTGCCTTTTGTGGGAGTATTGGTGGTGGAATTCTGGAGAAGTCTGGAAGTTGGTCAGAATGTTGGGGCACAACCACATACTTTAATTGCCAATGTTATCTCTGCTTTAAATATTTTTAGAAAGAAATGTAAGTTGATGAGGGTTAGGATGGTTAGTACTATCCAAAATATAGACTGCTTTTTTGGTGTTAGGCTTTGCTTTTTTTTGATTTTCTGTTCTGTATTTGATCAGCAATGAGAAGGAGAGAGTAACTACAAGTGACAATAATGTTCTCTGTCTCCCTTTGGATTTTACTAAACAGTTACTAACAGTTTAGATATTACTAAACAGTTCCACCTTGGATACTGGAGCATCACTTAAACCTAGCACACTTCACTGGAATCATCTAAAGTCTTTTCATCTCCTATGACAATTCTGTTATCAAGAGTTCTTCATAATATCTCCCCACTTAAGTTCTGATCATCCCAACATCTAGTTTATTTTCTTTGTCTGCTACTTGGTTTTCCTTCTTCCAATCTGTCCTGCGCTTTGGTAACTAAGTGGGGAAAAAAATTAGCAAAACTATTTATTTCCAACTTTATATGCAATGTTCTCTCCTGCAAAGGAGAGCAACATATCTTTTCATCAGGGCAAGTTTTGTCGTCATAATTCTATAAATAGCATTCTGGGTTCTTTCCCCTTATGTTTGCATTTTTATGGTCAATTATGTATATTATTTTCCTTGTTTTTCACTTTGCATCAGTTTGCACATCTTCCTCTGCCTCTTTTTAAAAAATATATTTACGTTTTCTTACAGAATAGTAAATATTTCATTACATTTAAGTTTTTTCACCATTTGTTTAGCAATTCATGACATCTACTTAGTTACAAGTTCTTTACTATCACACAAAATTTTGTCTCTGAACATTTAGGCCTTTATGTCTTTGATCTCTTTTTATGCTTTGCTGTGAAATATGTGGGTTGTAGAACTCTAGATGCACACATTCTTCTTGGAAAGATGCAGCATGAACACAGAAGCTTAATATGTTTTTAGGAGTGATGAGGTTAAGGAAATTATTGAGGTGTGCTCTAGGAAAAATTCAAGACTGATAAACAGATTGTGGTAGATTGTTTCCAACAGTAGAGAGCATTATTAATTTGTGTTTCTTTTTGAAGCTTTAGCAGTGACTTTTCGGCCAGATGGTGTTGAGCTGGCAGTGGCCACATTGAATTCACAGCTCTCATTCTGGGATCATGAAAATGCTGTGCAGACAGGGTCTATTGAGTGCAGGCATGACCTGAAAGTGGGAAGAAAAGAGTTGGACAAGATAACTGCTAAGCATGCGGCCAAGGGAAAGTAAGTGGTGTTTTCCCATGGAGGCCAAGGAATCCCAGAAAGGTGGGATGCAGTATTCATACCCAAAGTCCTGATGTGTTGGTTTATGGGAGGCAAAGTTCATGTAATGGAAGGAGTGCTAAACTTGGAGTCATGAAATGACTTGGTTTAGAATTTGGCCCGTATGTGTAATTATTGCATGACTGTGTATAAGCTACTTAAATTTGCCAAGCCTCTTTTTCCTCATCTGTAAAATGGGGATAATATATGTAATATCTATCTCACAATTTTGTGAGGAAAGCACTTTGCTAATCTTAAAGTGCTATGGAAAAGTGTGCTATTATTTGTAATACATGTTTTAAGATGTAATTTAAATTGGCCAAGTTATTGATTTTCAGCTGTTCTTTTATTTCTGAGAGAAATCAATACTAAAAGGGAAAAATTATAATTTACTTTGAAGATTGTATTTCTATTTTCTTTGCCTTATAGATAAAAAAGTGCTGCATTTTTGCATAGACACTTTGAGATATTCTTAAATTCCATTCTTTCTCATGTTAAATGTGATGGACTTACTAGTTAGGGGATGGGCCTAGTCTCTGGTCTTGGTTCTTTAAATGAATGAATTTGGCAAGTAACTTAATACTTCCTATGTTGTTTCTTCATCTCTAAAGGAGTAGATTCAACTAGATGATCTTTCAGGTCCCTTTTGGCTCTTATGATTTTAAAGATTGGTGATATTGCCTTATTTTACATACCTGAACAACAAGTTAGGAAGCAGAATAAGCCTAGGGAAAAAATTTATCATCCTACTAAATTTTCCCTGCCCCCTTTCTGTATTTCTTATATTCTCTGAGAACTAGAAAACTTTAAAAAAAAAAAAGTATAGCTACAAAGATAGTGTTGAAATTTTTAGTCAAGTCTTCTTTGTTGTTCAGTTTAGTCATGTGACTCCATTTGGGTTTTTTTCCTTTTTTGGCAAAGATACTAGAGTGATTTGCTAAGCACTGAAGAGGCAAAGGCAAAAGGCAATCCCTGTTTATACTATAAAGAGCCTATAATCTGAGGGAGGAGCCATACAAACTACTGTGTTCCAATAAGATATCTATAGGATAAATTAGAAATGATCAATAGAAGGAAGGCACTAAGTTTAAGAAGATTTGGAAAAGGCTTCTTGCATAAGATAGGTAGACTTTAGCTGAGACTTGAAAGAAGTCAGAGAAGCAAAAAGGCAGTGAAAGTGCTGTCAGGAGATGGAGAGTCTCATCCAATAAACAGGCATGGAGAGAATACTTTGAGGAATGGAGAGGATAGCTTGGCTGGACAGTAGAGAAGCCTCAGTCGACCTTGATGTACTGGTAGAGATGAAAGTAAGGGCAGTGCATGCTCAAGGAATGGCATGAACACTATCAGAAAGGGCAAAAAGCATGACATGCTTGGGTCATAGATTTCAACAATTGCTTTTGGAAGTCTTAATTTGTGGTCTGTCTTTTCTAAAAGCTTCATTTTTCAAAAAGTTCTGTTGATACAGGAGAAGGACCAGAACAACAGTTTAAAGAACTTCTTTCTCTTCCTTTAGGTCATTTACCACCTTATGTTATTCAGCAGATGGCCAGTGTATTCTGGCAGGAGGAATGTCCAAGTTTGTTTGCATTTATCACATTAAGGAACAAATTCTCATGAAGAAGTTTGAAATATCCTGTAATTACTCCTTGGATGCAATGGAGGTAAGCCAGAAAGGGGAAAAGCAATTGTTTTCATTGCCTCTGGTGTGGCTATTGCGGTCAGATTCACCTATGTAGCAACAAAATCACTTAGACCTAGATTTATGGGGAATCCCCAGATAACTAATCTTTTACCAGTTAGTTTGAGAAAAGGCACTTGGGGCAACTGGGTAGCTCAGTGGATTGAGAGCCAGGCCTAGAGACAGGAGGTCCTAGGTTCAAATCCGGCCTCAGACACTTCCTAGCTGTGTGACCCTGGGCAAGTCACTTGACCCCTATTGCCTAGCCCTTACCACTCTTCTGACTAAGATGAAGGCAAGGGTTTTAATTTAAAAAAAATAAGTAAATAAAAGCAAACAAATAAACAAACAAACAAATAAATAAAGTCCTGGGGACAAAGAGAAAAGCATACCCATACCCAAGGAACTCATAATATGGTGGTGGAGAAAACATGCCAACAACTTTTGTATAAAGATTTATACAGGATAAGTTGGAGATAATCTTAGAGGGAAGGAACTAACATTAAGGGAAGGCTTCTTGCAGAAGGTGGTATTTATTTTAGTGAGACTTGAAGCTTCCTTCAGGCTGGGGAGGCAGATGAGTAGAGAGAGCATTCCAGGCATGGGGGCAGGGGGTGGGAGTAGGGGTGGGGGGACAAACAGTGAAAGTGAAAGAAGATGGGTGGGGGGAGGGGGAAGGGAATCATGTTTTGAAGGGCTTTGAACACCAAACAAAAAAATGGATGTTTTATCCTGGAGTTGATAAGGAGCTGCTGGACTTTATTGAATATAGTTGGAGCTGGAAGATAACATTCAGACCTCTGCTTTAGGAAGATCAGCTAAGTGGAGGATGGACTGGAGTGGGGAGAGACTTGAGGCAGGGAGACTGGCCTTTTGCAGCAGCACCTACCTAACTGGGTGGATGTCAGGATCAAATGAGAGAATGTGAGTCACACATTTTTCAAGCCTTTAGAGCAGATGTGCCACATGTGTGGGCTGCAACACTCTTGAGCGTAACCTACACCAGTTTAAAATGTAATGGGGAAATATTTAGCAAAATACATAAAAGAACTGTGCTTTTCAGTATTCAAATCACATATGAAAATCATATGAAAATCTCAGCCACTCTAAATCTTAGTCTACATAAATTGCCATGATCCAAATCAAGCTGTCTGGTGATGAGTCTTTCAGAGCTTAGCCCTTGACCAAGAGACCTACATTCTGGCACAAGTCACATGCCTGGATCCTTTTTAGCTCGTGAACCTTGTCAGAGTGTATGTTTCACTGGGGTAGCCTTTTAAGGCCAAGGTTACTACCTCTTTGCCAAGAGTAGTCAGAGTAAGCCTTTAGTATAAAATTAAAACATTTATGGAATTTAAAATAAATGAAATGAAATTGTACCTTGTTAGAGAATTTAGCAGTGGAGTTGCAGAGTCCAGGGAACCTAAAAATCCCTTGGAATCATACATCTAGAGATGTTTTTTGTTTTCCATTGAGGAATTCTTCAGAGACTAAATATTAACTGCTTATTTTAAATAGGCAGAGAGAAGATTCACCCTGCATGTGAAGTTTAGACCAGGTGACCTCCAGGGTCCCTGCCAATTGTGAGATGAGTCCTTCTAGGGATTATACCCATTTTCTTGTAGGTGATTCATTGGATGCTCTTCCTGTTCTATGACTTGAGAATTGATGGCTTTTATCTCTTTTCCTTAAAGGAATTTTTGGATCGAAGGAGAATAACTGAATTTGGCAATCTGGCATTGATTGACCAAGATGCTGCGGATGAAGAAGGCATTGCCTTGGCATTGCCAGGTGTAAGGAAAGGTAAAGTCTTAGAAACTAAGATTTCTGTAAGCATCTTCCTTTTTAACATGGATCAGAGACTTATAAAGTGTATCTAGATATATATTGGGTTGCAGTTTTAAGGCTAATAACAACATGTTATATTTCTATGTATGTATTTAATTTTATTTTTTAAAACCCTTACCTTCCATCTTAGAATCAACACTAAGCACTGATCAGTAAGGACTAGGCAATGGGGGTTAAGTAAAATGCTTAGGGTCACATAGCTAGGAAGTGTTTGAGATCAGATTTGAATCCAGGACTTGCCATCTCTAGACTTAGCTCTCTATCCACTGAATCACCTACTTTCCCCTATATTTCTGTGATTTTAGAGATGACATGACTTTGTGGATAGTATTCTACTTGGAGTTTGGAATCAAGGAGATCCAGATTCAAATTACACCTCTGACTCTGGTCCAAGTTACTTAATTTTCTCATGCCTCAAGAAATGTAGCTACTAAGTCATAGGCAGTTGCCATTTTTAACCTATACCAGCTGTTCCCCATGCTAATGAACTGACATTTTGATAACATTAAAAAAAATTTTTTTTTAAACCAATTACATGTAATAACAGATTTCCACACAAGTTTTCCTTAGTTATATGATTGAACTTATCTCCCTACCTCCCTTACCTTCCCCCCTCCCAATGCTGGCAGGAGATTAGATCTTGGTTAAACATATGTTATCGTACAAAACATTTCCAAATTGTTCATTTTTATAAGTGAGTAATCTTATAAAATCCAAACCCCCAAATATAAACCTGAATAGACACTTGAAAAATCATATGTTTTCATCTGCATTCTGTTTCCAACAGTTCTTTCTCTGGGGATGGATAGTATTCTTTGTTGTAAGTTGCCTCAAAATTGTCCTCACTCACTGTATTGTTTGATAACATTTTTTTTTCCTGTATTTTTTTATTTTTTATTTTTCTAGCAGACAATTTACATAAAATCCCCCTTTAATTTAGTGTGACAAGTTCCCACAATAAACTACTTAAAAGAGCAGCTTTGGTCAAGAATGGAATGAAACAGCCAATCAAAAAGACATCACTGCTGATTTTTTTTAAACCAATACGATCACCAATTATGTTCAAAAAACAACAATAACAAAACATCTGCAAGGGGTATTTTCTCAGTGTTGGCTTGTGGTAGGGTCTTTCCCATCTTCATGCAAATGCTCGAGCTGCATTCTGTCAAATGTCTGTCATGCTAGAGAGTGGAAATACAGCTTCACATGATTTGTAGCCCCTGGATCAAAGACTCTAAAGTCTTGAAATCCCAAATTGTCATAGCTCCATCAATGCCAGTGGTGCAAAATTTGCGGCAGTCTTGCTTGTCCACTTCATAAATAGACATTTGGGTGATACTGTTTTGGTGTAGTGTGTCTAGAGCAGTGTTGCGATCCTTGGTTGTGGCTCTCTTGTCCATGTTGCGGAAGCGTTCCATGGCAGAGATGTTGCGCTGAATGCTCTGTTTTGGAATGTCTAACTTGGAGACGAAGGTCAAGGGTCCACGATCATCATAATTAAACAGCATTGGGCAGCAGTCATGGCCAGCAGCCACCACGCTATTCTCAGAGACAAACGACACACTCAGGAGTGGGAGGAACTCTGTTTTCAGCTGTGAAACCATCATGTTTTTAGAGGCATCCGCAACTGAAACAGTACTATCATGGCTGACCCAAGCGAGGCGGTTCCCACTGGCAGAGAAACTGACCCCATGGACCCAACCACCACTTCCAGTACCACCAAATTCTGACATCAGCTGACCAAAAGGCATCTTGGTACCCCATGGAGTACTGGCTGGTTTTTCATCAACTTCTTTAATGTAGGCAGAAAATACTCTGCATTTGAAGTCACAAGATCCAGCAGCCAGCAAAACATTGTTGGGGTGCCAGTCCAAACTAAGGACAGTAGAACGAATTGGCTTTTTTATGTGTTTGCTCACCCACCAGTCATTTTCAGACTCAAAGTAGCACACAGAAATCAGTTGAGCTCCACTACCTACAGCAAATTTATTCTCCAGGGGAGACCATTTCACAAAGGTGGCTGCACGATTAATCCTCAAGATCACCAAGGTTGGCTTCCAGATTCCATCTTTCTGACTCCAGACATAGGCATTGCGGTCTGCCCCGCAAGTTACAATGCGATGGCTCTTGGGAGCCCAGTCAATACCTGTGATGTGTCCATTGTGCTCCTTCAGTTCGTGGGCTTTCATCCATTGGTTCCCATTCTTCTTGTAGATGTGGACTTCATGATTATTAGGGCTAAGGGCAATCTGGGTACGGTCTCTGTTCCAAGCATGGCAGGTGATTGGCTCTAGTAAAAATTGATGTAAGGACATTATTCTTAGTGTTTTCAAAAGGGAAAAAGCTGGGATGGGGAGGGTGCGGACGGGCCCCGGAGCGGAGGATTTGTGGACTCTGGTCAGTCGACGCGAATAAGCTCCGGCGGGCAGCGGGAGGAAGATGGAGGCCGGGAGGGAGCGGCTAACCTGTTTGATAACATTTTTAAGCTTTCAAGCACAGTTTCATTTTATCATGATGCCTAAAACAATGTTGACATGGATACATAATGGATTTTTGAGAATATTTGTAGGTTAACAGTTCTCTAGTGAGGTAAAATAAGGCAGTTGCCTACATTTTCCAGATAAGACAACGAACTCTAATAATATAGATACTGATGATAGAAACAAGTAGAACTTGGATGTCATACTCATGTTTTGGTTTGAGACTTTGTAAGCCTGTTAGCCCAAAGAGGGCCAACTGGTGGCTCAGAGAATAGAGTATCAAACCTGGAGTCAGGAAGACCTGAGTTCAAATTTGGCCTCAGATACTTCCTAGCTGTATGATTCTGGGCAGTCACTTAATTGCTTCCTGCCTCAGTTTCTTAAACTGTAAAATGTGATCATAAGAGCACCTACCTTCCCAGGATTGTTGTGAGGATCAAATGAGATAATATTTGTAAAATGCTTAGCTTGGCACCTGGCATATATTTAATATCATAAATGTTAGGTACTATTATTAATACAAGTCTAGCCTAATGAAGGTTTAAGTTCAGTTCAGGCTCATTTGGAACACGTGACATACAAATGCAGCTTCTAAGGCCTATTTCTAGATGTGTCTGAGATCTCTCTGTAAAGCCAGGCCTTTCCCTTCCCTGTGTAGCTCAAACATACACAAAATATTAATTAGATGCAAGGCACCTTTCTTCTTGTGATATGGCGATGTGGCATGTATTTACTTAAAGTAGTTTTTGTCAGTACTAGGAAAGGTTTAAGCTCCAAACCATGGTAACTGAATAAGTCAGAATGTAATCGAAGTGAATTGGTGCTGTCAGATTGGCTTATCTTGCCATGTTGGCCATGTCTTATTCTTTTCTTTTAAGAATAACATGAAAACCTAAGTACTTACATTTGTTTTTCACAAATCAGATTTTAAAGTTATAAATGCATTATGCAAGGATTGAGACTTGAGAAATATAATTCCTATGGGCATTTTAATGTTTCTCTAGAGATTGAGTTTCTGATAAGAAAAATGCCATTGAGGGAGCAACTAGGTGAGTCCCAATCCTGGTTTCAAATCTGGTCTCAGATACTTGGCTATGTAACCCTGCGCGAGTCTCTTATTACCACCACCTAGTCCTTATAACTAAGACAGAAAGTGGCTTAAAGAAAAAGAAAAATACCATTGACTTTATCATTTGTTGGCTTGTATTTTTCACCAAGTAAAGATGCCATTCTGAGTGTGGATCCCCGTACTCAGACCCTAGTTACCACAAAAAATGACAAAACCTTTTCTCCTCTTTCCCAACTTCACTTTTTCTCTTTTGTTCATCTTTTTCTTTAATTTTTATTATAATAGCTTCTCTAGTAATCAGCTTCCATAATTACCTATATCTTTTGTCTGTCTGTAAGCCATACCACTATAACATGAGAATAAACAGTATAAGCATATACTAAAAGTTAATTTTTAAAAATTGCCATATTAACAAATTAAAATCCTTTTGGAGGAAACTTTTCCCCCATCTAAAAGCAAAAATAAATGTTTTTGCTTTGCAAAATTAAACAAAAGTTAGTAGGGAAATTTAGAATGGCAAATCAGCATAGAAATTTGGATTTATTCCAGTTGAAGAGCTTAACACAGAAAGGCCACTCTCATTTTCATTGTTCCTATTCCCAAATATTCCACCACTCCCTGTAATTGATGTGTACTTCCAGCATCTCCATACCAGGACATTGAGTTACCTGTACAACCCAAAATACTAATCCCAGCCAGATGTTAGAGTTCTAAAAAAATAAAAATAAGTGTGAAGTAAAACTCGAGCTGCAAAGAAAGTACAAATTCTTTGAGAAAAGGGATTTAAAGGTATCAGCAGAAGGAGAGAAAGTGGATGACTGTATCACATTAAGGAGGAGAGAGACAGACAAGAGAGACAGAGACAGAAAGCGGGGGGTTGGGGGGTGCGGGGGAGAGATCACTTGGAACCTATAAAATGAGAAGGGTCTGACACTTTGCCCTGCAGCAACAAGGACCTCTGACACAGACTCTAGAATTGAATACTGTTGCTATGACCAATGAGGTTTAAACATCTTTACTGTGCTCACAGGCATCACTTATGTCTCATACAAGCCATATTGGAAAGGAAAGATAGCCTATATTTGGACTATTGAAGTCGTTCAAGCCAGTTCTTAACCTGGCTGAGATGATATTATGAGCTTAAGTCTTCAGATTAATTATGAGAATGTACAGTAATTGGGAGTGTTCCTTAGTAACTGAAATGATTTTATTTTCTTTGCAGGTGACATGAGTTCCCGGCGTTTTAAACCTGAAATCAGAGTGACCTCACTTCATTTTTCTCCCACAGGTAAGAATGTATAAAATGTTTTTCATGCAATAGAATGATGACTTTGATCTTTGAGACTAAATATTTGCCCCATAAATCACAGGGAACTTAATAGATATTCATTAAAAGTACCTGCTGTGTACAAAACAGGATGCTAGATATTGGGAATGATATATAGATGAAATAAGATTTTATTCCTGTTTGCCCTTCTGGAACTCAGAATCTAGTATGACCACTACAAATACAAATTAAAAATTGCTCAGTTGATAAGAGTTATTAACCAAGTGTTAGGCAAGATTTAGGGTGAAGGAGAACATTGTTACTGAATGGGATAAGCATGAGAATACTTTATGGACAAGATGACCTTAGATCTGGATATTTAGGATTTTAAATGGTGGAGTTATAGGAATTGTGTGAGCAGAGGCATGGACGTGAAAGAAAACTTATCTTGAAATATGGGGAATTGGGAAGAGTGAAGGGGGTTTGGGTGGAAAATACTGTGAACTAAGACTAGAAAAGAGATTATTGGAAACAATTTTGAATTGTTTGGATGTTGATGGAAGGGTAGAGGGTCTTACATACAGGCTAAGGGAGAGGAGCATAAATTTCATTCTGTAGGCATTCCGAAATCATTACAGGATTCTAAACAGTGGACTGAGGATTAGATCCTTGCCTAAGAAGGATTGTCTGGTAGGCCTATGGAAGATGGATTGTAGTTTGGAGGTTGAGGAGCTAGCTAACCTACGACCCACAGCTCTAGCTATTTAAGAGTAAGGATTGCCTCCTCTTCTCTAGGCAAGGAGCAGCTAATTTCTGAGCAGAGAGGTAGGAGGCAGGTATCTAGCCCAAATCACATAACACTTAGCTGAATAGAGACAGCCACATAGTTTTCACCTGACCACCCACCCTGAATAGAAGCACTATCTTGGCCAAGTAGAAGACACCTGAAACTCTGCATGTTTCACCAGATTCTTCCTGATGGTTAGAAAGCTTCCACCTTCTTTCCCATCTGAGTGATACTGAATCCCCTACAGTATCATAGTAAACCACCCTCTTCTCCAACCCTTGCAGTCTGTTTACTCATCCTCAGTCATCTGTATTCTCCCTCGCCAGTGTTTCACTTTAGCTCTGGGCCTTTTTCTGCTGTCACCTCTATAATTCCCATTGCATAATTAACAGACTTCCTTTTGTTTTAGACCTTTTCATGTGTTCCTTCCATCTTTTGGCATGCACCGAGACCTGGCTCCCCCATAGGACTTGACATTCCTGGCCATTCTTTCCCAGGACCAGTTCAGCTATACTTTCTCTCATAAGTCTTGTCACTCTGGCCCATTGGAGCACTCCCTGCTCCCCATAGCTGTCTATTCAGCTAAGTGTTATGTGATATGGGCTAGCCTCTCTGCTCAGTGTTGTGGAACCCAGGCTAGCTGCCCCATGCCTGGAAAGTGGGAAGCATCTCTTCCTCTTTTGCATATTCTTCCTTTGCCACCATCACTCAATCACCTCTCTCCCTTTGGAATCCATTCTACCCAAATTTATCACCTATCCAAATCTCGATGGTTGTTTTCTTTCAAGGAAGTAGGTAGCTGGCCCACATTCTTTTCTCTCTAGCACAATTCCTGTCTTTATACTAGGGAACTTGAACAGCTTGATATTCCCTAACCCCCCAGCTGCTTTACCAATTCAACTCCTATGATCTCTATACATCTTTCTTTTACTGTACTTTAGCTATATCCAAGGCTTATCCCACCCTAAATCTTGCCGTCACTTATAACTGTTTTATTTTGTTGATCAAGAACTTTAAATCTTAAATTCCTTTAGCCAATTATAACCAGCCATTCCATCTTTCCCTGTGCCTCACTCTTCCCAAGTTTTTTTCTTTGTTCTTATTGTGACATTCCATTTATTTGTACTTTCTTAGGCTATTACCCCTACTGTAGTTTTACTTTTTATCCTTTCCAATCTCTCATCTCTAGACTTTACCCTCAAATATCTTGCCTCCGTGTCCTGTTTATATCTTGTCAAATCCCAACACTTTTATCATTTACCTCCCCACACCCCCTGCCCATCTGCTGCATGGAGCTAGAGAAAGTCATATTGACTCGTTTATTTATGTATTTCTGTTATCTTGATTCCAGCTGGGCCCTCAAGGTAGCAAAACAGTCCTTTTACTCTTTCCTAATTGATTCTCTGACTCGTCTCTACCCATTCCCTACTAAGAATTTTGCCTCATACTTGACTAAGAAATGGAGGCCAGGTGCCAAGAATTCTCTTTTCCCCTCCTCATATCACTAACTTAGCATTCTCCTTTATCTATTTCACTCTAGTCTCTGATGCTGTGGTGGCTCTTTTCCTAGCCAAGGCCAATTCCTTCCATTGATCCCACCCCCTCCTTTCTTCTCCAGCAAATTTATCCCATTTTTATCCTTTTTCTGTCCCTTAACCTCAGGCTCTACTTATGTACTGATTCCTTCCCTGCTTATTGTACACACTGAAGTCTCCCATCCTTTAAAAAAAAAAATTCTGGAGCCTTTCTTTCAAACTCTCTTTTTATACCTCTTTTCTTCTCAACAAAACTTCTAGGAAAAACTCATCTAACTGTTGACACTACTTCCTCTCTTTTCTATTTTCAGCTCTTTATAATCTGTCTTTTGACTTCTTTTTTAACTTGTTATAATCCCCTTTCAATAACAGTTGCCTAGGGAAGGACCCCGAAAGGTTGGGTGGATGGGTAACCCTTTCAGGTCCAACCTGGGTTGGATCAACTATTAATATTGGGTTCTGATTAGCCTTGGATCATGTTTATTTGTCTGACTGCGTTTGCTCCCTCCCCAAGGGTCGTGATATAAAAACCACTCAGGAAGGTACTTATTGAACACTTTTATTTATGATATATAATTAGGGAAAGGATAATCAGGTTAAGGATTGGGATTGGAGACCCTGTCAATCTAATATCTATAATCTATAATCACTCAGGGCTGGAGGCTATTGACTTAGTAGAAGTTGGAGCTTTATTCTTCACAACCCCTCTGGCTCAGCCTGGCCAATGCCAAGCCAGAAAGTGACTGTCCTTGATGCAGTTGTGTTGGTGATTTTCTCACTATCAGTTTTTGGTGATGTATTTGCTCTCACAGCCTTCAGGAAATATATAGATCCTACCCACCTTCTGCTTCCTCATACTTCCCTTCCTCCCTTCACTATCCAGGGACCAAGAGACCTAAAGAGCAAGGAAGATTCAGAGACCTAAAGATCTAGGGACCAAAGTCCAAAATCAGAGTCTAAAGACCAAAGACCCCCTCCAGATGGCTGTTAGGGGTATTTATACTCCCAGGCCAACCGACTTTGCCCCTGGCTCACAGCATCTGAGAACATTCTAATCTCTCCAACTACCTCCTTTGTCAATCAAGGTGACTCCAACATTTCTCAGGATTTGAATATAACAAACTCAAGCGGCTTTCTTCAAGGTTGACCTTTTCTTAGTCATCATCTTTTACCTCTCTGTCAATCACCTTATTCTCTTTGGTTTTCAGTGACACTGCTCTCTTCTCGTTCTCCTGTCTGTCTTACTGCTCCTTCTCATTCTCCTTTGCTGGATTATCATTTATCTCATTCTGTTGGGTATATGTTGAACCCACTTTTCTTCTCAGTATTTTCTCTTTTTAATGAATTCATCAGCTCTCATGGATTCAAATATTATCTCTTTGCTGATAGACTTTATTTGGAAATCTACCTCTTCTGAGTCTAAACCCACATTACCAACTGTGTCTTGGACATTTTTTTTTTTAAAACTCTTTACTTCTGTGTATTGGCTCTTGGTGGAAGAGTGGTAAGGGTGGGCAATGGGAGTCAAGTGACTTGCCCAGGGTCACACAGTGCCTTGGACATTTTGAACTTGGTGTCCTGAGGGCATCTCAAATTCAATCTATCCAAAATAGGACTTATTTTCTTTTACTTCCTTTCTCTAACTCACCCTTCATGGAAAACTTCCAAGCTTCCCTCCTCTTTCACCCCCCCACCCCCCCAGAATTTACAAGTAATTTCACTGGGTTATACATATATTATCATTCATATCTTTATTTCCATATTATTCATTTTTGTAAGAAAATAATCTTTTAAAACCAACCAAAACCTCAAATCATATACCCATATAAACAAGTGATAAATCATATGTTTTCTTCTGGATTTCTATTCCCACAGTTTTCTCTGGACTTGGATAGCATTCTTTTTCATAAGTCCCTTGTGATTGTCCTGGATCATTGCATTGCTATTAGTAGCAAAGACCATTGCATTTGATCGTCTCACAATGATTTAGTTACTGTGTACAGTGTTCTGGTTGTACTTATTTCAGTCTGCATCATTTCATGGAGGTCTTTCCAGTTCTTATAGAAATCAAGCAGTTCATCATTTCCTATAGCAAGATAGTATTCCATCACCATCATAATACCACAATTTGTTCACAAGCTTCCCTATTTCTATCAAGGGCACTACCATCCTTTTAGTAACCTCCATTGTAACCTTATTGTTACTTTTGACTCTTTAATCTCATTCTCCTATGTGTCTAATCAGTTTGTCATGTCTTCTCATTTCTTCTTTAATAACTTTTCTTTTATCCTTTTCTCTCCAGCAGGCCTTTAGCACCTTAAACCTGGCCTATTTCATTAAATTCCTATTTTGTCTACTCAAATTTCTTCTTTCTCTAATCTGTCTTTCATATAGTGATATCACATAGGTTTGATTCTTACTCCATTTATTAATCACTTTTTATGTTCTTGGCATTATGCTAGACACTGCTAATACAAAGACAAAAATGTCACTGTCCCTGCCCTCAAGAAACTTTCATTCTATTTGGTAAGTAATATAAATTTTTACAAAACAGATTACAGGGCAGCTAGATGGCACAGTGGATAGGGCATAGTTTGTCATAAATTACATGTGACTGGTAACTGCACTCTAAGCCTTCGCTTTGTGCTAATAATCCTCTTTGAATGATTTTCTTTTTGGGAATTGAGTGGATTCTTTCCTTCCCTAGGGAGATGCTGGGCAGCCACCACCACTGAGGGCCTTCTTATCTTCTCTCTTGACTCTGGACTAGTCTTCGATCCATTTGAACTGGATATCAGTATCACTCCCAGTAGTGTTCGTGCAACATTGAGACAAAAGGAATTCACAAAGGCAATAATGATGGCTTTTCGATTAAATGAGAAGAAGTTGATCCAAGAAGTTATTGAGTCAGTCCCCAGTCATGAAAGTAAGCAACAAACCTAACCTCAGTTATCACAATTAAAGATCTTGACTAAAAATCTGCTGAAGGCTATGGAGTGATTGTCACTCATAAAAGATAGAAAATTCTGTGAAAGTCTAAAACTGTTATTGCTTCTGAACACTCATGTGTTAAGTTGTTTAGATAATATTCAGTTAAGCAGTCATTGTGAGCCACACTAATAGTTTAAAAAAATTCAGTTTTTCACTTTTCAGCTGATTAGAAAAATTAAATCCAGTGAACATTTGTTAAACCATAAAATATCAGAATTAACACATTTGGTTTTCTTTGGAATGAGGAATTGAAATGGGTGATTATTTTCTTTTGAGTTTTTCAGAGAATTAATATTAGCTATGTCGTTCTCTTCGTACAGTTGAAGTTGTTGCATCATCACTTCCTGAATTGTACGTAGAAAAATTGCTTGAATTTTTAGCCTCAGCCTTTGAGATTTCCCATCATTTAGAGTTTTACCTCATTTGGACCCAACGATTACTTATGCTGCATGGCCCAAAGTTAAAATTGAGGTAAGTATGTGCTCCTTCATTATATTTCTCTACTCACATAGCCACCAACCTATTTCAGATCCTCATTAAGCTTTTGCAGTCTGTCCTCCACACTATTGCCAAAATGAAGAGACATAACCATGTTCTTTTACTCCTTTGATTCAATAAACCTAGTGGTTCCCTATGTAAACTCTATTTGCCATTTAAAACCTCACAGCTTAATCCCTTCCTATCTATCCAGTCTCCTACTGCCCTTTCTGCAACTACCATCCAATCATACTATATGACTTGGTGTTCTTCATGCGTAATGCTCCATCTTTGTCTCTATGCTTTTGTAATGACTTGTCCCTTATACACTCTAATGCTCTCCTTCTTCAGCTCTGCCTTTAAGACTCAACTTAGACATCATCCTCTCTAGGAAGTCTTTTCTGGTTCTCCAGTCTGTTAAGTGTCTTCCTTTCTAAGGTCATCTTCCATCTGCTCTGCATATATCTTGTCAAGCCTACTTATATATGTATTGTCTCTTATAAGTTTCTTGAAGCTTTTTTAAAAAGTCTTTAGTGCTTAGTACAGAGCCTGGCACATAGTTAATTACTTAATAAATGTTTTTTGATTGATTATGTCTAGAGAGATGGTTAATATAATAGATAGAGATCTGGTCTTGCAATTGGGAAGACCAAGGTTTGGATCCTACCTCAAACCAAAGCATGCTGTGTGCCCCTGGGCAAGTTATTTAATCTCAGCATCCACAGCTGTAAAATGGGGATGATAATAATGATACTGACATCATTGGGTGAATGTGAAGATCAAATGAAATAACATATGTACATTTTTCAAGTTTTTAGAGCAGAAGTATGACACGAATAGCTTGCAACATTCCTGAATGTGGCCAGAAATAGATTAAAATATAACTAGGAAATATTTAACAAAATACATGAAAAATATAATAAACCATAGATATTGTTTCTTATGTATGGTTTAGTGACTCCTGTTTAACACCACTGCTGTAAAGAATTCTATAAATGTCAGCTATTATTATTTATGAAGTCATGAAAAATTTGTTCAAAACTCCTCAGAGTTTATTTGAACCAGTTAATAAATTGTTCCATTTTTCTATAAAGGCACATGGGAAAATAAGAATTTCACATATAAGTGGAAAAAGACATAAAATAAAAGTTACATGGAATATGTATTGACACCCATCATTTCTTCTTTTTCAGAGCAGGAAAACTGTTGGCTCTAATTCAGTTTCTTCAAAAGAGTATTCAGCGTCACTTTGATGATGTTTCTAAACTGTACGTGCAAACTGCTACTATTTGTTACTATCTTTTTTTTTTTAATCAGTATGATCAAATGGCTAGGGATTCTTAATTGGATTGAAATCTGAGACACCAGAATTCTGATTCTTTATCTTAAGAGATGTGGGGTTAGGGATCATATTCAATTTACATTAAATTAGGATAATAACCCATGTCCCATACTACTTCTTAGGATTCCCTGTCATGTTTCCAGGATTAATACTTTTATTTCTGGTCTTCTATGAAGACCTAAAAAAATAACAATCTCCTTTCTCTCATAGCAAGAGACTGGTAAGGGAATGAATGAAATGTATTGGCGTTTACTGGGAATTTTTTAAAACAAAAATCACCCAACAGAAATGATTGTCAAGGAATATGGCTCTTGAGGGAAATACTGAAACTGCTATCTATGTTATATTCCTTTGGGATTCTAACTTTTTATATTGTTTTTTTTTTCAACAGCTGTGACTGGAATCGCTACAATATTAAATATGCCTTGGGAGTTTCCCGACAACGGGGTATGAAACGGCCTTCAGAGCCCCTGGTAACTGATGAAGATTCAGACTCAGAATCTGCAAGTTTTCAGCTGATGAGGGAAGAAGAAGAAGAAGAAATGCAAATATAGCAGCAGTGTTCTCTTTGACTATGCCATATTTAAATCTTTTTATTTTGGGTAAGATCTACCCAGAAGAGAAGAAATGAATAATATTGTAGTGATTTTTCACTGCACTACATGGCCCTTATAGTGGCTTTGTTTTGTTTGTATTCTAATATCAGGAATTGATGAACATGAGGAAGAGAACTTGAAGGCTTTGGGAATATTGTCTGATTTATTTCTCTTGATAAAGGAATATTCAAGAGTGCTTATTCTGGAAGTAAAATGACATGATAAAGCTCTACTATTAAATGACATTTTTAGAGTTAAAAGAGTCCATCTCTTCCATTTTATATATTTGGAAACTAAGACCCAAAGGACTGTGATTTGAGATTTTCTATGAGACATATCTTCTACTTTTTTCCAAAAATCCACCTTGTATTTCTAAGAATGTTCATTATTAAAACCACAAGGATGTGATTCTGACTCAGTTTTCACCTTTAACATGGACCCACATCCTTAAACTTTATGAAATGTAGCCAAACTTGGAAAGTTTTGGGTTTGTTTTAAGCTCAAAATTGATTACTGGATTGGAATTCAGAAGACCTGGGTTAGAATTTTTATTGGCACTGCTTCTGTAATTTTGGACAGGTTACTTTAACTTCTGTAGTAAAATGAGGTCAGACTTGGATATTTTTAAGGTTCCATTCAGCTCTGATCTTAAATTGGACTCTAGCATTAAGTCCACTGAAAACAATTGCCCTCTAAATAAATATTGGACCTCTGCCTTTGCAAAACTTTGCTTTGTACAGCTGTTTTTTTTTTCCAAAGTAATAAGAAAGATTTGATTGTTCAGTGTTGTTGTTTAAGATATATTCTTAGAATGTTAAAATAATACATATTGGGGGTTTTAAATGAATGTAAGGATTTAGTATAAGTCCTGGATTGAAAAATTTTAAAAACTTAATTTTAAACTCTTAAAACTTAATTATAGGGGGCAGCTGGGTAGCTCAATGGATTGAGAGTCAGGCCTAGAGACGGGAGGTCCTAGGTTCAAATCTAGCCCCAGACACTTCCCAACTGTGTGACCCTGGGCAAGTTATTTAATCCTCATTGCCTAGCCCTTACCACTCTGCCTTAGAACCAATATGTGGTATTGATTCTAAGGCGGAAGGTAAGGGTTTATTTAAAAAACAACAACAAACAAAGCACTTAATTATAATTAATTATATAATTTTATATTATTTGTTATTTATTTATCACATAATTATAAATATATAATGATATAGTATATTGTTATTATATGTGATTTTATATAATTAATATAAAACTTCATTATAAACTTTAGGAGAAAGAAGGCAACACTGGCTTAGAATGTAAATTTGTAAATTCTTGAGAAGAAAGATCGTGGTTATGAACAGTACTGTCTCAAAGCAGAAGTGGTGAAGGGCAAAACCATTTTCAAGAAAACTTGCCAGGATAACCAGCTAAATCATCACAAGCACACTCAAGTATGAAAACTGAGGAATAACTACGAACAAGAAAAATGGCAGATGGGAAAAAAACCATTTTGAACAAATTCTCCATCAACGATAGTGGAGCCCCCACCACATTTGGATTCTTACATTGCACTTCCAGATCCACTTATAGAAATAGAAATGGCACTAAAGAATGACTATGAATGAAAAAGCATTTAATTGCTTACTTTGTGCCAAATGTAATGCCAAGCAGGAGGGATGAAAATAGAAAAATCAAAACATTCCCTGCCCTCAAGGAACTTATATTCTAATAGAACACAAAAAGATCAGCTGTAGGAAGTGATGTGTTGGTGATATCTGGAACCTGAGAAGATTGCTAAATTTTCATTAACATTCATACTGCAGAAATCAGCAGATGCTACAAATTAGGGCTTGCTTTATTGTCTTAATGGTTGACTAGGCTTTAAAGTTACGGGGAAAATGTTAATTCAGATTCAAATTTTTTAAATCCTTGCTTTTTGTCTTAGAATCAATACTGTGTATTGATTTCAAGGCAGAAGAGATAAAGGCTAGACCTTGAGAGGTTACATGTCTTGCCCAAAGTCGCACAGCTGGGAAGTGTCTGAGATCATATTTGAACCTAGGACTTCCTGTTTGCAGGTCAGGCTTTCAGTCCACTGAGCCACCCAGCTGTCCCAAGCAGATTAAACTTAGAAATATGTCCTGGATACATTTTTTTTTTAATAACTAGATGTTAACCTTGCCAGCACACCTGGCTGCAAGGTAGATGGAAAGGTTTAAAAGTCCTTAAGAATTTGGTAATGGAACTCAGGCCCATATGGAATGGGTTATGTAAGGTGAGGTGACAGTGTTGAAGAATGACAAGATAAGAGAGGCAGTGCCAGAGATTAAGGACCTTAGGATGTGGCAGAGTATTGGATTATTGACTCATTTCATGTAAGCCCTTTATGCAGTCTAACAGCCTAGGTAATGGGGATAGATATGTAGACTTGTGGATTAGTCTTCTCACAGCCTGGCTGTCCCTGGGAAATTGGGCTCTAAGGAAGATGGGAAGGAGAAGTATGACATTCTCAGTGGTGGTGGATTTTCCTACTGCCAGCTGGATTATAACAATTGTAGATGAGGTTGATATTGTTTTTTCCTATTTTTACTTCATTTTGGAAAGATTATAGACTTATACAAGATTATTAGAAGATCATTTAAAAATAAATTTTAATTTATTTTGTTAAATATTACCCAATTATATTTAAAACATTTTTTTAAAAATTTTTTTTATTTTAAACCCTTAACTTCTGTGTATTGACTTATAGGTGGAAGAGTGGTAAGGGTAGGCAATGGGGGTCAAGTGACTTGCCCAGGGTCACACAGCTGGGAAGTGTCCGAGTCCGGATTTGAACCCAGGACCTCCCGTCTCTAGGCCTGGCTCTCAATCCACTGAGCTACCCAGCTGCCCCCTATTTAAAACATTTTTTAATATTCATTTTAAAAAGTTTGAGTTGCAGGTTCTCTCCTATTCCTCTTTCATCTCTTGAGAAGGCAAATAATATATCAATTATATTTGTGAAGTCATGCAAAATATATTTCCATACTAGTCATGTTGCAAAAGAAAAAAAATCCAAGAAAAATAAAGTGAAAAAAGTAGGCTTCAATCTATACTCAGAGTTTATTCGTTTTCTCTGGGAATGGATAGCATTTTTCAGTCCTGGGTTCTCTGGAATTGTCTTGGATCATTGTCTTGATCAGACTAGTGAAGTTTTGCAGTTGAAAATTATTCTCAGTCCCCTTGGTTTACACATGAGAAAATGGGTCTAGAACAGTGATGGGCAAATTTTTTAAAAGAGGGGGCCAAAGGAAAGGAAATGCTCATCCCTCAGTCTATTTCTAAGGCAACTCTTTCAAAGTTTCATTGTATTGTATTCTTCAGATTAGGAATAATGTCTAGCCGCAGGATAGAACATTTCAGAGGGCCAAATCTGGCCCACAGGCTGTAGTTTGCCCATCGCTGGTCTAGAAGGTTAATTGATTTGCCCAAGGTCAGATTGGGTGGTATAGCTAGGGTTGGAACACAGCTCTTTAGAGTTGTTAGTTCAGTTCTACCATACCACTGTGCCACACTCCTGAGTCAATAAGTCACTTTCTTCATTTACTACAGAATCAACATACACTTCACATATTGTAATCAGCCTTCCACCATCCTCACCCAGCATACTCCCCTTTAATATTTATTCCATCCATATTTAGAAACTTGTTCCATTTTTGAATAGCATTCGTACCTCATGTTTTCAGTTTCTCCCTCTTTCTCTGATGCCTGCAAAGTTGCTTAGGTCTTTTCTGCCCTTAAAAACTCAAACCCAAACATTTTCCTGTGATGCTGCCCTAAAACTACCATCCTATAGTTTTCTTTCTTTTTACAGCCATTTCCTTACCATCCACTCTAACTAGTCTGATTTCTGGCAATACCACCAGTAAAATTGTATTCTTAAAGGTTTTTAATCTTCTCTTTTTAGAAAAATTACAATGAATTTTTATGCCTTTTGGCTTTGTATCACCTGTATTTCTTAAAAGAATCTCTTTCCTGCCCTAAAACATCATCCCACATAAAGAATAAAAAAATGAGGGGAAAAAAGTTCAAAATTAACAACAGCAAAAAAATGCATTCTATTATACCCATAACTGCAAATATTCTTTTGGGTCAAGTTTGGGCATAATTTCATAGCACTCAAATTTTTTTCTTTTATTAAAATAAGCTTTTATTGATGTCTTTTACATCACCATAGTTTTCCTAGTACTTTCCCCATCTCCTATATGATATATATATATA
>NC_058132.1:407113800-407145497 GCF_016433145.1 Gracilinanus agilis | reverse complement strand
CTTAATTTTAAACTCTTAAAACTTAATTATAGGGGGCAGCTGGGTAGCTCAATGGATTGAGAGTCAGGCCTAGAGACGGGAGGTCCTAGGTTCAAATCTAGCCCCAGACACTTCCCAACTGTGTGACCCTGGGCAAGTTATTTAATCCTCATTGCCTAGCCCTTACCACTCTGCCTTAGAACCAATATGTGGTATTGATTCTAAGGCGGAAGGTAAGGGTTTATTTAAAAAACAACAACAAACAAAGCACTTAATTATAATTAATTATATAATTTTATATTATTTGTTATTTATTTATCACATAATTATAAATATATAATGATATAGTATATTGTTATTATATGTGATTTTATATAATTAATATAAAACTTCATTATAAACTTTAGGAGAAAGAAGGCAACACTGGCTTAGAATGTAAATTTGTAAATTCTTGAGAAGAAAGATCGTGGTTATGAACAGTACTGTCTCAAAGCAGAAGTGGTGAAGGGCAAAACCATTTTCAAGAAAACTTGCCAGGATAACCAGCTAAATCATCACAAGCACACTCAAGTATGAAAACTGAGGAATAACTACGAACAAGAAAAATGGCAGATGGGAAAAAAACCATTTTGAACAAATTCTCCATCAACGATAGTGGAGCCCCCACCACATTTGGATTCTTACATTGCACTTCCAGATCCACTTATAGAAATAGAAATGGCACTAAAGAATGACTATGAATGAAAAAGCATTTAATTGCTTACTTTGTGCCAAATGTAATGCCAAGCAGGAGGGATGAAAATAGAAAAATCAAAACATTCCCTGCCCTCAAGGAACTTATATTCTAATAGAACACAAAAAGATCAGCTGTAGGAAGTGATGTGTTGGTGATATCTGGAACCTGAGAAGATTGCTAAATTTTCATTAACATTCATACTGCAGAAATCAGCAGATGCTACAAATTAGGGCTTGCTTTATTGTCTTAATGGTTGACTAGGCTTTAAAGTTACGGGGAAAATGTTAATTCAGATTCAAATTTTTTAAATCCTTGCTTTTTGTCTTAGAATCAATACTGTGTATTGATTTCAAGGCAGAAGAGATAAAGGCTAGACCTTGAGAGGTTACATGTCTTGCCCAAAGTCGCACAGCTGGGAAGTGTCTGAGATCATATTTGAACCTAGGACTTCCTGTTTGCAGGTCAGGCTTTCAGTCCACTGAGCCACCCAGCTGTCCCAAGCAGATTAAACTTAGAAATATGTCCTGGATACATTTTTTTTTTTAATAACTAGATGTTAACCTTGCCAGCACACCTGGCTGCAAGGTAGATGGAAAGGTTTAAAAGTCCTTAAGAATTTGGTAATGGAACTCAGGCCCATATGGAATGGGTTATGTAAGGTGAGGTGACAGTGTTGAAGAATGACAAGATAAGAGAGGCAGTGCCAGAGATTAAGGACCTTAGGATGTGGCAGAGTATTGGATTATTGACTCATTTCATGTAAGCCCTTTATGCAGTCTAACAGCCTAGGTAATGGGGATAGATATGTAGACTTGTGGATTAGTCTTCTCACAGCCTGGCTGTCCCTGGGAAATTGGGCTCTAAGGAAGATGGGAAGGAGAAGTATGACATTCTCAGTGGTGGTGGATTTTCCTACTGCCAGCTGGATTATAACAATTGTAGATGAGGTTGATATTGTTTTTTCCTATTTTTACTTCATTTTGGAAAGATTATAGACTTATACAAGATTATTAGAAGATCATTTAAAAATAAATTTTAATTTATTTTGTTAAATATTACCCAATTATATTTAAAACATTTTTTTAAAAATTTTTTTTATTTTAAACCCTTAACTTCTGTGTATTGACTTATAGGTGGAAGAGTGGTAAGGGTAGGCAATGGGGGTCAAGTGACTTGCCCAGGGTCACACAGCTGGGAAGTGTCCGAGTCCGGATTTGAACCCAGGACCTCCCGTCTCTAGGCCTGGCTCTCAATCCACTGAGCTACCCAGCTGCCCCCTATTTAAAACATTTTTTAATATTCATTTTAAAAAGTTTGAGTTGCAGGTTCTCTCCTATTCCTCTTTCATCTCTTGAGAAGGCAAATAATATATCAATTATATTTGTGAAGTCATGCAAAATATATTTCCATACTAGTCATGTTGCAAAAGAAAAAAAATCCAAGAAAAATAAAGTGAAAAAAGTAGGCTTCAATCTATACTCAGAGTTTATTCGTTTTCTCTGGGAATGGATAGCATTTTTCAGTCCTGGGTTCTCTGGAATTGTCTTGGATCATTGTCTTGATCAGACTAGTGAAGTTTTGCAGTTGAAAATTATTCTCAGTCCCCTTGGTTTACACATGAGAAAATGGGTCTAGAACAGTGATGGGCAAATTTTTTAAAAGAGGGGGCCAAAGGAAAGGAAATGCTCATCCCTCAGTCTATTTCTAAGGCAACTCTTTCAAAGTTTCATTGTATTGTATTCTTCAGATTAGGAATAATGTCTAGCCGCAGGATAGAACATTTCAGAGGGCCAAATCTGGCCCACAGGCTGTAGTTTGCCCATCGCTGGTCTAGAAGGTTAATTGATTTGCCCAAGGTCAGATTGGGTGGTATAGCTAGGGTTGGAACACAGCTCTTTAGAGTTGTTAGTTCAGTTCTACCATACCACTGTGCCACACTCCTGAGTCAATAAGTCACTTTCTTCATTTACTACAGAATCAACATACACTTCACATATTGTAATCAGCCTTCCACCATCCTCACCCAGCATACTCCCCTTTAATATTTATTCCATCCATATTTAGAAACTTGTTCCATTTTTGAATAGCATTCGTACCTCATGTTTTCAGTTTCTCCCTCTTTCTCTGATGCCTGCAAAGTTGCTTAGGTCTTTTCTGCCCTTAAAAACTCAAACCCAAACATTTTCCTGTGATGCTGCCCTAAAACTACCATCCTATAGTTTTCTTTCTTTTTACAGCCATTTCCTTACCATCCACTCTAACTAGTCTGATTTCTGGCAATACCACCAGTAAAATTGTATTCTTAAAGGTTTTTAATCTTCTCTTTTTAGAAAAATTACAATGAATTTTTATGCCTTTTGGCTTTGTATCACCTGTATTTCTTAAAAGAATCTCTTTCCTGCCCTAAAACATCATCCCACATAAAGAATAAAAAAATGAGGGGAAAAAAGTTCAAAATTAACAACAGCAAAAAAATGCATTCTATTATACCCATAACTGCAAATATTCTTTTGGGTCAAGTTTGGGCATAATTTCATAGCACTCAAATTTTTTTCTTTTATTAAAATAAGCTTTTATTGATGTCTTTTACATCACCATAGTTTTCCTAGTACTTTCCCCATCTCCTATATGATATATATATATACATATATATATATATATATATATATATATATGTAGGACCATCCTATATAACAGTATTTTGTAAAGACATGGGAAAAAAATCAGTACAACTGATAGACCCATACATTTTTCTGAAAAGGTCTGGAAACATGCAATAAGCAACAGCAATAACCCTCCCACTTTCTTGAAGAGGTGTGTGTCATGTCTTTTTTAAACCATCCTTGTTCTTTATAATTTTGCAACATAGATTCTTGATTTTTTTTTTTTTTTGAGTGTGGTTCTTTCCATTTAAATTGCAGTTACTGAATATGTTGCTTTCTTGGCTTGTTTACTCTGCATCTGTTCATATAGATCTTTCCATGCTTATCTGTATTTATACACACATCATTTCTCACAGCACAATAATATTCCAATACATTTGTGTACAATTTGTTTAGACATTCTCCATTGATGGGACTATTTCCAATTCTTTGTTATTATGGCAAAAAGTATTGCTATAAATATTGAAATTTTTCTTACTATTGACTCCTTAGAATAACAGCTGTGTGGACATTTCAGTCACTTTATTTGTGTTATTCCAAATTGCTTTTCAGAATGGTCCATCTTTTCACACTGTTTCCAACATTAACTAATCATGTTTTTTTGTTAATCTTAGTTGATTATGAGACCTCAAGAATTGTTTACATTTCAGTTTTTCTTATTAGTGATGTGAAATATTTTCCCATATGATTAAGATTCTTTTGAGAACTATTAATTTCCTTTGATATAATAGGAAGTGGGGATATTTCTTAATTGCTAATCTTATTGCATTTTCTCATTCTCTTATTCTTTTATTGTTGAACATTCATTTGTCTTGAACATTCATTTATCTTCCAGGACACTTCTGCTTCATTTATATTCTGATCATTGTCTCCTTTGCTGGTTCATTAGCCTTCTTTTCCCTCCCTTAGCCTGGGTTTCCCCTTAAAGTAATCCCAAGGGGCTTCTCCTTTTTCCTAGTGATTTGATCCACTCTCATGGATTCGATTAATACCGCTACACACGTGACTTCAAAATCTACATATCTAGCCTTCATCACTTTCCTAAACTCCAGTCCTCGATTGCCATCTATTTACTGAACATCACCTGAATAACTTGTTTTTCAAGGTGGGTGGGTCTTTGTTCTTATAACTGCTGCTCTAAATTTGGAAGTCGCCACCATCACTTTCATCATTCAAATTTAAAACCCCACAGTGCATACACTGTCCAAAGAGTTCATTGAATTGTTAGTTGAAAATTTTTGTTACAAGAGACTTTCCCAGGGAGTGCGAACAGGCTGTAAATATTTTTAATGTTAAAAAGAAAACGCAAGTAAAACTTAAAAAAATGTTTTATCGGGGAAGGAAGGAGTTGTTTTAGGCAATTAACCCAAAAGGAGTTTTTCAGGGTTGCCTATAAAAGTAGCGATGGATGTTGGGATTGAACGTTTTCTTTGCTACGGTTCTTCCAGCCCCTAGAGGGCACCAGACTGCAATTGTTTCGGTCTTCTTTGGCCTCTTTCCTCTCCCCCCTCCCCACCACAAATACACACACTCTCTAGTTCCCCCACTCTCCGCCCCCTGCCTGCCGGAAAGGAAGTCTTTCTTCGGGCCCGAGGTCTGTAAGACTGGTGGGCGGCTCTGAGCCGGGTTTGCTTGGTTCACGTGACTCTCCCTCCCCTGGAGAGAGGGCGGAAGTAAAGGTCACGCGGTCTCTCCTGAGTCCCCTCGGGAGAATCCGTCCTCTCCTTCTCCTGGTCAAGTCCTGCTCTTGCGACCATCCCCGTAGCAATGTTTGCTGTGAGGTTCGCGGCGGCCTCCAGGCCGGTTTTGCCCGGCTGTCTGCCCTGGCTGAAGTCCGGTGGGCAGTATCTTACTCCGGTCGCCGGCTTTCATTGCTCCGCGCTGCGTCCCGGGGCTAAAGTAGCTGTCGTGAGTAAGGTGGAGGCGGGACCTGCCGGGCACCTGGGGTATTGGCTTCCCCGGAGCTCTTTGCCGCCCCAGGGGCGCCTTTGCCGTGCCAGGACCGCATGGTGGAAATAGAGATTTGGGGGACGTGGGATCAAATTCCCTGCTAGCTTCTGACCTTGAACAAATCGCTACCCTTCCTTATGTTTGAGGATTAAGGTTAAACTAAGATCTTAAAAGGCCCCTCCTAGCTGTCATCCCTTTGGGTCTCTTCAGTTCCTTTTTCCAACCCCCTTATATCACACTTGGAGAATCACCATTTTACAAAGGCAATTACAGGCTTACAAAGGGAAAGGATGTTCAGATGAGGCCAATGGCAAAATTCTGGGCAAAGTTGCATAAATGAGTGAAATTGAGAACTTTTTTGTGCTTCTAGGAAGTGTTAAAATTTTCAGTTATTCTCTCCAGACCTTTCTTTTTAGAAGCAATAACCTGGAAAGAAAAGCTTAGAGTTTGGGGCCAAAGTGCCAAACAAGTTGTCAACAAGCATTACTGAGTTAAGTGCTGGGGATGCAAAGAAAACAAAACAAAACTAGAAGAAAATTATTTTTCTCATCATGACAGACCTGTTTCACTCTAAAGAGGAGACTAGATGTTAAAGGAAGAGCAGTGACATAGCTTAGAAGGGATAAAATCAGTTTCCATGTTTGCAGCTTGGTAGCTGCTATTCAACTCAACAAGGGAGGATTTTGAGGAGTGTTTTCCTCTTGGCTTTGTAAAGTTAAATGTTACTATTCTGCTGATGAGAAAGGGGAGACTGAGAGAATGACAAAGTTAGAGGCAGAACCATTTCTATAATTGAGGGGTTTTCTCAGTTCTAAGTCAAGTGCTCTTTCTATTAGACCAGCTGGCTTGCCTGTCTTACTCCCTCTCTAAATGTTAATGGTGACCTCCCTAACCTTTCATTCCTATGAGACACTCAAACCAAAACACTTTCTTATTACTTTCACTTCCACTATCTTGGCCATAGTAGATGCTCAAAAAATTTATAAAATGAATACTTTTCTTTTCTCTTCCCAGATTTTTTCTGGATGTGGTGTCTATGATGGCACAGAAATTCATGAGGCCTCAGCGTAAGCCCCTTTCTACATAAAAGCTGTTCTTTACAGTAGGTACTGTGGTGGCATGATTAGAGGTTTGGATATAGGTTAAGGAACACAGATTCAAATCCTGCCTCTAAAATGTGGCCATGAGCAAGTCATTATGTAAATTTTAAATTATTCAATTGTTAGATGATAATAATATCTATTTTACAGGCATATCATGAGACTGAAATAAGAGGTTGTATGTATTTGGGTACAAATATACACCCATATAAATAAATAGTGCTTTGCAAACCTTAAAGCCCTATAATTGTCAACTATTGTTATTACTATATTCGAATTCCATAAACAGCATTGTTTTCTTTTGCTGAAGTAACTGTCAGAGATTAGAACTAGTTTTTTTTTTTTTTGAGAGAAGTTGTGCTAGTCTAGTAGTGATCTGAAGGATCTTGAAACTTGCTAGTCCTGCTACGTGGGGACAAAAATATGTCAGACCTGTGGGTGGAGAAGAGTATAAAGGGAAAAATTAGGGAAAAGCCTTATTTGACATTACACATATGACTTAAGTACTTTCTAGATCCCCAAACTACTTGGCAAATGCAGTGTGTCAGGGAACTTTGGGGCAAATAAGTTTTCGATTTAACTTAGCTCTGCTGCCTACTAGTTTCCTTCCCAAGGACCTGGAATAATGGAGATTTGCATTATTGTTAGTAACCCAACCTTAACTCTAAAGTTAAAGTACTCTCAGGTAAATAGTAACATATTCAACAAGGATTTGTCGAAAGCACTTTTAAAAGTAAAGCAAAGTAGAAAAGTAGTGTGCCTCTAGGACTCGTATTTAGCATTTGGTTAAAAGCCTATTTTAAAAACAGTAATGGTGGCTGTCATTTACATAGCATTTTTAGGCTTTGCAAAATGCTTTTATAATTATTATCTCAATTCTCAAAACAAACTTATGAGGTAGATATAGACACCAATTTCATTTTACAGATAAAGAAACAGGCTTATAAGGCAAGACAACAAGCATTTATTAGCTTACCATATGGACTATACTAAGCACTGAGAATATAAATGTGAGCATAAAGAAAAGTAATTCCTGCCCTCAAGGAACTGACATTCTAAAGAGAGAAGACAGGGGGCAGCTGAGTAGCTCAGTAAATTGAGAGCCAGACCTAGAAACAGGAGGTCTTAGGTTCAAATCTGGCCTCATACACTTCCCAGCTGTGTAACCCTGGGCAAGTCACATTGCTTAGTCTTTACCACTCTTCTCCCTTGGAGCCAATGCACAGTGTTGACTCCAAGATGGAAGGTAAGGGTTTAAAAAAAGAGAGAGAGAGAGAGAGAAGACAGCACTCAAAAAGGATTTGAAAAAGATGAGTAAGGGAATAATATGAGAGAAGGGAGGGTCCCTGAGTTAGGAGCATTTATTATCTAATTCTGGAAAGTCAGAAGCAAGGCTAGTAGAGGAATGAAGGTTTGCTAGCCCAGCTACCCCACTCTCCCAACTCCTTCCCCCACAAAGAGGCTCTGGGAGAGATTCACCAATGGAAGAATGGTACTGGCATGGTAGAAGGATATTCTAGGGTGAGATGGCAGTTGGATATGGTGGCAAAGCCTAGAAAGAGCAAGCAAAGAATGAATGAAAGTTAAATGTCTTGTTCATAGCCACAGAGCAGATTTGTACCCAGGTCTTTTGACTTGCAAGTATAGTGCTCTTTTCACTATACTGTATAAACTTAGATTTAAGCATTAGGAATTTTATTTTAAGGCTTTTAACTTTATTTGAACTTCTGTCTCATAGGATATTGGTTCACCTGAGTCGTGAAGGTGCTGAAGTTAAGATGTATGCACCTAATGTTCCTCAGATGCATGTCATTGATCATACTAAAGGACAACCAGCAGAGAGTGAAAAACGGTAAGATCTGAATTCACATCTAGCCTTAGACATATACTAGCTTTGTAATTCTGGGCAAATCATTTAACCTCTGCCTTAATCCACTGAAGAAGGAAATAGCTATCCACTCTAGTATCTTTGCCAAGAAAACCCCATGAGTAGCACAGGATCACGAAGAGTTGGATATGACCTCTTTCATCTTAAATCTCTTAGGTAATGACTTAGGCCTTTTCTGGGCAGCAGGTTGCACAGTGGATAGAATGATGAGTCTGAAGTCAGAAAGACTAGAGTTCAAATCCAGTCTCAGATACTACCTAGGTGTGTGACTCAATATTTGCCTCAGTTTCCTCAACTGTAAAACAGAGATAATAAGCACCTACCTCACAAGGCTGCTGTGAGAATAAAAATGAGATAATATTCATAAAGCACATGCACAGTATTCCCCTCTTCCCTTGTTGTACTTATAATTTGCTTTATAATTATTTCTCTATCTATACATTCATATTATAACCTCCTTGCAGGCAGGATCTGTGTTTCATCTTTTTAACCACCTCAACACCTAGCACAGTGCACTGACAGAAGGAACGTTCATTCAAATGAAATGAATTTAATCATACTGTACAGCTGAATATACTGTCCAAAGTAGCAGTCATTAAACCTTGCTGACTACCTATGTACATCCAGAGAAAGGCAAAGAATCTCTTGCTGAGGGTCACACTGGTAATAAGTAGTGGCAGTCTGAATTTGAATTCAGGTTCTATGATGGCTAAGTTTAGCACCCTTTCCACTTCACATTAACTCTCAATGGACTTCACTATTCAAAGGGATTTTTTTTTCCAATGGGACCTTCAAGGATACAGATTAGAATCTCACCAGAACTGCAAGCTAAAAAAAGTTTCACCTGGTAGTCAACTTTCTGGTGATGAAAGGTTGATTCAAGGCAAGGAAGTACAGGTCTTAAAGACAGAGAGCTAGCCTGGCTTCTAGCTGATTCCTGGCTCAACTCCATGTCCCAATCCTATCTAATAGTAGCCTCTCAGATACTTTGATTGCATTATTATTCCTTCCCTCCTGATTGGCTTTCCATCTTTCCAGTATATACCACTTCTTATTATTCCCTTATTAATTCTCATAGCATAGATCAGACTTATAAGAATAATCTTGAACCTATGAATCACCTATCTTCCTTAATGAACCATGTGTTTTCCCCATCTTAGCAATTCTGAACCTCTGGCTCCTGATTCTCCAGCCCCACCTGTCCACTTCCTTATCCTATTTTCCTCAACTGTACTTTACAATCCACTCCAATCCATCCTTCACACAGTTGCCAAAATTATTTTCCTCAAGTGTTGATAGAACTCTGCTCAATAAACTTTAGTGGCTCCTTTTTACCTCCAGAATGAATTATAAAATCCTTTTGGCATTCATAGTGCTTCACAACCTGACTCTTTTCTATATTTCTTTTACATGTTGTCCACTCCCAGCCCCCAGAAATATGTATCTGTCCTCACACATAGCATTCCATTTTTGTGCCTTTTTACTAGCTTTTACCAATAATAGTAATTTTCTCCCTCCATATTTCCACTTCTTGGAATCTCTGGCATCTTTTGAGATTAATCTAAAAAACTACCTTTTTTTTTTTTTAATTTTTTTTTTTAAACCCTTGTACTTCGGTGTATTGTCTCATAGGTGGAAGATTGGTAAGGGTGGGCAATGGGGGTCAAGTGACTTGCCCAGGGTCACACAGCTGGGAAGTGGCTGAGGCTGGGTTTGAACCTAGGACCTCCTGTCTCTAGGCCTGACTCTCACTCTACTGAGCTACCCAGCTGCCCCCTAAAACTACCTTTTTTAAAAAATATATATTTTTGAAATATTTTACCACGTTTACACATTTCATTTCTTTCACTCCCCTCTTCTGGATCCAATAAGCACTTCTACTAGGTTATACAAATGTTATCACTGATACCTGTTTTCATATTATTCATTTAAAAAAACTACCTTCTACAAGAGGCTTTTGCTAGGGTTCTTAGCTGCTAGAGCTAAAGTTACTATCCATCTATGCTGTAGATGGTATAGGTATATAATATGTCTTTGTAAGTTCCTGTTGTTAGGGCAGGGAATGTTGCTGTCTTTTTTTTTTTTTTTTTTAATTCCTAACACCTAGTGTGCCTGATCTATATAGCAAGTGCTTTATAAATAACCTATTCATTTGACTTGTGTGATTAGGCTGTCTGTGTTTAATTAAACTGTTCCTCTGTTGACAGTCTCCCCTTAATTTTTACTTGATGCCTTCCTGTCTTGGCCTTTGAGAATCTAGGGTCACCTCTGCCACAGTGAGGCATTGAGGGAGGAGGACTTCAATGGGGTCAGTTCTGGTTTGTAATACAGCTTTTTGCTAGGATAGGATATTGGTTAAATTTAAATCTTAACCTTCTAAACTAATTTTACTTTTATAGAAATTCCTCAGGGCCTGATGACTGTTTCTGTATTATTTTTTTTAGAGTAAGACATAAATTACTTATACCTTATTAAAATTTTCTTTGCCTTTTAGTGCTCTCTTCTTCTTGGGCTAGCATTTCCAGTCAAAACTAGCCTAGAAATGATATTCTTTTGCCAGTTTTTTAAAAGAGAAAATTATGTATAGACCATGCCACTTTCAGACCTCTTTTGGTATATGTTTTTTTTTCAAGGAATGCTTTCATAGAATCAGCAAGGATTGCCCGAGGGAAGATTGCTGAATTGTCAGAACTTAAGTCAAAGGATTTTGATGCTGTTATCTTTCCTGGGGGATTTGGAGCTGCCAAAAACCTGTAAGTATTTTGCTGATTTTGGAGGTACTGGGGAACACAAAAAATAAAGCAGCCCTTGTCCTTTAGGGTTTACTTTCCACAGGAGGTAGACTGTATGCTTCCTAATAAGTATGATATGGGGAAGTTGTGATAGGACAAAGGAGAGCTCAGGAAAGGATGGATGAATATAGAGAAAGAAACTTGTGACCTTTGACCTTTAGTTTTCTTAATTGAATAGGAGATGAAGAAATCTGCTAAAAGATGGGTGGGAGATGATTTGGGGAGCTTGGAGAGAAGAAGTGGGACTACTATTGTGGAGAGTGTAATAGTCAGATGAATAAAATGAATGAATGAAAAGCATTTATCAAGTGCTTATTGCGAACCAAACACTTTGCTAAGTGCTGTGGTTACATATGTCAAAGTAAGAAAATCCCAGCCTTTATGGAGCTTGACTTCTTTTCAAGTTTAGGCTTTGGAATCCTAAAATCATATTTCTTACTGTTAAAATTTCTTAAAAATTTTAGCAGTAGCAGGGAAAACTGGAAAAAGTTTAATAGAAATTAGGTTTGGAACAACACATATCATAGGTTTAGAGCTTGAAGGGAAGTTACAGGTCATCTAGTTCAGCCGCTCATTTTACAGATGCAGAAACTAAGGTCCAGGGAGGTAAAATGACCTACCCAAAGTCATACAAGTAGTAAACATTAAAGGCAGGATTTTAATCCAGGTCCTCTGACTCTGGAATCAAGATTTTTTCCAGTGTACCACTATATACCACAGTAAGTTAAAAAAAAATCACATCACAAATAAAAATTAGAAGAAAATCAGATTAGGTACATTTCCCTTGAGTGAGAAGAGTTCTTAACTAAACAAGGAAATAGAGATCACAACCCATAAAAGAAGTAATTTTTATTACATTAAAATGAAAAGCTTTTGCATTAATAAAATCAGTGCATCTAGGATAGGTAGATCATCATTGGGAAAAAAATTATATATCAAATAGTTCTGATAAAGGTCTGATATCCAAGATAGTCAATTAATAGGAAAATATAAGACCCAAGTTCTCAAAAGAATTGCAGACCATTAATAACCAAAGATTGTTCTGAATCGATCAAAGTAATAGAAATGTAAATCAATTCAACTCTATAAAGTTTTGCCTCAGCTCAGGTAAGTTGACTAAGATAATTTGAGATAGTAAGAGCCAAGGTTGGAGGGGCTGCTTAAAGACAGACATGTTAATTACATGTTTGATGAGTTCAGCCATTCTGGAGAGAATGTAGAGTTATTTTTAAAAAGTGACTAAAAGGTCTAGAATCTTTGACCAAGAGACCCCAATGACAGACATATATTTCAAGGAGGTCAAAGAGAGAAAGAAAGGCTTGTGTACACCAGTATATTCATAGCAACACATTTTGTGGTAGCAAAGAACTTGAAACAGAGTAGATACACATTGATTGGAAAGGACTAAATAAATTACTATGCTGTAAGAAATGATGCGTGTGTAGAATTCAGAGAAGCATGGGAAGAGTTGATATAAATTAAAGAGTGGATTAAATAGAATCAAGAAAACAGTATACACAGTGAGTACAACAATATAAATAGATTAAAAAAAACATATAATGACTAAACTTGGTCCTGGAGAAGAGTTGAAAAAATGAACTTCTCTTCTTTGCAGAGGTGGAGGAGTTCTTATATCAGGAGTTTTTAATCTTTTTTGTGTAACAGACTCCTTTGGCAGTCAGGTGAAGCCCATGGGCTCATTCTCAGAATATTTTTAAATACATAAAATTATGTAAGATTACAAAGGAGACCAATTGCATGGGAATGTAGTTATCAAAATATGAAAAACGAAACAAAAGTTCATAGGCCCCAGGTTTCAGAACCCCTAGAAGGGTTTGTCAGACTCTGGATATGTCATTTAATTTTGCAGGACTACTTCTCTCTCTGTTACAAGGGGATTAGTGGGAGAGGATGTAATTACCTTACAAGGGGCAGGGATGTATTTGGAAATAAAAATAATGTGAAAACAAAAGATAAAAATAATTTTTAAAAAAGTTAATAGAATGGTGCCATGAAATTTCTGGAATAAAATAATTTTTTAAAGTTATAAAATTAATATGCATTATTATACTTATGGAAAATTTTTGGTTTTGGCAGGTGTACATTTGCAGTCGATGGAAAAGATTGTAAAGTCAATAAAGATGTTGAACGAATCCTAAATGAATTCCATAAAGAAGGGAAACCAATTGGGTATGTATGTGATGGGCAGGTTAATGAGGTGAATTTTTTTTTTTTAGTGGTTTGAATAGAGGCCTGGTGTTCTGATTTTTAGATCTATAAAAAGGAAGTTGGAATCTTCTAGGAAGCAGTATGAACCAGATCATGATAGCAAATAGCCCTGGAATGAAATCTAGAGATCTCTATGGAAGGAACTGAAAATGTTTAGAGAAGAAAAGATATGGGTGGGTGTGAGGGTAGGTCATGAGAGCTTTTTTTTCCCCCAGGCATTTGAAGGACTTACTTTTGGAAGAGGAATTAGCTTTATTTTGCTTGGCTCCCCTGAATGTAGGGAAGTGGATAGAGGTTATAGAGATTCAGATTTTAACTCAGTGTAAGGAAAAGCATTAACCAATCCAAAAAGTGGACTGTCTTGTCCTGGATGATAGTGGCTATTCATTACAGCAGGTCTTAAAGAAGAGGTTGGATGACCATTTGTCAGGGATGCTGGATTGGACCAGATGGCCTCATTTTCATTTTATCTCTAAGGTTCTGTAAGTCAGAGATAACTTTTAGCTAGAAAATAATCCTATGATTAATTTCCCCTTCCTCCATTTACAACTTTAACAGAAAAAAAAAGAGAAGATGCTGAATTAACCTTGCAGGAAGATTTTTACAATCTACTAGTCTGCAGTGAGGTTCTAGTACATTAGCTATACCAGTTCAGTAGAATCTCTGGAAGTGCTTCAGGCATAGCCTATGTTCTACATATTTATCTTCTGACTCAGTCTAGCTAAATTTAATGAGGTGTATCCTCATATATGCCAGTATATTTATAATCATGTATTTCTTGGTAGCAAAGAACTTGAAACAAAGTAGATCCACATTGATTAGGAAAGGGCTAATCAAATTACTGTACTGTAAGAAATGACATGTATAGAATTCAGAGAAACATAGGAAGACTTAATATCTGTTTTCTCTGAAAACAAGGTTAAATTCCACCATATTTATATACAGAATGTGGTTTTATTTATATATGTGTGTATGTACAAAGAGAATGTTATGTGTGTGTATGTGTGTGTGTGTGTGTGTGTGTGTGTATGTATGTAGAAAGAGGATGTTATGTGGTTGCCTACTCTTTGCTACATAATTTTTTTTTTTGGCTACAGTAAATCGTTAAGAGACTTCACTGAGATATCGAGGTTATAGTCTGAATTGTTAGAAATGTTGCCTATATCAAAGATACTTGAAGTATTCAAGTAGATATATAGGTAGTTCTCTGGTCTGTACCGCTAACCTGCCTTAGCCACCTGCTCTCCCATTATTCTATATATACATCTTGACCCTAGTATCTTATTACTTTGACTTGCTTTTGTGTTTTTTATCCATACTTAAACCCATCCTCTGTTGTATACCCACTTTCCCCTATATTTTTCTTACTCTACCATTTCCTTTCTGTTTTAATTTATTTCATTTGTGTACATATTTTTTAATTTCACATAGTTAAAATTGTATAATTTCTCCTTTTGATTTTTAATTTTTGTCTAACTTTGTTCTGGTTTTCCCAGGAGTTTTTGTTGAAAAGGAAGCCCTTTCTTTTAGAATTAATGCTCTGGGATTTATTGACTATCAGGCTGCTGTTTTCTATTGCTTCTGTCACCTTACTAGTCTTAAATATTATTCCCCTCCTTACTCCCTGTATTTTGTAGTCCACTGATTCTGACGTCCTTGCACATGATACTCCTATCTCCTTACTCTGGGTGTTTTCCATGCTTGGAATTATCCAGTTCTCTAATTTCACTTGCTTCCTCATCTCTGTCTCCTGGTTTCCTTCAAGTCTAAGGTAAAGTCCCACTTTTTATAACAAACCTTTCCCACTTCCTCTTAATTTTAGTGCCTTCCCCCTGAGGTTATGCACAATTTACCCTATTTGCCATATACACATATGTACACATATATATGTGTGTGTGTGTATATATATATATATATATATATATATATAGAGAGAGAGAGAGAGAGAGAGAGAGAGAGACAGACAGACAGACAGACAGACAGACAGAGAGAGTCAGAGAGGGAGAGAGAGTTTTTACATTAGTACTTATATGCTGTCTCCTCTTTTAGATTGTCAGCTCCTTGAGAGCAGGAACTGCATTTTGTATTTTGTTTCCCTGCCCCCCCCCCAGTTTGTTGTTTCCCTTCTATTCTTGGTTGCATTGGTTTTGTTTATACAAAAAGCTTTAAAATTAACATAATCAAAATTATTCATTTTATATCTTGTAATGTTCTCTATCTCTTGTTTGTTCATAAATTCTTCCCTTTTCCCAAAGAGATAATAAAAAATGGTTGTACAAAAATATTCATAGCCATGCTCTTTGTGGTGGCAAAGAATTGGAAAATGAGAGGGTGTCCTTGATTGGGGAATGGCTGAATAAATCATGGTATATAAAGGTGATGTAATACTATTGTGCTATAAGTAATGATGAACAGGATGATTTCAGAAAGAGCTGGAAAGACCTCCATGTACTGATGTGGAGTGAAACAGAACTGAGAGAACATTATAATGTAACTGAAACATTGTGGGACAATCCAATGTAATGGACTTTGTTGCTAATAGCAATACAAAGATCCAGGACAGTTCTGAGGGACTCATGAGAAAGAATGCTATTCACATTGAGAGAAGGAACTGTGGGAGTAGAAATGCAGAAAAAAAACATGATTTATCACTTGTTTATATGGATGTATGATTTGAGGTTTTGGTTTTAAAAGATTACTCTATTACAAAAATGAATAATATGGAAATAGGTATCACGTGATAACACATGTATAACCCAACTTGTCAGCTCCAGGAAAAAGAAGGGATAAGGGGAGAACATGAACATGGAAAAATATTTAGAAGTAAATAAATAAATATTTAAAATAGATAAATAATTCTTCCTTTCTCCATAGATATGACATGTAAACTATTCTATGTTATGTTTATATATATATATATATATACTCATAATGTCAGTATGTTTAAATCATATACCCATTTTGACCTTATCTTGGTATAGGCTATGAGATATTGATCTAAACCTAATTTTTGCCATACTGTTTTCCAAATTCCCCAGCAGTTTTTGTCAAATAGTGAGTTCTTATCCCCAAAACTTGGATCTTTTCTTGGAGTTATTAAGTATTGTGTTATTTCAGGTTCTTAGGGATAGCTCAGGCTGGGGACCTACAAGCTTTCAGTGCTCACAGAATTAATCTAATACAGGGAAAGAATGCGGCCCTTCTGATCTGATTTCAGCAAATTCTTGACCTGCATTTGGGTCTGAATAACTGGAGACTACTGCTGTATTTCACCCCTGTATCAGCCACCTGGATTGCTCTGCTAGTTCAGAAGGACAGTCCTTCAGTCTCCTTTTGGTCTAATGATCCTGCTCCAGATTGAGAGTCTGCTCTAGTCTTAGGCTCCAAACCATATGGTTTCTCCTTGTGTCTGAACTTGGCCCTTTTTCAATACATATCCTAGAGCCTGAGAATATTTCCTGACCAAGTACACTGCCCTGAGCAGTTTCCCCTCCTCAGTCCATCCTGGATTAAAGCTGCCATGTGGTACCTCTTCCTTCACCATGCACAAGTTCACAGTTTTCCAGTTTGATTTTGTAACTTTATCCTTGATCAGTGGACAGCTTCTACCATCTTTTATTCTCTGGACACTAGAATCTTTCATGCAGCCAATGTTCATGGCCACACCTGACCACTTTTTCTTGTATTTCCCAATTAAGATTTAGTCTGGTGATTTCTCTGATTCTTTTTAGAAGAGTTGTATTGGAGGGGTGGGGAGCTTGCTGTATTTCTTTATGTTACTCTGCTAACTTGGGAGAGAGAGTAAGGTGTTTACTCTGGAGGAGGAAATGGACTCCAGTATTTTTGCCAAGAAAATCCCAAATGGGTTAACAAAGAGTTGAACATAAGTGAAAAATAACTAACAAAGTTGTTTACTATGTGCTAGGCACTATGATACATGCTTTACAGCTATCTCATTTAATATTCACAATAACCTTAGGAGGTAGATACTATTATTCCCATTTTACAGGTGAGGAAACTGAATCATTGCTTAAATTATTTGTCAAGAGTCACATAGGAAGGAAGTGTCTGAGGATGGGTTTTGTTAAGAGGAAAAGTAGAGATATTTAGTGAAATTAGCACCCAGGCTGTCAGGCTGTCAGATAAGATCTGAAGGTTCCAAGGATGGAATTATGGCAAGGAAGGAAGTCTTTTCCTGAGTGACTCTGTTATGGCTGAGAGAACAGTTGGATTCTGAAAACTGTATCCAGTGAAAAGCCCAGGAGAGAGTGGATTTGCCTCCCAGAAGAAATCCCTGCCTGTGAGAAATTCAAGTTGAGCTAGAGGATCAGACTTGGGTTGGTGGACATCCCAAGCTGATTCAAACTCCTTGGTTTTACCCTTTGGGATTAATTTTTCTGAGGACCTGTGCTGGATCATTGCTGTGCTAGAATCATTGCTGTGCTGAACTCAAGTTGTGAGAAACCCCATTCACCTTTTAGCCTTTTAGGCTAATCTAGGCAGCCTGGCTTAAATTAGTGTAGATCCTGACCCAACTCCCAGTTCCTGAGTTTGTCCTTAGATAACTAGGTTAGGGTGACCTCTCTCTACTGCTCTTACCCTTTGAAGTCATTATTAAAAAGTGTTTTTTTTTTCCTATTGTGTTTTTCCCTGTAGAAGTAAGGTATCCCTGGATGTTTTAGTCTAAGTGGCAGTTGGATTCCAACTGTCATTCACTCTCATTGTCACAGCCCTTTTTTGTATTTGGTTAAGATAGTTATAAATCTACATCCTTCATTCTTCCTTCATCCCTTTCTCCCCAGAAGAACCCTTGTGTGTATATTTGAGTTTTTTTTACCCACTTCAGTTTTAACTCAGGTTACATTTTAATCTAAAATTTAAGATATCTACTCTTGGAATTCCCAGTGAATAGAAAAGTTGGCTGAATATTTTTTTCCCTCTGTATATACTCCTATGATGAAGATGAACTGATTAAAAAAAATAATACATCATGAACTGGTAAATCTTTTGCTGAATCTTCCTTTATGTAACTAATTACATGATGTTTAATTAAAATTGTAATTATTTCTCATTATTCTTTCAGCTTGTGCTGCATTTCACCAGTTCTTGCAGCCAAAGTACTTAAGGGTACAGAAGTGACAGTAGGACATGAGCAGGCGGAAGGTGGGAAATGGCCTTATTGTGAAACTGCAGAAGCCATTAAAGCCTTGGGAGCAAAGCACTGTGTGAAAGAAGTAACTATATCCTTTTTGGCAGTTTTCTGGATCAGATATTGATAAACAGAGTAGAAGTTATAGCAAATGAGATTGATCATCTTGGTCCCTTGCATTTGGAAAAGCTCTATGGAATTTAAGTGAGAAGAGAAAGGAATAGGCATTATTATAGTGCCTACTATGTGCCAGGCACTGTGCTAATCCCTTTCTAGATATATCATTTGACCTTCATAGATCCTGGGAAATAGGTGCTGTTATCCCCATTTTATAATAAACAGAGGCAGACAGAAATTAAGTGACTTGCTCAGAGTCACACAGTAGGTATCTAAAGCTAGATTTGAAGTCAAGCCTTCATGATTCCAAGCTCAATGTCACCTACCTGCCTAAGAGACGGGATTATGTTCCTTGTCCTTAGATACCAGAATTGAGACCTTTTGGGTGAGGAATATATTGTAATAAGAGGTAATTTTTACTGTATAACCCACCAGCATCAAGTATGGAGGTAGGGAATAGTTCTGAGATGCAAGAGGGAAATACCTTATAATTAAATGTCCCCAAGGTGGGATACCAGATGAACTGACTATTTGTTGACTTTTTCTTTTCCTTAATTTCTCCTTACGAAGCTCATGTAGACACTAAGAACAAAGTGGTCACGACTCCAGCTTTTATGTGCGAAACAGGATTGCACCATATTTTTGATGGGATAGGGATAATGGTACATAATGTGCTGAAACTAACCAGAAAATAAGAACCCAGATTCTCAGTAGCAACACAAGACTTAAATGCTTCAGTTCTGAAAAGAGCAATATCAGACATAGAATACTTTGATCTGGTAACTATATATTTTTTCTGTCTTATTGATAAAAGTCTGACCAGATAGATGAAAAGGCTGATGTGATGAAAATTTTTTACTGACAGATAGGAGAAATATTTTACTGGGTAAGGCACAGGTGTTTCCTAGCTAAGGAGGGGATTTTTAAAAATTGCTAATTTAGAGATGAGACATTTCTTCCTAAGTTTGATTTGATTCACTTGTTAGAGAAGGAAAGCTGCTCAAAATTGAGAGTTTAATTATGATGTATTTTTTCCACACACTTCTTAAGTTAAAATTTAGACCAGATTTTGCTGGATGGTAATTGAATAGAAATAATATTTTGCTATCCAAAATTGAACCGATTATATGGTTATTTTTTTATTATTGGGAAGTGGTGAGGTATAGTGTTTAGTTTCTCATCTTCCAAATCTGAGTATAAGTGGAACCAAAACATACCTTTCAATTACAGAAGTAAATGCTTTGTATTTGTTGGGGAATTTGTGCTGATGTATATAATTCTGTGGCACAAACCTTTAACCAGAAAGCATGTGTTTAATTCGTTAGTGAAAGCACATTTTAACACCTTTGGGCCTTCTGATATAGTGATAAATTTGGCACTAAGAATGAGTTCTTTTAAGTGAATCTCAATTCTTCATTGTAGATATCACCCCCAGAATCAGGGAGAAGAATGGGAAATTGCAGCTCTTTAAATCTATTACAACAGCTTTCCTAACCTTGTTAAGATTTCCTGACAGTAATTGTACATTTGGCTCAGATCTCCAAATGTGTAAAAACAAAATAAAATTTATTGATGCAATTACTATTGCTATGAAAATGGCCTCTCCTTTTTGTTTTCATTTTTGATTGTGGAGTCTCCTTTCTACCTTTTCTTTCATTAAAACAGGAGTAGGTGAACACACAGTGATTGGCCTACTGTTGAGACATTACTTCTTAAGTGCCACTCTTTGCCTGGCACTGTGGATACACAAAGAGGGAAAAGACAGCCCCTACTCTCAAGGTGTCTAGTGGAGTTAATAATAGCTTACATTTTCAGAGGGTTTACTGTGTGCTAGGCACTGTTCTAAGGGCTTTATGGATATTTCATTTGATCTTCTCAACCTTGGGAGGTGGGTGGTGCTATTATTATCCCCTCTTTACAGATGAGTAAACTGAGACAAATAGGCTAAGTGACCCTGCCTAGGATCACACAGCTAAGTGTCTGAGGCAGCATTCTAACTCACATCTTCCTGACTTCAGGCCTGACTATTGTACCACCTAGCTACAGGAGCCTCTTAATAGCAGGGTATGATGCTTTGGTTCACAGGTAGAGTTATGATAATTTTTCCAAGATACACTATGTTTTAGTCTTTGTATATTTGGTGTTTGTCTTTAGTGAGTACCCATGCTAATTTGATATAATGAATTAACCCATTGTTATTAGTAATACTTTCCTACTTAGCTTGTGTTGGGGCATCTTAAGTCCATTTTCTTGTTTTTTTTTTTTTAAAGAAAACTGAAAATTTAATGGAAAGAATTGATGTTATCATGCTATGCCCTGCTTTAGGAAAATCAAAACACATCAATAGCCCCCTCACAGAAGGACTCGTTACACAGTTGCTTTCAATTTAAAGAACCCCCACTTTTTACTGCTTTACAGTATGGTATAGTGAGAAGCATTCTCAGTTAGGAATCAGAGAACCTGGATTCTAGTCTCAGCATTGCCACTAATTTGCTTTGTTATCTTGAGTTTAGTCATGTATTTTCTCTCATAACAATAGCAATAAAAATACTAGAACTACCTACTTCACAATCACTATTGAGGAGAAAAGCCATCCTATGGCACTATAGCTGTGTTAACGCTATGGTTATTATATTTGTCCTTGATATAAGACTTGGCCCAATGATTTCACTGATATAGGGAATTCCCTTTGGGGAGCTTTCTTTGCTAAACTAGAGTTTACCTTCTTTGCAACCTGATAGTCTTGGAGAATTACCTGGGGGCACTGAAAGGTTAAGTGACTTGTCTAGTGTCATAAAAGCCAGTATGTAACAAGAGGCAGGCTTTGGATCCAGATGTTCTTTTTTTTAAAATTTAATTTTTTTTGTTTTAATAAATTTCTACAAAATTTTTCCAAAGTCATATGATCCTTATTATCTCCATTCTTTCTTCCTTTCCCTGTCCCAGGGCTGACAAGCAATTCAATCTGGGTATTATCAGGCAAAAGATATTTCCATATTCATTTTTGTAATAATAATTTTATAGAACCAAAACTCCAAAATATATACCCAAATAAACAAGTGATAAATCACGTTTTCATCTGCCTTTCAACTCCAACAGTTCTTTCTTTGGAGGTGGATAGCATTCTTTTTCATAAGTCCCTCAGAATTGTCTTGGATCATTGTATTGTTGTTAGTAGCAAAGTCTTATTCCATTTGATCATCCCACAATATTCCAGTTTCTGGTAATATAATATTCTCCTGGTTCTGCTTATATCTGCCACCAGAGGGTGATGTTAGAGCACTTTTGTTGCTTGTAAGACTATTTTGTGAGCCTGGACTTCCAAGCTGTCCCCAAGGAAACAGTCATTGATTAGGAATTTGGTCTCATGGGTATGGTGAAAGGATCCTTCCTTTCCAAGGTAATTCTTTCTGCTGGGCTGGAAGTTGAGGGAAATTCATAGAGGGCAGAGAGAAAAAGAAACAATTTTTAAGCTAGCTGGTTAAAAAAACAAAACAAAACAAAACAGCACTGAAGCTTCTATGAAAACATTTCAGACTACACTTTCTCACTGCCTCTATCTTACACCCCTCAGGTTTCATATTGCTCTTTCTTTTCCATTTCCAGGCTGTCCTTGATTATGGGATCATGGATCCAGAATTGGAATTGGAATAGACCTTAGAGATCATCTAGTGTGACCCCCCCCCCTTTCTTTTTAACAAATAAGGAAATGTGATCAGAGAGGTAGAGATTTGCTCATGGTTGTATAGGTATGTAAAAAGAGTGGGGCACCAGGGATGTAAATGTGTCCTAATGATTTGTCCTGGGTTGAAGGAGAGACAGGACCAGCCAGGATAGGGAGGCCAAGAATCAAGAATGGCAGTTAACCCCAACTGTCACTCTGCTCACTGTAGGCCAGGGTCTTTGGAACCAGCAGGCAAGGTAAAGGGTTTTAACAGTTTTAATTATGATTTACTAATAAAGGTGGGATTGGGGATTCTACACTTAAAACCCTAAAGGGCAAATCACAGGGGCAAGGGGAGGACTTGTCTACTCTAATCTAATTGACCTAGGCCAGGCAGGGCTCAAAGGAGCAGTTCTGGAGTCACTGGGAAGGCTACTTCAAACCTGGTTCCAGCCAGGCTTGACCAGCACAGTTAAAGGGCCTGAGGGTGGCTTTGAGGGTTCTCACGGTAATCCAAAGATGATCACAGGATGCCAAAAGCCAAGGTGGTCCAAGGTATCCAAGTAGAGAGAGTGTGCTTGAGATGCTGTCCACCAGATCCCAAACCCCTCCTCCACTTGGTGCAGCTCTGCAGCTTGTCCATTTGCTGAAAGCCACCACCACTCAGGATCCCAGGGAATCAGGATGCAGGGTGTCCTTAACTCTGAGATCTCCCAGGGCTAGCAACAGTTTGTGCCAACCACTGATGGAGTCTCTCTCAGAGCACAAGCCCTACTTCCTGCTCCTTCATTCCATCTTGGAATCCTCTAGCCCTTCCTGCTAGGTCCATATAAACCATGTAACTAATACTAAATGATCTTCCTCACAACAGGTAGGTAGTGAATAGCAATCAGGATTCAAACTATTTGACTCTAATGAAATCTACCTCTCTTCACTACCCTACCTTTTGCCACTTTAATGAATATGAGGGTGGGGAGGGAAGTGGAACTAGCCTCTCTAGGGATAGTTTTGCTTATCAGTCATTTCTTTGTGATGAGAAACTCTTTATTACCACTTAGTTTGTTAAGTAATATTGAGGCAGAGTTTGTAAAGAAATCCTTGGTTGTTGCCAGATCCTAGATAGCTTCTTCCTGTTCAGGTGTCTTGTTCTTACAGATCCACCATGTCCCTGGTGGGAAAAGAGTGGGCGGGTAAAGTTAACCTCCAAAAATGACTGTTCTAGCCTAACAGAGATATGTTGGCAGCCTGTTACTAGGGCTTTGTCATCTGTTGGGAATGTTTTGTTGCTATCTTCCTTCAGCTTCCTTCAGCTTAAGGGTAGAATGGCTATAGAGAAGATAGGAAATGAATTGTGCTTTTAAATCTTAACCTTTCTCAACTTCATAATCAATTCTCTTTCGTGGCATCTTTTTTTAGAAAAATATTGGCATACATGCTCTAAAATCATTCAGCAGTAAAACAAATCTATCATTTAACTTCTTTAAAAGTGTTTTCTGTTACCTCTGAGCCATCATCATAAGGAAGTATAAATCTGGTTTATAGAAATAATTATGGATTGTCAATACTTTGGAAATCAGTGTGCGATTACTACCTTCTGATTCTTGAGGGAAAGTCAAATTTCTGGTCAAAGAAAGCTGAGTCACCTCAGCTTTTCTTTACACATATGCCAATCCCTGAAATGCTTTAAGTGTAAGTATGTGTTATTAATGTTGTTACTATTACTATGTTGGGAAATTGGGAAAACCAATTAGCCAAGATGATTAAGATGAATAGTGGAATAGCCGATATTTATATAATGTTTTGGTTTCAAAGTGTTTTACTTCTCATATGAGGTGCAAATATTGTCTGTTTTGCATATAACATAACAAGAAGATAGGAGTCACTGGAAAAGACTGATGTTGGGAAAGATTGAAGGCAAAAGGAGAAAGGGATGGCAGAAGATGAGGTGGATAGACAGTGTCATGGACACTGAACATGAGCTTGGAGAGACTTGGAGAGATAGTGGAGGATAGAAGGGCCTGGCACATTATTGAATGAAAAGGGAATTAAGTGTGCTGTTCTCAAAGTAATGCATTCATCTCACCCTCCCCCACCCCCATCAGGAATGAAATGTTTTTAGTTTCAAGGAAGTCTTGTTATTTTAGGACCAGTGAAGACTTTATCTAAATTAAAGGATATCATGTAATGGCTCAAGAAATGAGGGGAACACTTTATTACTCAGCCCAGCTGTCCTATCTCTTGATACCTTTGAAAATTTAGAAGATACTCTTAACTTTACCCTTTCGAAGTAGAGGCTAGTGATGAACTCATGCTATATGTTTTGCTATTTTCTGATTTGTTTTCTTTTTTTCATCCTCCGTGGAAGGAAATAAAAAGAAAAACAAAGCACTTGTAAGAAATGTTGTCAAGAAAAACAAGTTCCTACATTGGCCAAATCCATCTCAATCATGTATGTCTGAATCTGTCCCCTGAGAACAATAGGGCATACATAATCCTTGGCCCTCTAGATTAGTAATCAATCATTGTGTTGATCAGAATTCTCATGCATTTCATAGTTATTTGTCTTTTCACTTTGTGTCAATTCTTATTAGTCTTCCTATGTTTCTCAGAAACTGCACCCTTCATCATTAGAGCGAAGCCATATTCTGTTACATTCACAACTTGTTTAACCATTCTCAAATGATGGGTATCTGCTCACCCGTAGTTTCCAGTTGTTTGTTGTCACAAATAAAAGGATGTTCTAAATATTTTTTGAACTTATAGACCCTTTTCCTTTCTTTGTTATTTTTGGTCTAGGTCTAGTAGTGGTATTGACAGGTCATAGGTATGCACTATTTTATAACTTTTTGAGCATAGTTCCAAATTGTTTCATGGAAAACTGGATTAATAAATCAATCAATAAATGTTTATTAAGTGCTTACTATATGCCAACCACTCTTCTTTTTTTAATATAATTTTCATTTTATTTTTTTAAAAATATATTTCCATGACTGGGAGTAGAAGCAGAAGAAAAACATGATCGATCACATGGTTCGATGGGTATACAATTGGAGATTTTGACTTTAAAAGATCACTTTATTGCAAATATTAATAATATGGAAATAGGTTTTGAACCATGATACATGTATAACCCAGTGGACTTGCTCGTCAGCTCCAGGAGCAGGGAGGGAAGAGGAGAGGGAGAGAATATGAATCATGTAACCCTGGGAAAACATTCTAAATAAATAAAATTTTAAAAAAGACAACCTAAAAAATATACATTTTTCAATCACTTGATATCTATTTCCATATTATTCATTTTTTTAATAGAGTAATCTTTTAAAACCAAAAGCCCAAATCATATACCCATATAAACAAGTGATAAATCATGTTTTCTTCTACTCCCATAGTTCTTTCTCTTGATGTGGATAGCATTCTTTCTCATAAATCCCTCTGGGGTTGTCCTGGATTATTGCATTGCTATTGGTAGCAAAGTTGATTACACTTGATTGTCCCACAAAGTATCAATCTCTGTGTACAGTGTTCTCCTGGTTCTACTCATTTCGCTCTGCATCAGGTTTTAGAGGTCTTCCTAGTTCTTCTTAGAAATCCAGCAGTTCATCATTTCTTATAGGACCATAGTATTCCATCACCATCATATGCCACAATTTGTTCAGCCATTCCCCAATTAAGGGACAACTCCTCATTTTCCAGTTTTTTGCCAGCCACTCTTCTAAGCACTGGGGTTAGTTACAAAAAGAACCAAAAGAAGGTCCCTTCCCTCAAGGTTCTTACAATCTAATGGAGGGAGGCAGCATGCAAAGCAAGCTCTATACAGGATAAATAATAAATAAATCACAGTTCCATCAACAGTGCATGAATATGCCTATTTTCCTGCAGCCCAATCAGAAAAAATGATACCAAAATTCTAAAGCAATGTCACCAAAAAAGAGGAAAGGCAAACACCTCACATTTCTGACTTAAGTGTGGTTTATTTTTTATTTTTAAAACGATGTAGAACATGAGTAGCTTGAAGTTATAGACCATACTTCCACATCCTCTGTAAACCCCCCCTGTACCATATATGTCTTTTCTGCAAGTTCCAAGCTGATGCCCTGGATTAGTTTTCTAACTGAGAGGGAAAGGTATCTTTTGTTGCCTTCACTGTGGTCTGTATTTTAAGATAGAGCTTTGGTTTTAATTAAAACCGACAATTGGGACCAACTGTGTAGAGTATAACGCTAGGAGCCAGGAAAGTGTGAACTGATGAAAATAGAGGTGATTGATGCAATCTCAGCCTCTTAGGATGCATGTATTCGAAGATTAATAAACTCAGTTCGCTGGGCATTGCCATCTTCACACCCCTCCACCCTGAATTTGTTCAGCCTCTTGCTGGATGGAACGATTAAAAAATCCCTACATTCCTGCTCCCAATTTATCAATCTTTATTAGCCAATTTAGTCTTAGGGCAGCTAGGTGGCACCATAGTGCACAGAATGCTAGACTTGGAATCAGGAAGACTCATCTTCCTGAGTTCAAATCCAACCTCAGACACTTCCTAGCTGTGCGACACTGAGCAAGTCATTTAAAACTTTGTTGACCTCAGTTTCTCATCTGTAAATTGGTCCAGAGAAGGAAATGCCAAATTATTGTAGTATCTTTGCCAAGAAAACCCCACAAGGTCTTCAGTCTCTGAAACAACCGAAAAACAACAATAAAAAAGAGACAGTTATACTTTCTATATTAGAAGCAGTGAGGTGACACAGTTGGATAGAACTCTGGGACAGTAGTCAGGAAAATCTCAACTCAAAATTGGCTTCAGATACTTCCTAGTTGTGTGACCCTGGGCAAGTCATTTCACCTCTGCCTGTGTGTGTGTCCTTACCTGTAAAATGGGAATAATAACAGCACTTACCTCCCAGAGTAGCTATGAAAATCAAATGAGGTAATATCTGCAAAGTGCTTACCATAGTGTCTAGCACATATTTTAATCACTTAATAAATACTTGTTTCCTTTGTGGATAATTTCCTTGGTGTTCAAAGGACTGACAGTTTACTATGAGTTTACAATGCAATATGGCAGCCAGAAAAGAGAATGCAACCTCTTTGGCTCTGGTCAGAGCAAACCTTGAGTGTCATCTTCAATTTTGTGTCCCATTTATAAAGGACATTGACAAACTAGAGCGGGTCCAGGAGGGGGTAGTCAGGATTATGAGAAGGCTAGAAACCTTGATATAAAAGAAACCATTGAAGGAAGTAGGGAAGTATTCTGGAGAAGAGAAGACTTGGGCGGACATGAGAGCTCATTTCAAGTATCTGCCATTTGGATGTTTTACATGATTGCACATGTAAAATCTATGTGAGATTGCTTACCATCTCAAGAGGGTTGGTGGGTTGCAGTGGAGGGAGGGAGAAGAGAATTTGAGACTCAATATTCTTTGAAAAATGTTGGAAACTTTTTATATGTAATTGGGGGAAAATAAAATTAAAAAATTAAAAATTTAATTTAAAAAAATTAAAAAAAAATTTTAAAAAGGTATTTGTCATTTGGAAGAGAAATTAGACATTTTCTGCAGAGCCCTACAGGTCAGAACCAGAAACAGTGGTTAGAAGTTTCTGAAAAACCGATTTCACCTCACTCTAAGGAAATACTTGCTAAAAACAAAGTCTGAAAGTGCTATGAGCCGCAAGAAAAGAAGTTACCTGATCAATGAAAGTTTTCCAGCAGAGGGACAGCAGGGTGACCTTTCGCCAAGGATGCTATAGAGGTGGGAATAAATGACCTCCAAAACCCATCCCTTCTTGTTCTGATATTTTGTGAGTCTGTGCCCTATTTCAGTTCCCTGGCATTATCTGGGCTCAAGATTCTTTCTAGCAACACTGCTGTAGAATCAACACCTTTTCTGTTTTGGTGTTTTAGTTAGACACTAGTAATATTGGTAGTAGTTAGTAGTAGTGCTGGTGGCAGTGGTAGTAAGTAGTAGTAGTAGTAGTAGTAGTAGTAGTAGTAGTAGTAGTAGTAGTAGTAGTAGTAGTAGTAGTAGTAGTAGTAGTAGTAGTAGTAGTAGCACTGTCAGTGGGCTGGTAGAAGAATCACTTTGGACCTAAGTTTCTTCTTTGGTAAAATGAGGTGATTGGACTAGATAGGACCTGTAAGGTCTCTTCCATCTCTACATTTATGATCCTATATTTTATGTGAGCAGCTAGGTGGCACAGTGGATAGAGTGCCAAGCCTGCAATCAGAAGCTAGTTAACCCCTCTTGCCTTAGTTTCCTTATCTATAAAATGAACTGGAGAAGGATATGGTTAACTGTTTCAGTATCTTTGCCAAGAAAACCCCAAATAGGGTTATGAAGAGTCAGACAGGACTAAAACTACTGAACCACAAAGATAATAATACTAGCTATTATTTATATGGCACTTCAAGGTTTGCAAAGTGCTTTACAGAGATGATCTCATTTGGTTCTTCCTCTCACTACCACCTACCTGTCTTTAAAGCTTGACTAAGTCTGGAGCTTAGTCCTAACTGAATGCTCATCACTGGTTGCTAAAGAAAATTATGTTGGGCTTCTTGGTTCCCATGCACATGCTGGATCAGGACAGGATCCGTGTCTAGTTGGAAAACTTCTACAGCCCAGGGATGACACTGGTTTTCTGTGCATTTTTTCCTGGTGTGAATTGACATGCTTTTTTTGGGGGGGGTTCAAGCCTATTTCCATTTAGTTAAGCTGAACTGGAGGGGCAGCTAAGAAGTACAGTGGATTTAGAGTGCTGGATCTAGAGTGTCTAACTAAATGTCTAACCCTTACTGCTCTTCTGTCTTGGAACAGTAGTATTAATTCTAAGTATTAGATGAATTAGTTATTAACTTCTAAATTATTATATTAATTTGTATCAATTCTAAGACAGAAGATAAGGGTTAAAAATAGAGAGAAGATGGAAGATATCAATCTTACTTCAGGTCGTTGAAGGAAAAGAATTCTTTTTTTTTTTTTTTTTTTTGAAAACCCTTACCTTCCATCTTGGAGTCAATACTGTGTATTGGCTCCAAGATAAGAGTGGTAAGAGCTAGGCAATAGGGGTTAAGTGACTTGCCCAGGGTCACATAGCTGGGAAGTGTCTGAGGCCAGATTTGAACCTAGGACCTCCCATCTCTAGGCCTGACTCTCAATCCACTGAGCTACCCAGCTGCCCCCCTCTCCTGTTCTCTTTCCACTGCTTTTCCTCTTTGTCTCTTAGGCTGTAGATGAATGGTGCCAAACTCAAATAAAATCAGGCCATTAACTAAAATGAAAGAATCTTTGCAGAATACATGTTGACTTGGTTTTAAAATGTGATATTATCTATTTTCTTATATTTTTATTTATTTATGGAATATTTCCTAATTACATTTTAATCTGGTTTGGGTCACACTGTTGGGGCTCAAAGCTTGACACCTCTGCTAGCTTTAACTTCTCCTTGTGGCTCAAAGATGGAGATGATGATGATGATGAGATGGTTATGGGAGAGTGTCTGGGAGACCTCAGTTCTTCTTTCTCATCCATGACCATGGAACCATGGCAGGGCCAGGTGGTGTTGGCCACTTTATCTACCCTGGAGATGCAAGAATAACTTTTCTGGGGCTGCTCCAGAGCTCTGGGCCCAGTTCTGGTTCTTGACTTTCCTGAGGAATGAAGCTTCATGGCAACCAGTTACCAGATCAGAGCCTTTGCATCACTGAGGCTTAGGAATGCATGTTTGGTGATGATCTCAAGCCTTCAGATGAGCCCCTTGTCTATCTCTCATTCAGAGCTGAGAGAAACCATCCTATTTGGCTGAACTTCAAATTGTTCTCCTGTGCTGAGGGACTTTGGGCATCATTCCTGATCCCATAGATACTATAGGAACAAATAATAAATGACACTAAACTACAATGCTATAGATACAATGGTGAGAGAGCATTTCTCCGACTCCCAGGTCCCAGTGCTGATGAATGGAGTTAGCACTGACAGTGACAGGCCTTTCAGTTAAATTACATATATATATATTCCTTGAATAGCCCCAGCTTGGAGCATCAGGTAAATAATACTCTTTTTCCAGTCTTTCTAACAGCCTCAGAGGATGGTGTCAGTAGGAAACCCTTGAATTTGTCAGCTCACATAGGAGCTGATCAATGCCTCCAAGGTTAATCCCATTATATTGATGAGCAAACTCATCTCCTTAGCTTTGAGAGTCCTGGGAATGCCTGACTTTGAGGCTTATTTCTTTGGGGGGGTAAATAGATTCATGGTGGCCAGTGGACTCAAGTTTCATGTTTTCCCCTAATCCACTGAGCTCCCACCCTGCTAGCTGCCTACATCACTGTTGAAAGCTTTACCTTCAAATGGCAAGATGTCCAATTTGTTTACAAGGATGTCTAATTTGTTTATAAGATGTCCAGTTCGTTTACAAGATGTCTTCAATACATGTGCTATTTGGAAGCAATCTTTTTTCTTTCCTCTTCACAGTGTGAAAGTAATGAGATTTATGGGATGCTACCAAGAGTTTGTAGTCCACACTCTGCTGCCATCCATCATTTTAGTCTTTGGCTGGCTCTTTGTTTTCTACACCATTGGGCAGTTGGGTGCTGCCACTTTTATTATCTTTCTCTCCTGTCTTCTTTATGGATGCTGAGTGCTGTGATAGGGGACTTGAACATTACTGTTCTCTTCATTGGTCTCTTCTGGTGCATGCAAACTAAAGGGCTCCTGAAGCATTAGGGGTGAAAAGGTACTTCAAATGAGGTTCCAGTACAGAAAAAGGTCTGGAAAGGTCAATAGTCAATATTTAGAGTAGACAAGAAATAACACTGTCTCAATTCACCTTTAGGAGTTTTTCCTTTTCTATGGCTAGAGATCAAACACTGTTTCTTGTTTTTGTATTTTTTGAAAATATAGTGTCACAGGGCAGCTCTTACAAAGGCCTGGGGAGCAATTTTCACTTTTTCTCTTAAAATCAAGAATCCTGAACTTCTTTCCTTAACTCTCTGTCTCCACTTTCCCCCAAGCCCTCGGACTGTATTCACAAACTGATATTACCTCTGCTGGGGTGTATGGGATGTTCAGGGAGGACTAGCATCTCTGACTTGAGGGTTTGCTCAGCCATTTTCAGAGCTACTTATCCCACTTTGTGTTCACTTCTCACTCACCTTTCACTTGTGATTTTAAGAAGCTGTAGTATGAGTAGCAGCCAAACCCAATAAAACTGTCTCCGTAGATGGGCTAAATTTTGAGGCCTCAACCCTGTTAGTGAGTTAGGGGGATGTTGACCTCAAGCATGTGAAGAGTTGCCCCTGTGCAATGGGTAGATAAGAATAATTAATTCCAATGACCATGAAGATGGCTGATACAGGCACCACAGAGTGCCTAGAGCTCGGTCAGTTATTAAAGATGCCAATACCATTGACTGTAGTTGTTTAGACTTATATCCTGCC
>NC_058132.1:407103215-407112374 GCF_016433145.1 Gracilinanus agilis | reverse complement strand
TATATATATATATATATATTCCTTGAATAGCCCCAGCTTGGAGCATCAGGTAAATAATACTCTTTTTCCAGTCTTTCTAACAGCCTCAGAGGATGGTGTCAGTAGGAAACCCTTGAATTTGTCAGTTCACATAGGAGCTGATCAATGCCTCCAAGGTTAATCCCATTATATTGATGAGCAAACTCATCTCCTCAGCTTTGAGTCCTGGGAATGCCTGACTTTGAGGCTTATTTCTTTGGGGGGTAAATAGATTCATGGTGGCCAGTGGACTCAAGTTTCATGTTTTCCCCTAATCCACTGAGCTCCCACCCTGCTAGCTGCCTACATCACTGTTGAAAGCTTTATCTTCAAATGGCAAGATGACCAATTTGTTTACAAGGATGTCTAATTTGTTTATAAGATGTCCAGTTCATTTACAAGATGTCTTCAATACATGTGCTATTTGGAAGCAATCTTTTTTCTTTCCTCTTCACAGTGTGAAAGTAATGAGATTTATGGGATGCTACCAAGAGTTTGCAGTCCACACTCTGCTGCCATCCATCATTTTAGTCTTTGGCTGGCTCTTTGTTTTCTACACCATTGGGCAGTTGGGTGCTGCCACTTTTATTATCTTTCTCTCCTGTCTTCTTTATGGATGCTGAGTGCTGTGATAGGGGACTTGAACATTACTGTTCTCTTCATTGGTCTCTTCTGGTGCATGCAAACTAAAGGGCTCCTGAAGCATTAGGGGTGAAAAGGTACTTCAAATGAGGTTCCAATACAGAAAAAGGTCTGGAAAGGTCAATAGTCAATATTTAGAGTAGACAAGAAATAACACTGTCTCAATTCACCTTTTGGGGTTTTTCCTTTTCTATGGCTAGAGATCAAACATTGTTTCTTGTTTTTGTATTTTTTGAAAATATAGTGTCACAGGGCAGCTCTTACAAAGGCCTGGGGAGCAATTTCCACTTTTTCTCTTAAAATCAAGAATCCTGAACTTCTTTCCTTAACTCTTTGCCTCCACTTTCCCCCAAGCCCTCGGACTGTATTCACAAACTGATATTACCTCTGCTGGGGTGTATGGGATGTTCAGGGAGGACTAGCATCTCTGACTTGAGGGTTTGCTCAGCCATTTTCAGAGCTACTTATCCCACTTTGTGTTCACTTCTCACTCACCTTTCACTTGTGATTTTAAGAAGCTGTAGTATGAGTAGCAGCCAAACCCAATAAAACTGTCTCCGTAGATGGGCTAAATTTTGAGGCCTCAACCTTGTTAGTGAGTTAGGGGGATGTTGACCTCAAGCATGTGAAGAGTTGCCCCTATGCAATGGGTAGATAAGAATAATTAATTCCAATGACCATGAAGATGGCTGATACAGGCACCACAGAGTGCCTAGAGCTCGGTCAGTTATTAAAGATGCCAATACCATTGACTGTAGTTGTTTTGACTTATATCCTGCCACTGGACATAGATGACTCTAGAAGGGAAAGTGAGGCTGATGACTTTATGCAACTCTGCCTCACTTAAACTCAAATCAATTATAAGTCAAGATGTTACTCCTGTGATGTCTCTGACCCTCTTCCAAAACAAAGGACAGACAATAGTTACCTCTGTTGACAAATTTCTAGTGTTTCTCTCCTTACCCCTGATAATAACTCTACTATCACTTTTACTCTCAGTAGTTCTCTCTTTGGAGAAGAATTTTACTCATTTCCATTAGTGGAAATTTCTCCACTAGAATTCGTTCAGTTCATTTGTATCTACTAGCTTTGCTCACTCTTTGAAGACTTTTTGAGAATTATATTCTTTTCCAGTTGAGAAAAATGTGTGTTCTGCGTTGCTGCTGCTGTCCCAGTGAGTGGAGGAGAGGGCAGCCGTTGTTGATTTCTCCCAAACTCTAGTTATAGGCTCTTTTAATTGAGCTTAGCCTAAGTTTTGACATTTAAAAAATGCAATGTTGGGCTTTTTAGTTTGCTTAATTAAAAAACTCTGCAAGGGAGAAAGAGAGTAGGTACCAATTTGCATTGTTAGAAGTACCTTCCTCAATGGAAGTTAAAAAAAATAACAACTTATATGTTCCTTGTCCCTTCCCTGAGCATGACTGAATATAAGATGTAAAATATTTTTATTTATTCTTTTGTGGTCTTTTGTTCTCACATCATATTCATTTCTGAATATACACCTTCTTCTATCCCTTGTAACAAAGATTTAAAAAAATTAAAAGCAGTTTAGTAAAACTAATCAGGCCCACAATGGTGATAGGGAATGAATCAAGTAGGCTATCCTTAATTTGTATTCAACAATCCATAACATCATAAAGAGCCTTAGGGAATCCATGAACATTTTGTGGCATCTGGTTTTGGTTAATGCAATACTTATAAACATCAAGGCATATTTTTGTGAGGCCAGTAACTAAAAGTGAAGATTTTTCTAGTGTTTTCTAAATACCCCTCAGGCCTCTAAAAATCAGATTCATTGTTCTATTTAAAGAGCTAATGGGGCACTGGGGGCAGCTGGGTAGCTCAGTGGATTGAGAGCCAGACCTAGAAATAAGAGATCCTAGGTTCAAATTTGACCTCAGACACTTCCCAGCTGTGTGATCCTGGGCAAGTCACTTAACCCCCATTGCCTAGTCTTTACTACGCTTTTGCCAGATGTAAGGTAAAGGTTTAAAAAAAAAAAACAAATAAAGAGCTAATGGGGGCAGGGGGAGGGCAGGTGGGTGGCTCAGTGGATTGAGAGCCAAACCTAGAAATAAGAGGTCCTAGGTTCAAATCTGGTCTCAGACACTTCCCAGCTGTGTGACCCTGGGCAAGTCACTTAACCCTCATTGCCTAGCTCTTACCACTCTTCTGCCTTGGAACCAATACGTAGTATTGATTCTAAGATGGAAAGTAATGGTTTTAAATTAAAAAATAAAATAAAGAGCTAATGGGAAAGAGAGAATAAATCAAAAGCAGGGAGGTGGGACAGGGGTACCTATGGCAGCATGGTGAGGAGATAGTAGGGAAGTGGGTTGGAACCCTGGGCACCTTAAAGATAAGATGAAAGTTCACCTATCAGACCTACAGTACCCAGGGGAAAGAGTCCGAGATTTTGGAGAAGATAGTCATAGAGCAGAAAGTTATGGTTGGAGATAGTTGGGAAGATGAGTTCTATTAAAGAAAAGAAAGAGTAGAAAAGGGTTTTCAACAGCCTCTACCATTCTGCATTGGTTCAGCTACAGTCTTTTCTCACTGTTCACCCCTAGTTGGGGCAGTGGTACCCCAGTCAAGGTATTCCATTGTCTCTCATGTTACCTCCTTTTGGCTCTTCATAATGCTCACTTCTTCCCACAGAATTTCAGCTCTCCTCCTTTAAGGGTTTTAGGGTGGTAGAAGGAAATGGTTTTTCAGACATAGTCATAGCCTCAAGTTCTTGGATTAGAATACACTGAGAATTTCTATCCTGTCCTGCAGGCATCCATCCCTGTTGAATTTGTTTACTAGAATCTTACAATGTGCAAGAAGAAGGGACCTCAATCCAAGACTCCCATTTTACAGATGAGGAAAATGAAGTCAAAAAAGGAGAGTTAACTTGTTCAAATTCACACAATCTGTCATCTGTGATTCAAACTGAGATCTTCTTACTAGAAACCCAACAATTCCATTGTTTGCACCATACATGACAAACTGTAGAAACATATGCTCAGAAGCAAAGACTATCTATATCATTCCTTGTGTATAGAAAATCCTCTTTCTGATGTTGAATCCCCAGAGACAATCTTCTGAGGCTAGTGCCCCAAACTCCGTGTTATTCTCTCCTTTGGAATATCTGCTCCCTTATTGGGGATCCTCACTTAGATTCAGCTCTTTCTAAACTCCCTTGTGGAACAGGACCCAGGGAACCCAGTGAGGATCCTTTCGACTGAGATATCATGATTTGGGGGGGGTGGTGGTGGTGTGATTTTTCTCCTTATACTTTATTTCTTTGTTTCATTATCTCTAAAAACAAACACACAACATGTCTCTTGCTTTCCTCTGCGTTTTTGCTGTTAGTAACTACAGGGAAAAAGATGAGAGTTAGAAACAAGCAAAATGGGAAATCGAAAAGTTTCAAGAAATCTTTATTAAGTTTAGAACAGAGTTAACCCTAGTTTTTATTAAAATATGCATACTATTAGGTCTAATTGTCAATTTAAGAAAGTTATTGAATGCCTAGTATGGAAAAATAGCTGTTCTAGGTGCCAAGGATGCAGAGATGACATAATCACTGTCCTCAAGGAATAGAGTCCACAATCTAGTTGGAGATATGGCATAAACACTTACGAAGGTGCCTCATAATAGATTGATATGAACAAAAGAGAGGTCTCATGTACACTAGCAAAATTTAAGGTAAGAGAGAATGTTTTCTGCTAAGGAGGATCATGGAAGAGGTAGTATGTTGACTGGACTGGAGGAAAAGAAGGATTTTAGTAAATGAACAGCATGACTTGTACAAATGAACAATAATAGAAGAGGGCAGGATTAAAATTAGGAAACAATACAATGTCCAGCCCAAGCATATTATAAGCAGCTATTATGTACAAAGCATTGCTTTAGAAGTTGGAGATAGCTACAATGATAAAATGAAAAATAGTCCCTGCCCTCAAAAAGTTAGTCTACTGGAGAGATATTAAAATGTTTACGTGTGTGTGTGTGTGTATACATACACACATACATATATATCCCCCCTATATACACATATATAGATATGTAGGTGTATATGTATGTATCTGAATACATCTATATATATATTTGATCTCTTGAGTCTTTGTGAAATTTAATAACTTAAAATTGCCCCCCAAATTTTGAGACACTGTCTATGTTTATGTGTTTATGTGTATGTCCATACATTGGAAACACTCATATGCATGTGTACACATTTGCATGTATGTACACACACACACATATATATACGTATAGCATTTGTGGAGTAGGGAAGACCCCCTAACAACTGGGAAGTGGGATCAAGAAGGGCTTATGAAGTACATGAGCTGAGAACCTTAAAGAAAACTAGGGCTTCTACCATAAACACAGAATGCATGAAGGAGAATAATGTGAAATATGAGTGGAAAGGTAGATTAGAGCCAGATTGTGACTGAAAGGCATTTATATTTTTATCTCAGAGGCAAAAGGAGACACTGAAGATTTTTGGCAAAGGAATCTCACTCATATGATCAGAATTGTTGGGAAGATTATTTTGTCAACTTCATGAAGGAAGATTGGATTCAGTAGAGAGATCCAAGCTAATAAACCTAGTCTTCTCTCCTTAAATCCTATATTTTATTTCTGCATTGATATTTCTGGACCTTCTTTTCCTCCCTTTTCCTTTTCCTTCTGCCTCTTTTCATTCTAAAGCCTCTAGAGGGCCAGGTGAGCTCATAGAATCTCAACGAATCTCAGATAAAATTCCAAATAATTTCCATGTTCTGCTTCCCTTGGAAGTCTCTTTGTTATTGCCTCAGGCTTCTGGTGGTTAGTTTCTTACCTTTCCATTTGTGAAGAAAAGTAATAGAAGCACCTGACAACCCTATGGCAAGTGGATATTAGTAATTATTGGTGGATGATGAAAACATTTTACATTCAAAATACATAGAAAGTTTGTTGTTCAGTCATTTCAGATTCTTTGTAACCCCTTTTGGGGTTTTCTTGGCAAAAATGCAGAGTGGGTTGCCATTGCCTTCTCCAGCTCATTTTTACAAGATGAGGCACAGAGACAAATAGGATTAAGTGACTTACCTAGGATCACCCAACTAGTGTCTTGAGTTCAGATTTAAATTCAAATCATCCTGACTCCAGGCCTGGCACTCTGTCCCTTATACCACCTCACTGCCTTGCATAGAAGATAGGATCATAAATTTAGAGATAGAAGGGACTTGAGAGGTCCCATCTAGTCCAACCATCTCATTTTACAGATGAAGGAACTTAGGTCCAAAGTGATTGTGTAACTGGCCCAAGATCATACGTGGCACAGTCAGAATGAGAGTTCAGGTCAAATTCTGACTTCCCCAAACTGTCTCCTAATTATTCAACCTCTTTGTCAAACAATGAGGGAGAAACAATTTCATTCAGGTGGTACAACAAAATTATATATATTAGAGGAAGATGCATTATGATGTTGTCTGATGTAGCATGGGATGTGTACATTTCATCACATTCAGGCTTATATGATATTATTAGTACCTGAGTTTTGGGTCCAAAGCTTAGCTTTTTAAAAAGTTTTTTTATTGATATTTATTGTTTTTAAATCTCCTTCAGCTCTCTAATATATCCTTTCCCTTTCCCCTACTTAAAACAAAGAGACATCCCTTGTAACAAATGTAATATCAAATTGGAAATCCCGTACAACAGATGAAACATGACATTGGGTATATGTTGGATATATATATATGTTATATATATCACATATAAATGTGTTGGATTCCACTAGCAGATAGGAAATTCCCTTTTATTCCTCTATTTAATACTCCAAGGAGTTGACGATATGGAGACGAAAAGCTAGTCCTTCCCAATCCTAAGGGAGGGAGAGGAGGTTGGAGTAGAAGCCTGCTGAGGAGAACATGGAGTAAGAAAGAATACTTTTGCACCGGGGCAAGCAGTCTAGGGCATCTGGTCAAAGCTGCAGCAGGTAGCAGAGCAATTCAGGACCTATCCAACCCAAAACAGAATGGCTGGATCCATTTGTGCAGCTAAGAACAGACTTATATTGGAACAGACTAGATTCTTATTGATGTTACATTGCCTGGATTTTCTCCTGGATCTCTCTCTCTCTTCCTCATAAAGAGCTACCTTTTATGACAAAGAACGTTTTTTTTTTTAATAAAAAGAGAAAGAAGAGAAAAAAAATCAATAAAGTTAATAAATATATTTAAATAACTAATGATATCTTCAATGCTCCACACCATTGGATTGACCCCAATGCAGTGGAGTAGAGGGAGATATATACTATCTTTTTTTGGTGGGGTTGGTGGGTCAAGGCAGCAAAATTCTTTGAGAATTCCCTAAATCCTTTAAAAGAATGCATTCCCTTTGATCCAGCAATACCACTACTAGGTTCGTATCCCAAAGAAATAAAAAAAAAAAGGGGGGGGGGAGATGGACCTGCTTGTAAAAAAAAAAATGTATAGCTGTGCTTTTTGTGTTGTCAAAAAATTGGAAAACAAGGGGGTGTCCCTTGATTAGGAAATGGCTGAACAAATTGTGATATATGATGGCGATGGAATACTATTGTGCTATAAGGAATGATGAACAGGATGATTTCAGAAAGAGCTGGAAAGACCTTCGTGAACTGATACAGAGTGAAATAAACAGAACTGAGAGAACGTTATACCCAGTAACTGAAACATTGTGGGACAATGCAATGTAATGGACTTTGTTACTAATAGCAATGCAAAGAGCCAGGACAATTCTGAGGGGCTTATGAGAAAGAAAGCTATCTACATCTAGAAAAAGAAATGTGGGAGTAGAAATCCAGAAGAAAACATATAATTTATCATTTGTTTATATGGATATATGATTTGAGGTTTGGGCTTTAAGAGATTATTGTTACAAAAATGAATGATATGGAAATAAGATTTGAGTGATAATACATGTATAACCCAGTGGAATTGCTTTTTCATTTCCAGGAGGAAGGAAGGAAGAGGAGAGGGAGACAACATGAATCATGTAACCATGGAAAAAAATTTAAAATAAAATGTAAAAAAAAAAAAAGATCTCCAAATCACATCTGATTCCTTTATTTTAGCTGGCAACTTCACTCTCACTTTCTTGGGAGAAAGGTGATCCTGTTTTCTCAGTGTCTGTGCATGTGTGTTTTAAGGGTTGTTTTCTGGTAGTTTTTGTTTGAAAAAGAAACAGATTTCTCTAACATATAGTGATTTAACCATTGCCTTAATGATCTTGGTATTTCATTACTCAGATATAAGTGGATATGTTGGGATCACCTAAGCTATCTTTTCTACCTTAAAAAAATATTGAAATTCTCTGTCCTTGAAATTTAATGGACTCTGGGGACTTAGTTTGTTGACTGCCTGGATACAAAAGGTTATGAGGAGCTGGGGCTTTTGACCACAGACCAGCAGTAGGAGTCATGCTGGGAAGCTGAGTTCCTCTGAGTCAGTAAGAATTCACAGGTCAGTGGGAATGAACAGTCTTTTCCCTGCCAGGGCTGTGTAAGTCTCTTTTTGTTAGCTGTTGAATGGATGATGACTGCCTCATTTTGATGGTTTCGTTTTATTCCAGATTTGAACCTAAATTAGCAGGAGACTCACCTGAGTCATGCTCATCCCACAAGGGGCAAAGCACACTGGAGAGATTTTACAATTTCTTGGACCTTTTCAGCATGAGGGTCTGACCTGCCTGATTAAAAGGGTGTCACAGTATGCTAACCCCTGAAGAATGAGTACCAAGTTGGTTCAGCTTTGTTTGAAACCTGACTTTATGGAAGGGAGTGTTGTGATGAATTGTGAAGAGGTATGGCATGGGAAGTCTGGGAGCCGGGTCAAGAGGCTATGGAGGGGGCAGCTGAGTGGCTCAGTGGATTAAGAGCCAAACCTGGAGATGGGAGGTTCTGGGTTCAAATCTAGCCTCAGACACTTCCTAGTTATGTGATAATGGTCAAATTGTATACTTCCCATTATCTAACCCTTATCACTCTTCTGCCTTGGAACCAATACACGGTATTGATTCTAAGAGAGTTGGTAAGAGTTTTTAAAAAATGGGTCTATGGAGTGGGACATGGGCTCTTTTGCTGGAGCTCCTTTTGGGACATTAGGAAGGTAGGAGCTGGATGCTGGTCAGAGAGGCTCTCCAAGGCTCATCTCCTTCGATTTGTGATGCAATTTCCCAATCAGTTGGCTTCTCCTTTTATTTCATATCTTTGTTACTACAAAAAGGGATATGATACTTTTAATTTATTTATTACAAATAAAAATAACTCCTTACCTTCTGTCTTAGAATCAATTCTAAGTATTAGTTCCAAGACAGAAGAGTGATAAGGGATAGGCAATTGAAGTTAGGTGACTTGTCCAAGATCACATAGCCAGGGAGTGTTTGAGGTTGGATTTGAACCCAGAACCTCCTGTTTCTAGATCTGGCTGTCAATCCACTGAATCACCTGCCTGCCCTGTATAATATATATATATATATATATATATATAT
>NC_058132.1:407076138-407100224 GCF_016433145.1 Gracilinanus agilis | reverse complement strand
TCCTTCCTTCCTTCCTTTCTTTCTTCCTTCCTTTCTTTCTTTCTTTCTTTCTTTCTTTCTTTCTTTCTTTCTTTCTTTCTTTCTTTCTTTCTTTCTTTCTTTCTTTCTTTTTCTCTTTTTTCTTTTTAACATATATCAGTGAGGTTTTCAGGCACTACCACATACTATGACTTAGAGGTTCAACCTGTATCCCAAAAGGAATCCACAAAATCTCTAACAAGTGGTTATCCAGGCCCTTTATGAATACCTACAAAATGATGAAACATCCATAATTTCTTGTAGTAGCCTATTTGATTTTTGGACAGCTTTCATCATTAGAAAGTTTGTTGTTGTTGTTGTTGTTGTTGTTTTATGTAGTGGATAATAGCTGTCTCGATACTTGGGGCTCTCAGTGGGGCCTGAATAGATACATCTCTAGTGACTCCTCCTGTCCTTCTCCAAGGAGGACTTTAATTCCAGCCAGGAGGAGAAACAAGAAGTTAGGGCTAGTGGTCAATTATTCTTCTCTCTTTCGAAAGAAGGAGATCACTGGGTAGTATTATATCTATCTGCTCCTTTAGCTGTCACTACTTTAGGGGAAGTAACTTTAAAGTTTAAACTAAATCCCTGTTTGTTATTTCTAAAATGGGAAAGGAGAGCTCCAAGATTTTTTTTTATCAAAGGCTTCCTTTCTACCAAATGTCAGTTCTACAACCAATGCACAAAGCAAACAGTAAAGAAATCCATTTAGCTAAGTTGTTAAAAAAATAGAAATCAGAGAAAGTGCACATATGAGGATATATATCAGGAAATATAGGTTGAATAAGCTCTTCTTTTAGGAGTGAGATAATTCCATTTATCTGAGAGTCCCATATTTCATTCTCCTAAATTCCTAATATGGTAAGTTGAGAATAGGGTCATGATTGAGATTGCTAGCTCCTCTCTCATGTCTCCTTCTTTTTAGTCTTTTTCTTCTGATAGGAAACTGAAGAGAGAGTGGAATTGCATGTCTTCTTTCTTGAAGCTGCAAGCCACAAGAAGAGCTTGAGGAGACCAGATTATTCCTCTCTCCTCTTCTTGTCAATTCTGCCCACCTCACATGTAGTGATGGAGGATTAGTCTCCACCAATGAGAAAAGAGTTTCATATCAATGAGCTTTGGGACGTGTATTAAATTTACATTGTGCCAAAATTTGCCTCTCTGCAATTCTCACCCACTCTTCCTAGATATGACCTTTGAAGCTAAGTAGAGCAAGTTTAATGCTTCTTTCACAGGACAGCCCTTTAAATAGATGAAAACAGTTCCGATGTGTCTCTCTCCCAAGGTTTTGCTAGTAAATGTTTTTACAAATAGCACTTTTAAAAAAAGTCACTAGGAGACACTTTTAAATTTTATCTGCATTATTAACATTTTTCTCTGTCAATTTCTTAAGGTTTGACATTCAATAACATAAATCAAGCCATTTGAAGCATTTGACAATTTTTGAGCAAATATTCACAATGAAAATTTAACAATCTGCTCTCTAAAGGAGGTTTGAGCAGATTTTAGTACACTTTTTCTGCTTCCCACCTCCTTTCTACCTGCTTCCAAGACTTCTCATCCCCTGGTTAAACATCCCCAGTTTCTTTAGCTAATTCTTATATGTTAAAGTCTCTGGTCTTCTAAACATTCTGATTATCTGCCTATTGTCCCTCCCCTTTCAGTTTGTAAATATACTTCTTAAAATGTGGCATTGAAGATTGAATATAATACTCTATTTTAAAAAGTTTTAATATTCTGTTTTGTCTTTACATTTCAGATATTTACAAATTATTCCCACTTTGTGAGAAATCTCTTGTGATAAAGTAAAATAATTAAGACTAATAATACAATAACCTCATCTGAAAGTGCATGCAACATGCCATATCTCCTCCAACTTTCTATTCTTTTAGACTAATGGAAATCTATTTTCTCTCTCTACTACTTGCTGCTACATTGTGAAAAAAATAGAGAAGAAAAAAAATTTTTTTTAAACCCTTAACTTCTGTCTTAGAATCAATGTATTGGTTCCAAGATAGGAGAGTAGTAAGGGCTAGGCAGTGAGGAATAAATGACTTCCTCCCAGAGTCACCTAACTAGGAAATGTCTGAGGCCAGATTTGAACCAAGGATCTCCCATATCTGGGTCTGGCTCTCAATCTACTGAGCTATCTAGCTGCCCCCAAAACAAGTTTCTCAAAACAAATAGGTACAATCAAGCAAAACAAATTAACTCAAAGACTGGCTACAAAATACATGTCTTATCTTGCACTTTACAGCCCATATCTCTATGTTTTTGTTATTAATCCTCTGGAAGCATACCTAGTTGTACTGATCAGGGTCCTTTTAGCTTTCAAAGTCATTTGCTTTTAGAATATTGTGTTTGTTATATAAATTATCCTCCTGGTCTTTTGTAAGAAGTGAGTTGTTCAGTAACCAGATAGTTTAATGGTGGGATAGAGCCAAGCTTCTACTACACCATCTTGGTCCCTCTTCTTTCAAAGGACAAGGTGTGATAAGCACAGGACTTACACCTTCTTACTTTTGGATGCTATATTTCTCTTTATGATTCCTTAGATCATGTTAGTTTTTGTGGCTGCTATATCATAAAGCTGACTTTTGAATGTGAAGTCTATTAATAACAAAGGTAGTCATTAAGTATAACACTTGTTTTACCATTGAAGAAACTAAGACTCAGAGGAGTGAATTGACTTGCCCAAAGTCACACAGAAATGAACTAGACTTTTCTGCTTTTCATTTTGGTGTTCTTTTCTATAGTGATGGAATTCACAATCTTTCTAGGCAGCTTTAAGTAATCACTTGATCTAAAAAGAAATGGTCTCCCCCTCACCAAAACAATTCCCTAACTCATCAGTTGGCTTGCGGCATACATAATCAGTTGGTTTTCCTACTATCTGGAACTTTTCTAGTAAACATTCAATAATTTTGACTTTCCAACCTTTTCCATATGAAGGTCCCCCTGCCTAAGACTCTGAAATTGTCCATCTTTAGCTTGGCGGATCTTGGACTGGGACTGTGGCTTGGAGCTACAACTTGTACCTCCACTTGGACTTGGAACCTTGGCTCTTGTACTGCTCTTGGGTGAGTAAGTAGCTGGCTTTCCTTTCTTGGCATCTGGAGAGAGATTAGTTCCAGAGAGGACTTTCCCTCTTGGAGGAGCCCACATGGGTGGAACTCTGAGCTCTCAGGTTGAGGGTTAACAAGTCCTGCCAGGCTGAATTGAGGACCAGAGCATTATTTAGTGTGAAAAACTAGACATCTTCTCTACCTTCTTTTTGTATTTCTCTACTTTCACTCTTTCTACCTCTTTGTAAATAAAAGCTATTAAAAGTCATTTTGACTTGAGCTATAATACTTTAAATTGGTGACCACTATATAAGAATTCTCACATATTTAGTCAAAACCTTAATTTAATTTTTTACAGTTTGAACCCAGGACCTCCTATCTCTAGGTCTGGTTCTCAATCCACTGAGCTAGGTGACCACCTCTAACAGTAGTTATGCCAAATTGTTTCTCTGCTCTGCAGGACATTTCACCTTTAAATAACTACTTCTAGTTGCTTCATCCTTTTAAGCAGTTTATTGGCTATTCATCTGGAGCTAAAGAACATTAATATTGAGACTACACATAAGAGACTTTTAATAATAATAAGAGATTTAATAATAATAAATCAATAATAATAATACAATAACAATAATAATAGATTTCTTAAAACTTGTGCAAGAAGCATCTGGGTGCCTCATTGGATAGAGAGCCAGCTCAGCCAGAGCTGAGGTCCTTGGTTCAAATCTGGTCTCAGACACTTCTTAGCTGGGTGACCTTGGGCAAGTCACTTAACCCCAATTGCCCAGCCCTTACTGCTCCTCTGCCTTGGAACTGATATTTAGTATTGATCTAAGACAGAAGGTAAGAGTTTTAAAAAATGATTTGTGTACACTGGGAATATAAATCCAATGAGTTTAATCTAGCACACAAGAGAAATAGGCAGCTAGGTGCACAGCCTTGGCCTGGAATCAGGAAGACTCATCTTTGTAAATTCAAATATGGCCTCAGACTCTTACTGGCTGTGTGACCGTGGAGAAATCACTTAATCCTGATTTTCTCATCTGTAAAATAAGCTGGAGAAGGAAATGGTGAAACATTCCCTATCTCTGCCAAGAAAACCTCGAATAGGGTCTTAAAGAGGCAGACATGATATAATTTTAATAGGATAATGAGTTCTGGCAGCAAGGTGGTTTAGTAGAGCACTAGCCTTAAAATCAGGAAGAATTATCTTCATGAGTCCAAATTTGGCCTCAGACACTTATTAGCTGTATGACCTTAGGAGAGTCACTTAGTACTGTTTAATCTCAGTTTTGTTATCTGTAAAGTGAGTTAGAGAGGGAAATGACAAAACTCTATGGTATCTTTGCCAAGAAAACCCCAAATAGGGGTCACAAAGAGTTATACATGACTGAAACGCCTGAATAAAAAATAAGAAAATTATTGCACAACATGGAGACTGCATAATGATTATGTCTCTGTAGTCCAAGCTGAACAAACTACACACTAAAAGAGGGACACAGGCACAAAAAAAGGGCACAGTACCCATGAGGAACTGAGTCTTCCTTATGAGCTATGTTTGGACTACATGGAAAAGATGGTATTAGAAAGCTGAGCTGGCTGCACTGGCTGAGGGTGTCACCATAGAACAATGTTGCTGAGTAAGAAATTCAGATTTTTCGGTTTCACTAGGAGTCATCAGACTCTTAGGAAGCAATCACTGTTACAGCTAATATGTGTTGAAGACAGTATTGGACAATGTGATTGGGACTGGCTATTTGCATAGAGCACCTACATTTCGTGAGATTGTATTCAAGGAGAGATTCTCTCCTTGAGAGCATCAGAAGACAGCTTAATAAGGGAGACTAAATGTTTCCTCCATTAAATAATATCTGTCATTAAAACCAGATTATCATCCTTCTCTGAGGGAGTGCTAGAGATACATGGATACATTCTTTAGCTCTCCTTTACCCAGACTTCATGTGGACCACCCCAACTTTTCTGTTTGAATTTGCCATTTATGTTCTATAATTTAGCACTAACAATAGTAATAACAACACATTTTTATAGGTCCCATTAAAGTTTACAAAGCTCACTCTTCAAGTCAACCTCTGAAGGAAATAGATGTGAATATTATTATTCCCCATTTGGGAGATGAGGAAGCTGAGGCTTAGAGAAACTGAATAACTTTTCTGCTCACAGTCTCAGAATAAGTAAGTGGCAGAGCTATGATGCAAATCTGGGGCTCTCAATTCAAAAGCTGGCAAAACAAAGTGTCTCTCATAAAAATTGAATGTCCAAGATGATTCTTTATCCCATAGGCTATAATTATATTGCCTTCTTGGCATCTGAGAAATACCCTAGTCTTTTGATAGTAATAGAAGTTGAAGAGAATTGCTTTTGTTACTATATATAGGAAACAACTATTGGGAGATTTTTTTAATTAAAATTTTTATTTTCTAGAAAAATTTTCCATGGTTACATGATTCATGTTCTTACTCTCCCCTGAACCACCTCCCAACCCCTACCCCCATCCCAACCCCCTGTAGCTGACTCACACTTCCACTGGTTTTAACATGTGTCATCTATTAAGACATATTTCCATATTATTGATAGTTGCATTGGGGTGGACGTTTAGAGTCTACTTCCCAAATCATGTCTACATCAACCCATGTGTTCAAGCAGTTGTTTTTCTTCTGTGTTTCCAATCCTGCAGTTCTTCCTCTGAATGTGGGTAACATTCTTTTCCATAAATCCCTCAAAATAGTCCTGGTCATTGCATTGCTGCTAGAACAGAAGTCCATGACATACGATTTTACCACAGTGTATTGGTATCTGTGTACAATGTTCTTCTAGCTCTGCTCCTTTCACTCTGCATCAATTCCTGGAGGTCTTTCCAGTTCACATGGAATTCCTCCAGTTCATTATTCCTTTGAGCACAATAGTATTCCATCACCAACAGATACCACAATTTGTTCAGCCATTCCCCAATTGAAGGGCATACCCTCATTTTCCAGTTTTTTGCCACCACAAAGAGCGTGGCTATAAATATTTTTTGTTGGGAGATTTCTTAAGCCATTCTGGGAATATAAAACCAAAGGGTTTATAAGTGTACAAGAGAAACATTTTACAAGTGTACATGCTAGCTATTAGGGTAGAGCTACTCTAACCATCTAGACTGAGTCACTTCTGCCAATGACTAACTTCATCCATTTGAGGTTGATTCTTGCTACCTTTTGTCCCAGAGAGTGACATTTCTGTCCAAACTCCCCAATTCTGGGGACATTCTTGCTTAGTACTTATAGTTCTCTTCTGGGCTGAATAATCTCATTGCCCTCTGGATACTCTTTGGTTTCATCTAGCCTTTCCAGAACCACCCATTTGCATGCTGAAGGTTCTGAAACAAATAGGAAACCAGCACTCAAATTCAGAAACGTTTTTGTGTTCATCTCTCCTCATGCATAGCATAAGTCTATTGACAAAATGACTGGCTTTGAGTTCATCAATGCTATAATTTTTTCGGGGGTTGCTTTGCATGAAATACAGTACTTGTCCCTGACTTTGCAGCTGGGGTTCCATCCATCTACACATACAAAAAAGCTCAAAGCACCAAATCTGTGGGGTTTTCACAGAAACACTTCTTTTACATTCAGCATTCATTCAACAAGCATTTATTAAGCATCTCTAATAACAATAACAACAACAATAACAACAAATCTAACATTTATATAGTGCTTAATACCTACCAGGCACAATTATCATCTTATTTTGTTCTTATAAGAACTCTGGAAGGTAAGTGCTATTATTATCTCCATTTTATAGATGAGGAAGCAGGCAAACAGAGATAAATCACATCTCCTATAAACAAAACACCATACTGTTGTTTGTTGTTGCTGTTTGGTCATTTCAATCATATCCAACTCATTGCCATCCTACTTGAGATTTTCTTGGCAAAGATATTAGCATGATATGCCATTTCTTCTCCAGCTCATTTTACAGATAAGGAAACTGAGGCAAACACAGGTAAGTGACTTGCCAAGGCTCATTCAGCTATTAAGTGTCTGAGAGAAGATTTGAACTTAGGAAGATGTCTTCCTGATTCTAGGCCCAGCACTATCTACTCTGTGACTCAGCTGCCTACTAGGTACTAGCTATATAGAGATGAAAAATTAAAAATCAAAGACCTCATAATTGAGCAAAGGAAATCATCATAAAACAAAGTGAAGAGTGATTAGGACAAATGAATCCAGAAAAAGGGAAAATTTGTGGAAGGAAAAGACATTTTTAGCTGAGGGGAATCAAAGAAAGCTCTATAGAGCCTTGGTAAATTCTGTCTATTCCAGTTTGGCTAAGCACATTGTGTCTAAATGGAGAGGACAATGTAGAATTATGTAAAATGTGACTGGAAAGGTGAATTGAAGCCAGATTGTGGAAGTCTTTGCAAGCCAAGATAAGGAATTTATATTTTACCCTAGAGGTCACTGACATTTTTTGAGCAGGAGATTGACAGTTAAATCTATACCACTGGAAGTTGTTAGTCCATGTCAGAGGAGAGGGCTTAAATATGAATCTGACTAATTCTATCTTGTTATACCTAGTAGTTTATGCTTTCTTTTCTAATATAATGTAAATTCCTTGAAAGTAGCCTCCATTTTTTTTTTTTTTTGTCTTCCAGCACTTAGCACAGTGCCCGGCACATGGCAGGATTTTAATAAATGCTTGGCTTTTAAAAATGTAAATCCTTACCTTCTATCTTAGAATCAATACTAAGTAGTAGTTCTAAGGCAGAAGAGCGGTAATGGCTAGGCAATTGAAGTTAAGTGACTTATCCAGGGTCACACAACTAGGAAGGCTCTGAGGCCAGATTTGAACCTTGTCTCCAAGTCTGACTCTAGCCAATGAGCCACCTAGCTGTCCCTTAATAAATGCTTGCTTACTAAGATTACAAGTTACAGGACAGGTCCTGATTTTTATGGCTCAATACTAACTCAAATGGATCTGTGATACCATTGAGTTAGGAGTTCCCTCTTATAATGCAGATGACAATCCAAACCTATCTATTTTGTGAGACTTTTACTCACGTCATTCAAAAGTTAACCACAAGTGTTCCATTCAATGTGCAGGAGATTTTGCTCATTTAAAAAAATTTTTTTTAAGAGCACTCTGGATATTTTCCTATTTTCTGTCATTTGTGCCAAGTGATCAACCTATCTTCTTTATGATTCCTTGATGGCATCATTTCTTCCTATTCCTTGCAGTTCCTCTTTTTATAAAAATACATTTACAACTGTGTCACATCCACCACCCACCTCTCCTCTGTCCTTTAGGTGATACTTATTTTTAGTTTTCCAGAAGCTATTTTGTTCTATATAGCCACATGTGTACACTAGCAGAATGTTAGTATTGAAAAGAGGGGCTTTGTTTACATTAGAAGCTTCATATCAAACACAACTGAACCACAACAACATGTACACTGTTAAAAGCACTGGACATACAAAGATATTTTTACAGTTATATCTTCCAAGGAAACTTGAATGATTTGATGTATTGATAGAAAATACCTTATTGTGAAAGCATTTATAAAACAGCATTTTGTTCTTCTGAATACAGTGTTTTTTTTAGTTAATCAGCAAATAATAAGCAAAACATGATCTTATAATCACTGTATATTTCAATTAATTGTGAAATGGCAAAGAAATGGTCCTTTATTGGATATCACTTAGGAAAGTCAACTTGTTTCCTCCTAATATCCTTGTAATTCCTGTTTTGAAGTGTTTATCTCTACTTCTATTCACTCTAATTGGGATTGGGTCCCAGGAGTTCATATAATCTCCCTAGGACTCTAGTGGTAATCTTGAGGGATCAGAGGGGGATGGGAGAGATCGTCATGAGCCCCCACCTGTGCTTCTTACTATGAGTTGAGAATTTATTTGGTCAGGCAGCCTTACTTTAGAAAGGTGATATGGTACATCCTACTAAAAGTCTGTGACTTAGCTTCTTACTAGTACATATAGAATCCAAGATAAAATGGACTCGAACTTAAGGAGACCATGCTCTTGTTTGCTAGAAAGTATTTTATCTTCTTTACTACGGGTTGTTCTTAGCCATGATATAGTTCCTTTGGTTGGCTTCTTGTAGAGTTGTGAGTCAGAATTTAGTTTTGTTGATGTAGACATAACCATCAACTGTTCCAGGGATGCTGATGGGAAGACTTTTGGACTCTAACCTTTTCAAAGCTCTCAAGGTCATCAGGATAAGGTGCGGTTTGGGGGAAGAGACCAAGATTGAAGCCATCATACTCTCTTCTCCCCCTTCCCAAGAAACTCTTCAAGGTGTTTAGCTAGAATCTTCTGTCCTCATTTTCTACTTAATCGAATTGAAATCTGCCAGATGCTTGCTTAACTTGGATATTGAACTTACCCGCTATTTGATAAATATCTAGCAGGGCATGGCTAAATTTCCTCAGCCAATCTGAACAATCATCAAAAGATATTTTACATTTAATCTACAGCGTCTGATTCATTGATTGATACTTTTATTAACCTCATTAAGGTATTAAGGCATCTTAATAGTGAGATGGAGTCACTTGACTGATTTTCCTAATCAGTCTCACCCTTACACTCTCAACTAGGATAATCTTGATTCATACAATAAATGACTCTCTTAAATGAGAGAATAGGCATTATGTCAATAGTTATTAATATTTTTTGTTATATTTTTTGGGAATTAACAAAGTATGAGTTTTTCTACATCTTTGGTTTCTTCTCCTTCTTCACAAACCTTATATATTAGACCCTTGTCACCCTCACAACAGTATCACCTTCAGTATATATCTCCTCCATTGTATACTTGGTTCAGTCCACCTGATTTCTCCTTCTTGTTCCCTTTAGTATTATTTCTTTTTGATAATCATAGTCAGAACTGTGATGATGCAGATCCAGGTGTGGTGGTTTTACTCTCCTTAATGGAGAATACTATTTTTGTTTTGCACATTGCTTTATTTTTTCTTCTGTTTGCTGTCCTTCCATTTTAATACTAAATATTTTTGGGATGACTTTGCTTAATTTAATGAAGTGATAAGCTTTCTTTAAACTAGCTTTATCCTCTACTGCTTCTTTCTGCAGTGGATAGAACATTGGACCTGGAGTTTCTTAAGTTTAGACAATGAACAAAATAGTAAACCAAGTCATGATGTACACCTTTTGCCAATTTCTAGTTCTCACAAACCTAGACCACCACTGTTTCTGCCCACCCTTACCATTTTCACCTCTGCATTGAGGTTACCAAGTATCAAGGTAAATGTTGTTTTGATTTGAAGATCTTAGAAAATTCGTTATAGAATTTTCTTGTCATTTAAGCGATTGATGTTGATATGTTAACACCAACAGCAATTATTTTCATGATGGTCTTTTTACAAATTCCTATTATTAATACTTAAATAGGTGAAGGCCAAACATCTCAAGGAAAAATGTTTCTTCTGGACATATAATATAATACCCTCCAGCAATTTGTTTCTAGGGTCATCCTACCTATCTATATTAGTAGAGGGAAGTTTACTTGGAGTTTCATACAGTAATGAAATCTCACTACTAGTCTAAACAAAATGACTACTTATGCCCCCAAATTAAAAAAAAAAAAAAGACAGAAACATCAGCTCTCATGGTGTTTATGAATATTGAAAAGGCTGGAATAATAATAGACATAGTGATAACAACAGTCAGTATTTGTATGAGGTTTACAACATGCCAGCCACTGTGCTAAGTGATTTTGCAAATATTATTTCATTTTAGCCTCTCATCAATCCTGGGAGGTAGGTGCTACTATTATTCCCATTTTACAGCTGAAGAAAATGAGAAAGGAGGTAAAGTGATTGGAATGGTCCTAAAAAAATGAGATAGTATTTATAACATACTTAGTATAGTGTCTAGCACTTAGGAGGTATTTAATAAATGCTTGTTCCTATCCCCCTAAACAAATACCTCATTTTCCAACCTGCACAGGCTACATGTATTAAACCTGTTTTTAAGTCACTCCAAGTCATCAGTTGAACTACTTATATTTGCCTAGGATTAAATCAGGAGGTGCCTTTATGTTTAGAATAAAATTATTAAAATATATGTATGTGTGTATATTCGCAGGAGCCCCATGTACTCTTTCTCTAATGGTTTTGAAAAAACAAAACAAAACACTAGTTTGATTTTTTTTTTTTAATTATATGGGAAACGGGTCCTTAGCTGGCATCAAGGCTATTAGAGCTCAACATCCCTTTCTAAAATTTACTCTAAAATTTTGATAATTCTATAAATCCTCCTTCTTTAGTTCCAGAGTCCACATAAAATTAGTGAAGACAGAAGAAGTATCACGGGACTCGTAATACTGACTCATATGCCTGTGTTGTAAGAATGCTGAGTTGCCGCCAGCAAGTCCACCTGTGATATTAACTGTCTTGGATATTCCCCTTTCTTCTAAAGAGAAAAACAACATGCAAGGCAGAAAGACTGCTGGGATTAAAGTCAGAGGATTTGAACGGTTGTCACAACTTTACTAGTTGTAATTTTAACATATTATTTTAAAAATGTAATCAATTCTTACAAACTAAGTGACTTTTTAAACTAGCAAAAATGTATTTTCTCTGCTTCACCTCCATCTCCTATAAAAAAAAGAAAAGTGACAAAACCCTTGAACACATAGTCACAAAAAATAATTCTAGTATGGATTATATCCCCCCAAATTGTCTGATTTTTTTGTACCCTCTCCATCATTTCTCTGTTGGGAGACAGCTATTATGTTTCATTATGAGTTCTCTTGGTTGGTTAATGTTGCAGCTCTGCTAGTTACTACCTATGTGACCTTGGGCATATGGTTTAATCTTTTTTAGGCCTATTTTCTCATGTGTAAAATGAGGGATTTGACCCAGATGACTTTTTAGGTCATTTCCAGTCTTTAATTCAATGATCCAATTACTGTTACAAATAATAATTAAAAAAACAACCTTCTGTTTGGCTTAAAGCCCTTCATAAATGTCCCCTCCACCATTCTTAGCTTTCTTACACTTTTCACCCCTTTTCTTATTTTGTTATCTAGTGATGATGATCTCCTGGCCTGTTCCTTATACAAGATGCTACATCTCTCAGCTAAGGATTTTCTCTGTCTGTCCCCACTTGCCTGGAATGCTCTCTCTCCTCCTCTCCACCTCCTGGTCTCTCTCTATTTTCTTTCAAGCCTCAATTATAATCCTGCCTTCTATAAGAAGCCTTTCCCTCTGCTGACTATTTCCTTTTTGTCACACATCTGTTTATTTTGTTTGTACATAGTTGCTTGCATGTAATCTCCCTGACTGGACTGTGAGTTCCTTGAAAGCAGAGACTGTCTTCTGCCTTTCTTTGTATCCCCAGCTCAGATTTGCAGAAGACTCTTATAATAAATAACGTCTTGCTGATTGGTTTGTAGTTCTATGATTTCCCCTCGAAATTAGTCCTTTATCTGAGCTAGTTCCTGAGAAGGAAGACTGCCAAGTATATTGAGGTGGAGTCTGGAATGCTGTTTTTTTAAAGTTACAATTGAGCCAGAAAGACTGCAGGTATGCCTAAGACCTAGAGAATTAGGTTAACAAATAAGTTCTCTTAACCCACATTACTTTCTCTTGTGAAGGAAGTTGGTCTGGGGCTCTAAGGGAATTTTTAGGGGGAATTCCAGTCTCTGAGACTGAGGTTATTCAGTGGTCAGCTCTTCATTTAGTTACCCCAAAGAGTTGGGCTGCCAGGTCCTTTTGACAAAGTGGTTATGTATTGTGCCTCTGTGTAGCCAGGTATGGAATTGAACAATGTGAAAGAATTCTTAAAAACAAAAGAAAGTTGTCTTCTGACCTTTGAGGGAATGTGGAATTGTGGAATAATGTGAGGAGGGCTGGACTCCCCAGACTTTAAAGCTAAAAGATCTTGTTCAAAAAAAAAAATCAATCCATCAGGAAAATTAGTAATAGAAAATTTCAGACTTCTTAACTAGTAGAGAGTTTGGAAAAAGTCATTGTTTCCAATGCTAAGAAAGTAAAGTTGAAACCAGCTCAAGTAACTTCCTTATCTCTCCCAAGTACACAAACAATCGAAAGGTTGGACTTGAATGTTTACCTCCAATTCGGAAAAAAGATTCCCTTGGCACTTACTTTCTCTGGGCAAATCCCACTCTTATTAATGTAAACTTCCCTTTGACAAGGCTTTCAGTGTAGATCTAGTCTTCAAGTACTGCATCTAAGATAGTGACATGTAAACATGTTCATTCAGAAGGTGTGTGTGTGTGTGTGTGTGTGTGTGTGTGTGTATGGGGGGGAAGAGATAAGATTTCAAAGTAGAATTCTAAATACTATTTTCCCTCATTATTTAACTATTTTCTAGATATCTTCCAAAAAGACTAAAATGGAGTTTTAGGGTTTGGGGAAATAGTATAGGAGATGCTACAGTTGTTACCACTTTATTATAATTCATTCCTGGGTGAGAGTTGAAATATTCTCTAACTTTTTGGGGAAGCCAAATTAATTGTTTCATTCATGCTGTTAATTATATCAGATTGTACATCAGAAAGGTCTTGAGAGGCCATCTAGTCCAAAATTACTTTCATTTTGAAAATGAGGAAATTGAGTCCCAGGGTGGTTTAGTGACTTGCCCAATGTCCACAAGTAGTAAATGTTAGAGACTCACATTCGTGTTGAAAAAGAAGTTTGAGCCTTCCCCTGTCTATCCATTTATTAAGCATCTACTATGTGTAAGACATACAAAAACAAAATAAAAAGTTCTTTCCCTGTAAAAAAATTTTATTTCAATTTTTCTTCAATTTATTTCAAAATTACTTCAATTTCTTTTCTTCTCTAATTGCTAAAGGCAGTATTTCTAGTATAATATTAAATAATAGTGGTGAGAATGAGCATCCTTGCTTCACTCCTAATTTTATTGCAAAGGCTTCTAATTTATCCCCATTATAGATGATATTTGCTAATGGTTTTAAATAAATACAGCTTCTTATTTTGAGAAAAGGCCCTTTTATTCCTGTGCTTTCTAGAGTTTTTAATAGGAATGGGTGTTGTATTTTATTAAAGGCTTTTTCTGTATCTATTGAGATTATCATGTGATTTCTGTTAATTTGATTATTGATATGATCAGTTATGCTGATGGTTTTCCTAATATTAAATCAGCCTTGCATTCTTGGTATAAATCCCACCTGGTCATAGTGAATAATTCTTGTGATATATTGCTATAGTCTCTTTGCTAGTATTTTATTTAAGATTTTTGAATCTATGTTCCTTAAGAGATTGGTCTATAATTTTCTTTCTTTGTTTTTGGTCTTCCTGGCTTCAGTATCATATTTATGTCATAAAAAAGAATCTGGTAAGACTCTTTTTTTACTTATTTTGCCAAATAGTTTGTATAGTATTGGAATTAAATGTTCTTTAAATGTTTGATAGAAGAATTCACTTGTGAATCCATCTGGCTCTGGGGATTTTTTCTTGGGGAGTTCCTTGATGGCTTGTTCAATTTCTTTTTCTGAGATGGGATTATTTATGTATTTTATGTCCTCTTTTGTTAATCTAGGCAATTTATATTTTCATAATTATTCATCCATTTCACCAGATTGTTTTATGTATAAAACAATTCTCAGATTTATTGTCATCTGATTAGACAAAATAGCTCCTAATAATGGCTTTAATTTCCTGTTCTTTAGAGGTGAAATCATCCATTTCATTTTCAATGGTGGTAATTTGATTCTCTTCTTCTTAAAAATCAAATTGACTAACACTTTATCTATCTTATATATAAGAACCAAAACCGTAAGATACCATGAGGACCATAAGAACCATAAGATTTTATAGATAAGAACCATAGAACCAGCTCCTAGTCTTATTTATTAGTTCAATAGTTCTTTTACTTTCAATTTTATTAATTTTTCCTTTGATTTTTAGAACTTTCAATTTAGCCTTTAACTGGGGATTTTAAATGTGTTCTTTTTCTGTTTGTTTTTTTTTTTAGTTGTATGCCCAATTCATTGATCTGATTTTTCTCTATTTTTTTTTTTTTTGATATAAGCATTTGTGTACAAATTTTCTCCTGAGAACTGCTTTGGCTATATCCCATAAATTTTGTCATTGTCATTGTCATTCTCTTCAATGAAATCAGTGATTGTTTCTTTGATTTTTTCTTTCATCCACCAGTTTTGAATAATTCGATTACTTAGGTTCCAAATAATTTTTAATTTGCTTATCCATTGATTATAATTTTTATCACATTATGAACTGAAAAAGTTGCATTTATTATTTCTACTTTTCTGCATTTGGTCAAGATGTTTTTGTGTCCTAGTACATGGTCAATCTTTATATATGTACCACGAACTGCTGAAAAGATCTTTTTATCCCTATTCAATTTTTTCCAGATATCTATTAACTCTAACTTTTCTAAAATTTCATTCACTTCCCTTACTTCTTTCTTATTTATTTTTTGGTAGATTTATATAGTTCTTATAGGGGAAATTTGAGGTCCCCACTAGTATAGTTTTATTATCTATTTCCTCCTTAAGCTCCTTTAGTTTCACCTTTAAAAATCTGGATGCTATATCATTTGGTGCATCTCTTTTAATCAAATCTATTTTTGCTTTAGCTTTGTCTGAGATCATGATTACTACTTGTGCCTTCTTTGTCTCAGTTGAAGCCCAACAGATTCTGCTTCAGCCTTTTGCCTTTACTCTGTGTGTGTCTACCTGCCTCAAATGTGTTTCTTGTAAACAACATATGGTAGGATTCTGGTTTTTAATCCATTCCACTATCCACTTCCATTTTATGGGTGAGTTCATCCCATTTACATTCACAGTTATGATTACCATCTGTGTATTACCTTCCATCTTGATTTCCTCTTTTAATCCTGACTTTTCTCCTTTCATTCTTTCCCTCCACACCAATGTTTTACTTTAAAGCACTCCCCCACCTTCCCCATCTCTTATAATACTCCCCTTCCCAACACTCTCTTTCTTATTCTCTCCCTTATATTACTCTCCTCCCCACCACCGCCTTTTTTATTTCCTTTCTACTTCTCTATTGGGTAAGAAAGGATTCTATAGCTCAATGAAATTGGCCATTCTTTCCACTCTGAGCCAATTTCAATAACAGTAAGGTTTAAGTATTACCTGTCACTACTCTCATCCTCCCCTCCATTGTAATAGTTTTTGCTCCCCCTGCCTCTTTATGTGATATACTTCTCTCTTCCCATTTCTCTTACTATGATTCTCTTTTGCACCCTTAGTTTTTTTTACATATCATCTTAAATAGCTTACTACCACACTCTCTGTCTATGTATATTTTTAAACACTATGATAATAATAACAATATTCAAGAGTTACAGATATCATCTTTCCATATGGGAATATAAACAATTTGGCTTTATTGAAGCCCTTAAATTTTTTGTCTTTCTTATTTACCTTTTTATACTTCTCTTGAATTTTGCATTTGCAAAATTCTGTGTCTTAACTTTCCTTCAGGAATGCTTGGAAATCTTCTATTTTATTAAATGATCATACTTTCACCTGAAAGAATATAATCAGAGTTTATGGGTAGGTGATTTTTGGTTGTAAATCCAGCTATCTTGCCTTCTGGAATATCCAAACCTTCTGGATATTCTGGAAGCTTCTAGATCCTGTGCCATCCTAATTGGGGCTCCATGATATCTGATTTGTTTCTTTCTGGCTGCTTTCAATATTTTCTCCTTGGCCTTGGAGCTCTTGTACTTGACTATAACATTCTTGGGAGTTGTCATTTGGGGATTTATTGCAGGAGGGAATCTGTGGATTCTTTTAATGTCTATTTTACCTTCTTGTTCAAGAATACTAGGGCAATTTTCTTGGATAATTCTTGTAATATGATGTCTAGGATTTTTTTTTTGGTCATGACTTTTAGGTAGTCCAATAATTCTTAAATTGACTCTCCTGGATCTACTTTCTGGGTGAGTTGTTTTTTCAATGAGGTATTTTTCTATTTTTTTTCATTCTTTTGATTTTGTCTTATTTCTTTATGTCTCATGAAGTCATGAGCTTCTATTTGTCAAATTCTAATTTTTAAAGACTGAATTTCTTCCAAGACTTTTTTTTTTTATTTTAAACCCTTAACTTCTGTGTATTGACTTATAGGTGGAAGAGTGGTAAGGGTAGGCAATGGGGGTCAAGTGACTTGCCCAGGGTCACACAGCTGGGAAGTGTCTGAAGCTGAATTTGAACCTAGGACCTCCTGTCTCTAGGCCTGGCTCTCAATCCACTGAGCTACCCAGCTGCCTGCTTCCATGACTTTTTGATTCTCCTTTTCCATTTGGTTCATTCTAATTTTCATGGCACTCTTTTTTCATTGAATATTTTTGCCTCTTTTTTCAGTAGGTCAATTCTGTTTTTTAAAACACTTTTTTCTTCACTGGATTTTTGTGCCTTTTTTTCCACTTGACCAATTTTGATTTTTAAACTGTTATTTTCTTTTTGCATTACTTTCATTTCATTTTCTGATCTGTCTTATTTGATCTTTTAATTCCTTTTTGAGTTCTTCCAGATTGTGAGACCAATTCCTATTGGGGTTTTTTGAAGTTTTGTTTATAGTTTCTTGAATATCACCATCTTCTCTTGGTTCTGTTCTTTGTTTTTTTTCTCCTGTAGTAGTTTTTGAGAGTTACATTTTTGTTGTTGTTTGCTCATTTTCCCAGTCCCTCCTTTTTTTGCCTGTGGACTGGGAATTCTACAAGTTGTTTGCTGATTCTGTCTCTTCTTTGCTGGTGTGCAGGATTAGGCAAGATGAGCTACATTGCCCTGGGACTAAGTCTTCAATATAGCTGGCTGGGGAGAATTGAAAGAGCCAACCCAGATGGACTTCTGGACTTCCCTAGGGGCTGGTGTCAGTACCTGGGATTTCAAGGGGTGGGTCTGAAATGCTCTTTTGCTGGTGTCCCATTGTCCCAGGATCCTGAAATTAGCCTATGCCCAATCACAGAACCTAGTAGAGCAAGTGAGTATGTGCAGTTTTTCTTCTGGTTTCCCCTTATCCTGTGAAAATCAACTTCTGTCTACCTTTTAAGTTGTATTTAGTGGGAGAGCCCCCTGACTCCCTCTTGCTGTTGGATTTAGATTCTTGTCTTTTTGAAGCACTTTTAATAGAGTGGTTTTGATTTTTACTGCTACTAAGTAGTCATTTTGACTCCATCCCTCTAAACAAAACCTTAATAAAGAAAACTTTATCAGCATGCCCCTAACTTCTGGGGTTGTGTTTCCATGTCTACAACAAAGCAGTGCCACCCAAAGAAGGTGATAGAAGGATGATTGGGGATGCCATTCAGGTCTAGTGATTTCTTTCATCTGGCCTCCAGAAAGATGTGTTCAATAAGGATAGATTGCTTTTAGAGAGTTCTAGTGGGTCCTTTCTAGTTCTTCTGCTTTGTATCCCTTGGACAGAATTGTCTTGGTCAAGAGGTTTCTGTCTTCTCAGAGTGCTCCATACACATTGGAGAAATGGCTCATATTTCTTTCATTTGACAAGTTCCCTTTTCACATGATGGTTTGGATAACTTATTCTCAATGAGGGCTTAGAGAACCAAAGGGAGAAAATATTGGTTAGCTGCCTTGCTTTCTGAAAACACAGAGGAGAAGTTAACTTAGTGGTAACCCTGGGACTCTGAATTACATAAGGGAGAATCCTTTCTCAGGCCCCTTGAAAGATGAAGCAGTATCTCAACAAAGGTACTATAAAGGGGTAAAGATTTGATATCTCTGTGCTATATTCATTGTTATTGCTATATATCAGGAGATATGCTGTGAATTGACCCTGACATGAACTAGAATGTAGAGATCTAGAACACTGACCTTCCAAATGGAGGAAGCAGAGTCAGGAATTTGGGGATTCTCACTCCCCAAAAGCCAGGGTCATCCAAAATTTGAGTTCAGTGGCTCTCAGGTTATGTATTTAGGGCAAGTCCCCTAGAAGAACTTTGGAATCTTGCCATCAAGAGAGTGAGTTGTTGCTGATGAAGATCTTTTTCAATGATAATCTCTCAAAGTTCTCTCATATGCCAGCCACACGACTTGCAGCTCAGGTTACAGGAAGTATTTACTAAGATCTCCATTCCTTGTAGGAGTCCGCATTGATGAATAGTCAATAAGAAGCATTTATTTCTTATTGTGACTAGATAGGTAGAAGAAATAATGACTCTCTCCTGGGCTTAGCTTTTTCTCTATACCATTTCCTGAGTCATTTATCTACATGAGAGAACAAAAGAGTTGTTTGGAAAATTGGGGAACTTTGAACTCCAGAGTGGTTTGGTAGTTCTGGGATGTATACCCATTATAAGGCATATAAGGTCACCTTGACCTAGAATGAAGTTGTTCAGGAAAGCCCCAATCACAATAACTAAGAAATATTGTCCAAAGTAAAGGTTAAAACTCAGGACATTGGTTAGCCTTGATCTTTATTATCAAGAATTTCATGCCTGTGATTGAAAACCTTTTGTTGGCTGGAAGTCAGGGGCTAGTAGCTGTCTTTCTCTCTGGATGTGAACCTGGAGGAAGAGGCTGCCAAGTCCTGAGGGGTTTGAGGGTTTGATCCTGTTCATGTTGCTGTGTGTCCTTGGAGGAAGATCCTGTGAACCTGTCATTAGCCTGTACTAGCACCCAGCTATCTGCACTGTCAGTAAGCAGAAGTCTGGGTCCAGTTGGACCTAGGACCTACCCTTGGGTCCCTGTCTGATCTGTCACAGACCAATACCTTTAGTACTAATCAAGTGAGGTTTGGATAGTGTAGGGTAGCTATAATAGGGTCTGGGTTACAGGTTAGAGAGGTGAGGGTGATAAGTGTAGACCAGTGATGGGCAAACTATTCTCCGAAGGCCAGATCCAGTCTGGAATTTTCCCATCACTGCCTTAAGCAATTCCCTAATCACTCCGCCCCCACATCTAGATGTAGTGATTAGGGAACTGCTTAAGGCAGTGATGGGCAACTATGGCCTGGATCTGACCTTTGGGGAATAGTTTGCCCATCACTGGTGTAGACCATCAAATCTCTGAAGGCCCTTCGTGAGGTTTTAGATCTGGGTGTATTAGCTAGTGAAGTAATTCACCCTTTCCCTCCAAACCTCTCTGTGGAAAGAAATTACTCTTTCCATCGATTTTACCCAGCTCTGTGACTAAGTGATCTGTGTGCTGTACCCAAATCAGGCTCTGGCCTGGTCAGAGCTAACTGGTGAGCCCTTCAATCCATGGTGTGAAAACCCTGTTACTGTCCCAAAATAATCAGTTGGTCTCTTATCTAACTGTTTCTCCCAAAATCCCAATATATGTCTTAGAGTTGCTACTAAAATAGAAGGTAAAGGGTTAAAAAAAATAAAGTGGCTTCAGGAATAGCATGACATCACCAGAAGATATTATAACTTTAGGGAAACCTTTCAACTTAAGAGTATTAATGGCCATATGTCCTCTCCAAGCATATCTCTGGCCTTTTCTGTGGGTTTTCTGATTATATGTGGTTCCTGTGTATATATACCTCTTCATGTATGTTCCCTACATGTGGCATTCTTACTAATGATATGTGTATTTAGATGATGTGACCCAGGTTTATAGGGAAAATATTGTTAATTTTTTCTAACTAGGTCATTTCATTAAATGCATTTGCTTTGAATTATGGCCTTTGTTTTGCTATTTTAAAAATGTATTTACTTATTTTTAACATTGATTTAAAAAAGTTTTAAGTTCCAAATTCTCTCCTTCATTCCCAACCTTCAGACTATGTAAGTAGGGAAAGTCCCCTAGAAGACCTCTGAGATCTTGCTGAGAAGGTAAACATTGATAAGGCAAGCAATACAATAGTTATTATACATGTGAAGTCATGCAAACGATGTTTCCATATTAGTCATTTGCAAAAACAAAACAGTAAAAAATGAAAAATAAAGTTAAAGAATATACTTCAATATATTCTCTCTCTGAAGGGGGATAGCATTTTTCATCCTGGATCTTTTGGAATTGTTTTGGATTATTTTCTAGATCAGAGTAGCTAAATCTTTCACAATAGATCATTGTTACAATATTGTTGTTACTATGTACAATGTTCTGGTTGCTCACTATACTTTGCATTAGTTCATATAAATCTTCCCAGGTTTTTTGAAAACTATCCTGCTTGTCATTCTAAGAGTACAATAGTGCTCCATCACAATCATATACCATTACTTTTTCATCGATTTCCCAATTCACTAGTATCCCCTCAATTCCCAATTCTTTACTACCACAAAAGAGCTAATTTTGTACATATATATCCTTTATACTTTTCTTTTATCTCTTTGGGATATAGACTTAGTAGTGGGATTTCTCAGTCAAAGGGTATGTACAATTTGATATCCCCTTGGGCATAGTTTCAAATTGCTCTCTAGAATATTTAGATCAGTTCACATCTCGAGGAAAAAGCTCAGTGAATTTCTCATTCTTAGGATTCTGCCTACATCTATGAATTCTGAAATGAGCCAATGGTGCCTGACAAGAAAAGGAGAGTGACCAGCTGTTTTCTGCAGAATGGGAAAAGTACTTCTATCATAGCTTGAGATTTGGTTTATGTAATTAGAGGTTTAAACATTACAGGAGATAAGGAAAGTTGTGGTATCTCCAGTGAAGCAAATGGAATGTAGGGCTTAGACTGGAAAATGAAGGACCATAGAGATCAGTAACAATCTTTTCATAGAAAAGGTAACTGATTCTTAGAAATGTTAATAACTTAATATCTGAGAAGCAGAGTTTTAAAATGAAGACCCTCTGATTCCAGATTCATTCTTCTTTTTAATTTGCCACATTGTAAGTACAGTGTACTTTTTTTTAAACATTTATTAATATTCATTTTTAACATGGTTACATGATTCATGCTCCTCCTTTCCCCTTCAACCCCCCCCGCTCCCCCCCCACCCATGGCCGACGCACATTTCCACTGGTTTTGTCATGTGTCCTTGATCAAGACCTATTTCCAAATTGTTGGTAGTTGCATTGGTGTGGTAATTTCGAGTCCACATCCCCAATCATGTCCACCCCAACCCATACTTCAAGCAGTTGTTTTTCTTATATGTTTCCTCTCCTGCAGTCCTTCCTCTGAATGTGGGTAGCTTTCTTTACCATAAATCCCTCAGAATTGTCGTGGGTCATTGTATTGCTGCTGGTACAGAGGTCCATTACATTCAATTTTACCACAGTATATCAGTCTCTGTGTATAGAGTTCTTCTGGCTCTGCTCCTTTCCCTCTGCATCAGTTCCCGGAGGTCTCTCCAGTTCACCTGGAACTTCTCCAGTTTATTATTCCTTTTAGCACAATAGTATTCCATCACCTGCATATACCACAGTTTGTTCAGCCATTCCCCAATTGAAGGACATCCCCTCCTTTTCCAATTTGTTGCCACCACAAAAAGCAACGCTATGAATATTTTCATACAAGTCTATTTATCTATGATCTCTTTGGGGTACAAACCCAGCAATGGTATGGCTGGATCAAAGGGAAGGCATTCTTTTATAGCCCTTTGAGCATGATTCCAAATTGCCAGCCAGAATGGCTGGATCAGTTCACAGCTCCACCAGCAATGCATTAATGTCCCAATTTTGCCACATCCCCTCCAACATTTCATTTTAGCCAATCAGCTAGGTGTGAGGTGATACCTCAGAGTTGTTTTGATTTGCATTTCTCTAATTATTAGAGATTTGGAACACTTTCTCATGTGCTTATTGATACTTTTGATTTCTTTACCTGAAAATTGCCTATTCATGTCTCTTGCCCATTTATCAATTGGGGAATGGCTTGATGTTTTATACAATTGCTTTAACTCCTTGTATATTTGAGTGATTAGACCCCTGTCAGAGTTTTTTGTTATAAAGATTTTTTCCCAATTTGTTGTTTCCCTTCTGATTTTGACTACATTGTTTTTGTTTGTACAAAAACTTTTTAGTTTAATATAATCAAAACCATTTAATTTACATTTTGTGATTTTCTCTAACTCTTGCTTGGTTTTAAAGTCTTTCCTTTCCCAGAGATCTGACAAGTATACTATTCTGTGTTCACTTAACTTGTTTATAGTTTCCCTCTTTATATTCAAGTCGTTCACCCATTCTGAATTTATCTTGGTGTAGGGTGTGAGATGTTGATCTAGACCTAATCTCTCCCATATTGTTTTCCAAATTTCCCAGCAGTTTTTGTCAAATAGTGGATTCATGTCCCAAAAGTTGGGCTCTTTGGGTTTATCATACACTGTCTTGCTGATGTCATTTATCCCCAGTCTATTCCATTGATCCTCCTCTCTATCTCTTAGCCAGTACCATATTGTTTTGATGACTGCTGCTTTATAGTATAGTTTAATATCTGGTACTGCTAGGCCCCCTTCCTTCACATTTTTTTTCATTATTTCCCTTGATATTCTTGATCTTTTGTTATTCCAAATGAAATTTGTTATAGTTTTTTCTAATTCAGTAAAGAAGTTTTTTGGTAGCTTGATAGGTATGGCACTAAATAGGTAAATTAATTTGGGTAAGAATTGTCATTTTTATTATGTTAGCTCGACCTACCCATGAGCAATCAATGGCTTTCCAATTGTTTAGATCCAGTTTTATTTGTTTGGAAAGTGTTTTGTAGTTGTTTTCATATAATTGCTGTGTTTGTTTTGGTAGATAGATTCCTAAGTATTTTATATTGTCTAGAGTGATTTTAAATAGTGTTTCTCTTTCTACTTCTTGCTGCTCTAGTGTGTTGGAGATATATAGAAATGCTGATGATTTATGTGCATTTATTTTGTATCCTGCAACTTTGCTAAAGTTGTTGATTATTTCTACAAGCTTCTTAGTTGATTCTCTAGGATTTTTTAAGTAGACCATCATATCATCTGCAAAGAGTGATAGCTTAGTCTCCTCCTTGTCCACTTTGATACCTTCAATTTCTTTTTCTTCTCTAATTGCAACTGCTAGTGTTTCTAGTACAATGTTAAATAATAGAGGTGATAATGGGCATCCTTGTTT
>NC_058132.1:407053425-407071138 GCF_016433145.1 Gracilinanus agilis | reverse complement strand
ATGCTCTCTTCCTCTCCTTCTTATAATAGTATTTGTCCCCTCTCCTTCCCATGCCCTCTTTGTGTGTAATAGAATATCCTATTTTCTTATTCACTCAAGTTTCTCTTGGTGTCCCCTGCTATTCACCCCCTCTTTCCCATCCCCCATACCATCTTAGATTATTTAGTGTTCCACCCTCACCCTGTGAAATATTCTTCTGATTACTATAATAGTGAATATTATAATAGTGAATAGAGTTCACTACAGAGAATTAAACATAACATTTCTCTACAACATAGGAATACAGATAATTAGATCTCACTGAGGCCCTTAAAAAGGCCTTAAAAATTATAAGTTTTCTTTCTTTCCCCTCTGTATCTTATTTACCTTTTCATGTTTCACTCGATTTTTGTGGTTGGATATCAAACTTTCCATTTAGCCCTGGTCTTTTCTGTGCAAATACCTGGAATTCTTCAATTTTGTTGAATGCCCATACTTTCCCCTGGAAATATATAGTCAATTTTGATGGGTAGTTGATCCATGGTTGCAGGCCCAGCTCTCTTGCCTTTCTGAATATTGTATTCCACGCCTTGTGGTCTTTTAGCGTTGAGGCTGCCAGATCCTGTGTGATCCTGATTGGTGCTCCTTGATATTTGAATTGTTTCTTTCTGGCTTCTTGTAAGATTTTTTCTTTTGCTTGGAGACTCTTGAATTTTGCAATGATATTTCTTGGTGTTTTCCTTTCTTGATCGAATACCGCAGGTATTCTATGAATCCTTTCAATATCTATGTTGCCCTCTTGTTGTAGGACTTCAGGGCAATTTTGCTGAATTATTTCTGTTAGTATGGAGTCCAGGTTTCTATTAATTTCTGGTTTTTCTGGAAGACCAATTATTCTCAAATTGTCTCTTCTAGACCGGTTTTCTTGGTCTGTCACTCTCTCATTGAGATATTTCATGTTTCCTTCTATTTTTTCAGTCTTTTGGCTTTGTTTTATTTGTTCTTGTTGTCTTGAGAGATCATTAGTTTCTACTTGCTCAATTCTAGCCTTTAGGGATTGATTTTCAGCTATAATCTTTCGGTTTTCGGCCATAATCTTCTGGTTTTCGGCCATAATCTTCTGGTATTCCTTTTCAATCTGGTCATTTCTGGTGTTCAATTTCTGAGCCTCACTTTCCAATTGCATGATTCTACCTTTTAAGCAGTTATTTTCTTGCCAGATCTCTTCCATTTTCCTCAAAGTCTCAGTTTTGAACTCTTCCATAGCTTGTGAGGAGGTTTCCTTATTTGAGGAGGGTCCGGATGCTTGTTTGTTCTCCTCCTCTGTTGGCTCAGTTGTCTGGATTTTCTCTGTATAAAAGCTGTCGAGTGTTAAAGACTTCTTTTTCTTGTTGTTATTCTTTCTCTTCTGAACTTCCTGAGACTGAGTAGCCATTGTTACCCCAGCAGCTTCTCAGATTTATCCTCGCGCTCAGTGTCTGTCCGCGATCTTTTGGCTCCTGAGGTCTGAGTTCTGGTTTTTTCCAAGGTCAAGCCCCCTGGTGGACCCCCTTGCTTGATCCTCTGCCGGAGGTTTCTTTACAAGTCTCAGGGCGCTGCTTCCACAGTCGTATACCCGTCCACACTGGTTCCCCACTTAGGCTTTAGTTCCTGGCTTTGTCTGACTCCACCCACGCCTCTGCAGTGCCTGAGCTCTGCTCAGCCTGCACTCTGCGCCCTGCGTCCTGCTCCCGCGCTCAGATTTCGCCTGCGTTTTTTGGCTTAATGGGGTCCTAAGTCTTGCTGCTCTCAGGAACAGGCCCTGGAGCTGCCAATGACTCGATGGGTGCCCCAAACTTGCTCTATTTCTTTTTAGCTGGCTTCGGAGCTATAGATATGTGTGGAGGGGGTGGGGGTGGGGTGGTTGCTCAGCCCGCGATTTCATGAGGGCTTTTTCACCCCTTTATAGCATGGAAATGCCTCGATTCCACGTACCTTCCACGCTGTGCCCTGTTGTGGGGGTTCCTCCCTTCGTCTGGACTTGTTTTTATGTCCCCTTGAGGAGTTTTGTGTGTTTCAGTCAGGAGAGGTTAAGAGCTGCTTCTTACTCTGCCGCCATCTTAACCCGGAAACCCAGTGTACTTTTTTTAAACTGCACTTTTGAAAAAAAATTAAAAAGATACCCAGCCATTTTCTTAGAATGATTTAAATGTGTCAATTCCACTATAGTAAGTTCCTGTCTTATCTTTTTCTATATTTTGTACTTTTTCCCTGTTGAATTTTTTGGGTACCCTATTAAGTGGACCATAGTTGGGGGCTTGGAATTCTTTTTGTTTAATATATTTTGTTGTAATAATAAGAAAGGCATCATGGTATCATAGAAAGAGAACAGAGTTAGAATCAAAAGACTGATGTCCTCTCCTGGCTCTGCTATTCACTACCTGTGTGATTCTGGGCAACTCCCCTTAGCCTCTCTGAATTGTAGATCCCTCATATATAAAATGACATAATATTCGTGGTACTTATTTCTCAGGTTTATTATGAAGAAAGTAGTTTAAAACTTCAAGGTTTAAACTTTATAGGACTATATAAATGTGAGCTAATATTACTAACAATAATAATTCTTCTGAAGAGAATCTTATGTACGTAGCACTGGCCTCTGCAGCAGTTTCTTGAGAGAAACAAAGGCTTTGCTGTTTGGCTTTCTCATTCTTAGTTTCCTCTTCGCCTGCCAATTCTGTTAGCTTTGATGAAACAGATGACTTCACATTACTTAGAAATTACTGTTATTATTATTACTTTTAATGCCAATATGGCTTTTAAGATTTGTGAAACACTTTATACATATCTCACCTCATTTGATTACTTATTCCAGGAATAATCTATATACCTAGATATAAATTCTGTACGTTTCCATTGTTGAAATTAGAAAGGATGCTGTTTTTTTTTTTCAGTAGAAAAACAAAAGCTTTAAAAAAAAGCTTTTGGAAGGAGCAGCCAAAAAAATCTCATGACAAACCATTCTTTCCCCATCTCAAATCCTCCAAAACATTAGTTACCCTGTGTGTTTGGAATTCAGGGAGGTGCCATTCAAAAGTATCTTACAAACTTCCTGTGGACATGTGGGGAACTTTGAGACTACATTCCCCGTGATCCAATGGGTTTCCGTTTTCTGATGTGATAATGTCAGACAACAGGAACCAACATATAGCGCAGTTTAAATTTGGAGGGCGGGCTTGAGACAGCCCTCTTTGCTATCTGAGTGGGCTCACTGGCATAGTAGAGACAAGATGGAAGGAGATAGGTACTGGCGGGCATTTTGAATAGATTTCTTACAGGGGCTTGGTCGATTTATCTCTATCACCATGACTTTAATTAAAATACTATTTTCCCTTATAATATCTGCCTTCATCATTTTTAAAAATAACAACCCCAAGCCCAGCTAACCTATGAACAATAGAACAGCCAAAGTAAATTATAGATGAGTTTATGTGGACTTTTTTCTATTTTAACTTTTTAACAAGATTTCTCTTCAACCTTTGATTTCCTTTTAAGGATATAGCAGAAAAGATGTTTGATTAGGAATTTGGAGTCCCAAGTTTGAATGTCAGGCCATCTACATAATTGATTTGTGAACTCTGGTGAAAAAAAAAAGACTATGCTTTAATTTCCTCTTATATAAAAACAAGGATAGCAATATTTGTGCTACTTATGACAAAGGGTAATTGAGGAAAGCCTTTGTAAACCTTGAGGAACCATGAAATCTCTCTCTGTTTCTGTTTCTGTGCCCCTATCTCTCTGTAATCTAATATTTTTCCTCATGTAGGTGGCATAATATAGGGAAAAGAGTATTGCAATCAGAAGATATGTATTTTTTGGATCTACCAATAAATGTTAACATGACATGGGAAAGCCCTCTGAGCCTCAATAATATTCAATTATAAGGCCGGGATCATAACACTTTCACTGCTAGTGCAAGTGGTTGGTCCAAAATATGAAATTAGAAAATGTTTGTAAAGTGTTTTTAAACTCTATAAAAACCTGTATAAATCCAACCAACATTTGCTAGGCATCTTCTCTAAGTAGGGTTCTATGCTAGGTACTAGAGATATAAAGAATTATGATAAAGGACATTAGCCTCTACCATTTGTTCTTTTCTCTTCTAGGTGAAGGAAGTGGAGCCTCTGATCTAATGAGTTTCAAGGTGGAGGGGCACCTCAACATGTTACATTTAAATCTGGGATGAAGAGCCAATGTGGTATTAATGCCCCAAGGAACAAGGAGTGACCTTTGGGACCCCAGCCCAGCACTAGCTGAGACAAGGACTCAGACAGCAGAGATGGACATGGACTTGGATTTGAACTTTGGACACGAACTTAATAGGGACCCATTGATAGACACCTGTTTGCTACCCTTCCTCCCACTATGAGGTAGTATAGAGGGAAGTATACTCCTGAGGTGTTAGGGGAAATGCTTATGTGTTTGCTTTTTCTATACCAGATCTTTAAGTAGTTAAAAGGAACTGGAGCATTAGTCAATGGCTAGAGGCAGGGAGGTGGCATAGTGGATAGAAGTTGGGTTTGGAGTCAAGAAACTTGAGTTCTAATCCAGCCTCAGACACTGACTGGCTGTGTCATCCTTTGCAAGTCCCTTAATTTCTGTTTGACTCAGTTTCATCATCTGTAAAATAGGAGTAATAATAGCACTTACCTCCCAGGGTTGTTGTGAGGATCAATTGAGATCATATTTGTAAAGTGTTTAGCATAGTGCCTAGCACAAAGTAGGCTTATTCCCTTCCTCCTTCTTTTACTGCCTCCTAATAGGGTTAAGTGACTTGCCCAGGGTCATACATACAGCTAGTCAATTTCTGAAGCCAATATAAGTTTTTTAAACCCTTACTTTCTGACTTAGAACCAACATGCACTATTGGTTCTAAGGCAGAAGAGTGGTAAGGGCTAGGCAATGGGGATTAAGTGACTTGCCCAGGGTCACACAGTTAGGAAGTGTCTGAAGCCAGATTTTAACCTAGGACTTCCTGTCTCTGGGCCTGGTTCTTAATCCACTGAGCTACCCAGATCCCCCCAGAAGATGTCTTTCTGAGGTCACACCCTTCACTCTATCCACTGCATCACCTAACAGTGTATGGGAATATGGATATTGAAGGAGGACTAGCACCACTGTTGTGATGGTTTGCCATGCCTTTTTCAGGGTTGTTTGTCCCTCTTTGGTGTCCACCTTTCACCCACCTCTTACCTGTGGTTCCAAGAAGCTGTTGCATGTGCAGTGGCCACTCCCTGATAAACCATACATAGGAGATGGGCTAAAACTGAGGGTAACCAATGGGCCACAAAATCATTGATGGGTTAGGGAGGTGTCTACAACAAGCATGTGAACGTTTCTCCCAGTGGAATGGTCAGAAAGGAACAATATGTTCCCATGACCATGAAGGTAGTTGAAGCAGGTAATGTGGAGTGCCTAGAGCCTGGTCAGATATGGAGGAGACCAAGGTCATCCATTATATCCTATGATATTACCATATTCTGACTTTTGTATTGGCACAGTACTTAATTGACTCTGGAAGAGAGAATGAGGCTGATGACTTTGGGCAACTCTACCTCATTTAAATCTAAATTTAAATCTAATTCATGAACATATCTCTTTAAAAAATGAAGGACAAACAACAACAACTGCATCCTGACACTGGGGACTTGAGTCTATGCCAGTATGGAAAAGATGCCCCAAGCACACAAGGTACTGTAAAACCCTGAAGGGAGATGCAACCAGCCTGACTCTGAGAAAGACTCAAAATATATTTGCTACATTTGAGTGCAAGAACTTATAATCTAGTCAAGGGTAGTGGTATGCAGAGGCAATAAGGCTAGTACACAAATAACTATTATGTAAATTAGTCTATTATAAGTGTATGGGAAAAGTTCAAACAGAATAATATGGAAAAATGGAAAAGAAGAGATCAATTATTGTTGGAAGGGGGCCAGAATGGATGTAGGAAGGCTTTGAGATCAAGGTGGCACCAGATTTCAGTAGGTAGAGCTTTTTGTTTTTTCATTTTCTTTCACAAAAAATAAAAAAAATCCCAGGACCAACTTGTTTGTTGATAAAAACACTGGTCTTCATGAGGTAATCTCATTTAAGGGTGGCATCTTACAGGACTCAGAACCATTTATTGGTGCTTTTAGAACAGGAAAAAACCAAAGTCCACATAGTCATCTCCCAATGATTACACAAACTATGGCTCTTTTATGGCATTCATAGGTGTGCCTACAGTTTCGGACAGGTGTACTGAATAACCCTGTGGCAACTTTTCCATTTCCCTTCTCTCTTTAAAGTAACCATTTGGATCTGAGGCAGTCTGATGATAATTAAGGATACTTCTTTATCAGAATGGTTTCAGGCTCTTCTTGGCCAGTGTGGAGATACATTCTGAAATCCAACCTTTGGAATGTTGAATATTTCCAATCTATGACAAAGGGACTTTATTTCTTTAAAATCCTCAGAGATTTGTATATACTTCCCAAAAGATTGTATTATCATCACTCATGATTCCACTGATCAGTCATTGTCATAAGTCAGGCATGTTTTCTCATCTATAAAATGAATTGTCCTAAAGAACTTTCAAGGTTCCTTCCAGTTCTGTATTTTATGATGCTATGATATTAGGACTAGAACCTGTGTCTCTTTATTCAAATTCTAGCAATCTTTCCATCATGCCATGTATTTGAGTGAGCAGGTGTGAGATTCTGAGGAGTCTAGGAGAAAATACTCTCAGTACCATTGTTTGATTCATAATAGGCTTTAATTCATTTTATAAATACCTCTTTTTTTAAAAAACCCTTACAATCTGTCTTAGAATCAATACTGTATATTGGTTCCAAATCAGAAGAGCAGTAAAGGCTAGGCAATGGGGGTTAAGCAACTTGCCCATGGTCATACAAGTAGGAAGAATCTGAGGCAAGATTGAACACAGGACTTCCTATCTTTAGGCATAGCTCTCAATCTACTGAGCCACTGAGCCACCCCTAAAAATAAGTCTTTTCCTTTATCCCCCACCCACTTCTCTATTGGATTTCCCATAGAACTGTCCCATTGCTGTACAAGTACAGCTGTCTATTGACCAGTGACACATAAGGAATTTCATTCAAACCACAATTCTATTTTGTGTTTACTCATGCTTCCCTTATTCTTGATTCAGTGTCACAGAAACTGAAATGTTCTGTTGGTATATCTTAGATTCTAATGGATCAGTATTTGTTATTCAGACAGTGCACAAAATGACTCAGTTTCAAATCTAGGCTAGTTTATATAGCTAGAAATTTTGAGGATAAGTGCCAACATGTTTTCTAGGGGGTAATATGAAGGGATTCTATTTAAGATGAAAATATGGAAATCCTAGAGACTGATTCCCTATAAACATTCTAGCAAAGTTCTCAAAATGCATCAGAATGAAGAATGACTTCCTTAAAAAAAATTTTAAAAACCTTTACTGTCCATCTTATGAATCAATACTCTGTACTGGTTTCAAGGCAGAAGGTAAGGGCTTGAGACAATGGGGGTGAAGTGAATTGTCCAGGATCACCTGGCTAGGAAGTATCTGAGGCCATATTTGAACCCAAGACTTCCCATCCACTGGAATACCTAGCTGTAGCACTAAATTTATCCATTTTATCTAGAGTTTTGCAAGAATACTGCCAGAAACCTATGGGGATTCTGAGCAGATAAAAGTAGAGAAGAAGGAAACCAGAACTGTTAGGTTAATAGAATCTCAGCCTTGACCTGTCAGAGTAGCAGAAAAGAGTGTCAACACCCATAGCTCACTGCACTAAGAGATAGAACTGGACACTCAAGCCTACTCTGGGATCTTCCAAAAAGTCTGAAAGCCAGCATCCTGACAGCCCACACAGGAGGAGACAAAGTCAGTCCAGGGCTCAGGAAGCACCAGAACCAGGGGATTCTACAAAAGGCTGGAAACTAGTGTGCCCATTAGCACTATCAAAAAAGAACAGGCAGGGCAGCTGGGTAGCTCAGTGGAGTGAGAGTCAGGCCTAGAGACAGGAGGTCCTGGGTTCAAACCCGGCCTCAGCCACTTCCCAGCTGTGTGACCCTGGGCAAGTCACTTGACCCCCATCGCCCACCCTTACCAATCTTCCACCTATGAGACAATACACTGAAAGTACAAGGGTTTAAAAAAAAATATTTCTTAAAAAAAAAAAAAAAAAAAAGAACAGGCAATAGTGCTACCCTAGTGCCATGCTTTTTAGGAGGTCTGTGATTAGTTCAATCTTCAACATCTGTTTTGAGGAGTTGTTAAGGCCATATCAGGGGATGGATCCAACTCCCATTTGGAGATTATGTAAGGGCAAGGAGGCAGAGAAGAGTTGAGGCCAAAATCTGTGTTGAGTTATGAAGAGACAAAGAAGCCAGAGATTCTATGAGATTCAGAACTGCCCCGGGTAGTCTGCCTTGCCTGGACAACAGAGAGCACAAGAGGAAGTAGAGTGTCTCCAATCGTCCAAAAGCATTGGAGGGGGCAGAGTCTAGCTGTAGCACCAAGTTATATTCTAGAAACAGAGATTAGAAATATGAGAAAATAGAAGAAAAAATCTGAGTTAGTAGAAGTTCATGAAGTAAACCTTGAGGAGAGGAAATCTCTACTGGATACAAGGCGGACCTCAGAGAAAAGAGTCACATAGGGGTCAAAAGAAGTAAAGCAAGAACTCTCAGTAATGCTATGATTTAGGACAATCTAGGACTTATGATGGGGAATGCTATCCTTTTTCCAGAGAAAGAACTCTTGAGTCATATGGATAAAGGTCAAAGCATACTATTTTCCACATCATTGTATTTATGACTTCATTTTAGGGTTTTGGTTTTGTATGAGTGTGCTCTTAAACAATGACCAATATGGAGGTATGTTTTGAATGATAACAAAAACAAAATTTAAAAAAAGTGAAGCAAGAGATTAAAAAGTAACATTGTGACTGAAATTACAATTCTTGCAGAGAAATTTGGAGGAAGAAATAACTTAAAAGGTAGAAAATCTTACCAAGTAGTGGATGCCACAAACCAAAATGAAACAGATAGATCTAGGTTTCTCCATGAAACAACAAAAAATATTTCAATAAAATAAAAATATTGAAAAAATAGGCAAGAATATGAAGTGTTAACTATTAAAAACAACTGACTTGGAAAATAGGTTGGGTATAGTAAAAAAAAAAAAGAGTAAAAATAGTAGATTCTTTTTATTACCTAAAAAAGCTGTTTAAGCAAAAAACCAGGAACTGTAATTCAAGAAAAGAAAAATACTCAAATCTACTGGAACCAGACAACAAAGCCAATATGGAAAGAATCCACTAGTCACCTCTTGATATTGAGAACAGTCAGGAGTGTCATAGTGAAAATCAAGAACTGCCAAGTTTGAATAGAAGTATTGAAAGAAAGAAGGAAAGAAATAAACATTTACTTAGTACCTACTATGTGTATACTATGAGATAGCTAGGTTGTGCAGTAAATAGAGTGCTGGTCAGGTAGACTCATCTTCCTAAGTTCAAATCTGGCCTCAGATCCTCACTAGCTGTGTGACCCTGGGCAAGTCACTTAGCCATATTTGCCTCAGTTTCCTCATTTGTAAAATGACCTGGAAAAGGAAATGGCAAACTTCCAATATCTTTACCAAGAAAACACCAAGTAAAGTTATGAAGTCAGACTTGACTGAAAAATGACTGAGTAACAAAACAAAAACAATGTGCCAGGCATTTGAAGTACTTTATAAATATTATCTCAATCCTCACAACAGGAGTGGGAGGTTATTTACACTTGAAAATGAGACACATAAAGGTAAAGTGATTTGCTCAGGGCCATATAACCAGTAAATATCTGAGGCCTTTAGAGAGTGTATTTTTCTATTTTTTCTTTTAAATTTCTATTATTCTGTTTCTATTTTTTGGCACTAACGGCTTAAACGTTTAGATATAGTTTATGGGGGTGGAAAGGTGGAGGGATAACCCATCTCTCTCCAAGTAAGACAGTGATTTTTATCTTTAGGGAGCAGGAAAAGGTAGATTTTCCTTATTTCACTTTGCATTAGTGCATATAACCCTTTCTATATTCCTCAGTATTAATCATGTCCACTGTTTCTTACAGCATGATAATATTTCATTATGTTCATAAGGTAGGTAGATGGTTTAATGGATAAAGCATTAGATCTAGAGTTAAGAAAACTTGAATTCAAAATCAACCTCAGACATTTATTAGCTATGTGGATCTGGGGAAGTCACTTACTTTTAACCAGTTTCAGTTTCCTCATCTGTAAAATGGAGATAATAATATCACCTACCTTACAAGGTTATTTTGAGGATCAGTTGAGATGCTAGTTGTCAGCTATTGTTATGTACTATAATTGTTTAGCCATTTCCCATGGTCATTTACTTTGCTTCTTATTCTTTGCTACTACATAAAGTGTTCCTATAAATATTTTTTTGTGTCAACCACCTTGCCAACTGCTTCTCCACCCAAATCAGAGATCCTACCCTGGAAGTAATTCTGTCTTGGAGGCTTCACTCTCCTAACTAGCTACTACTTCTTCCAGAATGTCATAATTCATTTTATTCCCTCCTTGACAACTGCCTACTTTATACTCCACCCCACTCCCCATCCCAGTCACCTTGCAAAATACTTCACTGCCATGTCATTGCTATCTTCTCCATCCAGGGTCTGGAACTAAGAACTATGATCCAACTAACTCTGACATTAATCAGGGAGAATATAGATCAATTGCTCTATGGCTCTAATCATTCCTGTAACTTTCCAAACTAAAACACCCTTCCCTGGCCACCACTTATCCCTATGCATTGTGCCCTCCAATAGAATGTGAGGGGGCCAGTGAGGTGGCCAGTGAGGTGGCTCAGTGGATTGAGAGCCAGACCCAGAGATGGGAGGTCCTTGGTTCAAATGTGACCTCAGACACTTTCTAGCTGTGTGACTCTGGGCAAGTCACCAGACTCCCTTTACCTAGACTTTATTGCTCTTTTGCCTTGGAACAAATATATAGTATTCATTCTAAAATGGAAGGTAAGGGTTAAAAGAAAAAGAATGTGAGCTCCTTGAGGGTAGGAATATCTTTGCTTCCATATTGTATCCCCAGAGCTTAGCACAATGGTTGGCTTGTAATAAACATAAAATAAATATCATGTAATTAATAATTCCAATTGCTTTCCAGAATGGTTGTACCAGTTCACTATTTAGACACCAACAGTGCTACTATTCTGTCTTTTCACTAACTCAGGGTGCCTATTGCACAAAATTAAGGGAGAAAGAGAATACAGAAAATATTATTAAAATAGTCATCTGTCGATCTTTTTTGAAAACTTTAAAAAATAGAAATCAGACAACTTGATAATTCAAAATAAACTTTTATAATCTGAGCACAAAAATATAATTTTTCACAAAGAGGATGATTCATTTGCTTACTGAGTTGTTTGTGATGCTTAGTCTATATTATTTGTGTAAAAATAATATACAGAAGAAATGTTTGTAGTGATTATTTTTATTGTTGCTTTATTTGAGTTTGTGATTGTTACCTCTGCTTTTTAAATTTCAGTTGAAGCATAATCACTTCTCTATCAGTCTTTTACCTTTACTCTGTATATGTTTCCCTGCTTTAAATGTGTTTCTTGTAGATAGCATTCTATTTTTTAATCTGCTCTTCTATCCTCTTCCATTTTATAGTTAAGTTCATCCCATTCACATTTGCAGTTTTTGATTACTAATTGTGTATTTCTCTCCATCTTATTTCCTCCCTGTTTATTCTTCTCTCTTTCTCTTTTCAGCCTTTCCCTGTTCACAGATATTTCTTCTGACCACTACCTCCCCTAGTTCATTCCCTTTCTGTCTCCTCCCTCTTCTTTCCCCCCCTTCCCTCTTACTTCCCTATAGAGTAAGAAAGGTTTCTATAATTGACTCAGTGTGGATGCTATTCCCACTTTGAGCCAAATCTGATGAATGTAAAGTTCAGGCATTGCCTATTATCTTGCATCTTCTCCTCCACTGTATTGATTCATATGCCTCCTCATGTGAAATAATTTATCCCCATCTGCCTCTCCTTTTTCTTTTCCCCAGTGTGTTCCTCTTTCTCATTGCTTAAATTTTTGGGGGTAGAGAAGGGGGAAGATATCATACCATCATATTCAACCTGCTTGCTACTCTATCTATGTATACTTCTCATTGCCCTAATAGTGATAAAGTATTTGAGTATCTTAAGAACCTTAAATACTTTTTCTCAAGTAAGATAGATATTTTAAGTATCTTAAATATCACCTTCCCATGTGGGAATGTAATTGGTTTAACCTCACTGAATCCATTGGATTTTCTCTTTTCTGTTATACAATTTTCATAAAATCCAAGATTTAAATTTTTTTGAGAGAAATTTCAGGAAGAGAAACTTGTTAACTCCCCTAATCAAGAAAATGTACTGTTTGAAGAAAGTGCCATAAAGAACCCTATAATGCATCAAAAGATCCAGTATGGGGTGGGGCAGTTGGGTAGCTTAGTGGATTGAGAGCCAGGCCTAGAGACAGGAGGCCGTAGGTTCAAATCTGACCTCAGACCCTTCCCAGCTGTGTGACCCTGGGCAAGTCACTTGACCCCCATTGCCTACCTTTACCATTCTTCTGCCTTGGAGCCAATACACAGTATTGACTCCAAGATGGAATGTAAGGGTTTAAAAAAAAAAAAAAGATCCAGAATGAACTTTGGGATATGATGAACTAAACTGAAGTGGGTTGAACATATCATTTATTCTGAATGTAAACTCTTATGCCAAAGGGAACTGCCCCCTAATTGACTTTTTGTCAATGTGCCTAGCAAACATTGGTTTTGCTTTCTCTCTTCTATTTCCCTCTTCTCTCCAACTATTGTAGTTTCCTCTTAGAAAGTGCAATATTATATGCACCTTTAGCTAGATGATCTTTATAGGTATAAGCTAGTTATGCTAAATCAGTGGTTCCCAAACTCTTTTGGCCTACTGCCCCCTTTCCAGAAAAAAATATTACTTAGCCCCCTGGAAATTAATTTTTTTAAATGTTAATAGCAATTAATAGGAAAGATAAATGCACCTGTGGCCATCACCCCCCATCCCCCCAATCACTTCAGCACCCACCAGGGGGCGGTGGCACCCACTTTGGGATTTACTGTGCTAAATGATTCATTGGGGAGTCTAGTCTCCCAAAGAATCACAAGGGGGATTGTGAAGATAGGATTAACTCACCCCTTGTCTATTTTTAGCTAATCAAATCAAGAACTAAAAGTACCCCTACTTACCATTAAGTATGAGAGTTCATGAGTCACTTAATACAGTAAGCTTATACCTCCAAAACTCATTGACCCCCACCCCCTTGGGCAGTGTTAGGCAAATTGAAAGAGTTCCATTGGTTTTTGTGAAGAAGGGAGAGTGACAGGAAGGGACAGGAAGTGATGTGGAAAAAGAAGCATAAAGGAAGAGACCAGCATGGTCTAGCATTCATTCCCTTCCTATGCTTTGGAGAGATTGGTTCCAAAAATTCCTTTTCTGGCTTGAAGGAGACTTTTCCCCTGGATCTTTTGTTGGCTTGTTGGGTGAGTGGCTGAGATTCCTACCTTACCTTTGAAGGGGGCTGTGTTGATGGAATCCTGGCTGAAGACATTACCAGGACTTCTGGTTTAGGATTACTGGGAAATCCACATGGAGACAGGGTCTTGGGGAAGCCCCTACCAGGGCTGAACCAGACTTCACTGGAGAAAGGATGGTAGGCTTGTTAGGAATGTGTCTCTTTATCTACATTTACACTTTCACTCTTCCATCCTCTTTGTAAATAAAAGCTGCTAAAAGTCATTTTGACTTAAACTATAATATTTTAAAATTGGTGACCACAATATTATTGTATAACTCTCATATTTAGCATAAAAACCTAAATTTAAACTCTTACATGGTTTACCTTTTTCTGCTTCTCTTGACTGCTATATTTGATCATCAAATTTTCATTTCAGCTCTGATTTTTTCATCAGGAATGCCTGGAAGTCCTCTATTTCATTAAATATCCATTCCTATCTAGAGGAGTATGCTCAGTTACACTGGGCAGGTGAATTTTGGTTGTACTATCTAAAGGGAAATTATAATAATTTGGGAATAAAAGGGAAAGAAAAGAGAAAGAAAAAACTAGTGATTGCTAGACACATTGACAAAAGGCCAATTAGGGGGCAGTCCCCTTTGGCATAAGGGTTTACTTTCAAAATAAATGCATTCAACCCCCCACAGTTCAATTTTACTACATCCCAAAGTTCATTCTGGATCTTTTGGTGCAGTGTGAGGTTTCTGCAGGCATCTCCATGGTGTCTTCTTTAAATAATTCACTTTCTTGATTCAGGGATGTAGCAAGTTTCTTATCCTAAAATTACTCTCAAACAAGAAAAAATTTTTATAAATCTATAATTTTATGACAATTATACAATTACCCTTGAGGAGAGTTTTGACAAACACATGGATCACCCAAGGATATATGGCTGAGTTATGACGTATGCGTATCAATTGTTAAAAGGAAGTAAAAAAAAATTTTAAAAACCCAAATAGAAGAAATGAAAAAAACAAAAATTAAATAGTATATAAAAATTCAGAGTAATCAAGAATAAGCCCATAGGGGGCAGCTGGGTGGCTCAGTGGTTTGAGAGCCAAGCCTAGAGATGGGAAGTCCTAGGTTCAAATCTGGCCTCAGACACTTCCTACCTGTGTGACCCTGGGCAAGTCACTTAACTCCCATTGCATAGCCCTTACCACTCTTCTACCTTGGAGCCAATATACAGTATTGACTCCAAGATGGAAGGTAAGGTTTTAAAAAAAAAGAATAAGTTTTTTTCCGGGTTAAGATGGCGGCAGAGTAAGAAGCAGCTCTTAACCTCTCCTGACTGAAACACACAAAACTCCTCAAGGGGACATAAAAACAAGTCCAGACGAACGGAGGAACCCCACAACAGGGCACAGCGTGGAAGGTACGTGGAATCGAGACATTTCCAGGCTATAAAGGGCTCTCACTAAATCGCGGGCTGAGCAACCACCCCACCCTCACCCCCTCCACACACAAAATCTATAGCTCTGAAGCCAGCTAAAAAGAAATAGAGCAAGTTTGGGGCACCCATCGAGTCATTGGCAGCTCCGGGGCCTGTTCCTGAGAGCAGCAAGATTTAGGACCCCAATAAGCCAGAGAACTCAAGCGAAATCTGAGCGTGAGGACAGAGAGTGGACGCCCAGCGCAGAGCGCACAGGCACTGGCGGAGGCGTGGGTGGAGACAGACACAGCCAGGAACTAAAGCTCTGAAAACCTGAGTGGGGAACCAGTGCAGACCGGTATACGACTGTGGAAGCAGCGCCCTGAGACTTGTAAAGGAACCTCCTGCAGAGGATCAAGCAAGGGGGTCCACTAGGGGGCTTGACCTTGGAAAAAAACAGAACTCAGACCTCAGGTACCAATAGACCGCGGACAGACACTGAGCGCGAGGATAAACCTGAGAAGCTGCTGGGCTAATGATGGCTACCCAACCTCAGGAAACTCAGAAGAGAAAGAATAACAACAAGAAAAAGAAGCCCTTAACACTCGATAACTTTTACACAGAGAAAATCCAGACAACCGAGCAAACAGAGGAGGAGAACAAACAAGCATCCGGACCCTCCTCAAATAAGGAAAACTCCTCACAAGCTATGGAAGAGTTCAAAACTGAGATTTTGAGGAAAATGGAAGAGATCTGGCAAGAAAATAACTGTTTAAAAGGTAAAATCTTGCAATTGAACACCAGAAATGACCAGATTGAAAAGGAATTCCAGAAGATTATGGCCGAAAACCGAAAGATTATAGCCGAAAATCAATCCCTAAAGGCTAGAATCGAGCAATTGGAAGCTAATGATCTCTCAAGACAACAAGAACAAATAAAACAAAGTCAAAAGACTGAAAAAATAGAAGGAAACATGAAATATCTCAATGAGAGAGTGACAGACCAAGAAAACCAGTCTAGAAGAGACAATTTGAGAATAATTGGTCTTCCAGAAAAACCAGAAATTAATAGAAACCTGGACTCCGTACTAAAAGAAATTATTCAGCAAAATTGCCCTGAAGTCCTACAACAAGAGGGCAATATAGACATCGAAAGGATTCATAGAACAACCACTACATTCGACCCAGAGAAGAAATCGGTTAGAAATATTATTGCCAAATTCAAAAGCTTTCAAGCAAAAGAAAAAATCTTACAAGAAGCCAGAAAGAGACAATTCAAATATCAAGGGGCACCAATAAGGATCACACAGGATCTGGCAGCCTCAACGCTAAAAGACCGTAAGGCTTGGAATACGATATTCAGAAAGGCAAGAGAGCTGGGTCAACCACGGATCAACTACCCATCAAAATTGACTATATATTTCCAGGGGAAAGTATGGGCATTCAACAAAATTGAAGAATTCCAGGTATTTGCACAGAAAAGACCAGGGCTAAATGGAAAGTTTGATATCGAACCACAAAAATCGAGAGAAACCTGAAAAGGTAAATAAGATACAGAGGGGAAAGAAAGAAAACTTATAATTTTTAAATTTGCTTTTTTAAGGGCCTCAGTGAGATCTAATTATCTGTATTCCTATGTAGATAAATGTTATGTATAATTCTCTGTAGTGAACTCTATTCACTATTATAATATTCACTATTATAGTAATCAGAAGAATAATTCACAGGGTGAGGGTGGAACACTAAATAATCTAAGATGGCGTGGGGGATGGGAAAGAGGGGGTAAATAGCAGGGAACACCAAGAGAAACTTGAATGAATAAGAAAATAGAATATTCTATTACACACAAAGAGGGCATGGGAGGGAGAGGGGACAAATACTATTATAAGAAGGAGAGGAAGAGAGCATTAAGAGGTAATAATCAAACCTTACTCTTAGTGTAATCAACCCAGAGAGGGAAGAGTAGCTTTATTATCCATTGGGATAAAAAACTCTATCTAACCCTACTGAGAAAGTCAGAAGGGATAAACCAAGGGGAGCAGGGGAGTGGGAAGGTCAAAAAAGGGAGGGGAGAAAGGGGAGGGAATTCATAAGGCCCTGAAAAAAAAAAAAAAAAAAAAAAAAAAAAAAAAAAAATAGAAAGGGAAGTCAATCAAGGGAGGGGATAAGGGATAGGGTCTTAATAGCAAACCACTGGTTTTAAAGGAAATAGCTTAAGGAGAAGGGGTAGGAATGGGGGAGGATTTGAAAATGTCAGCAAATGCACAACTGATGATTATAACTCTGAATGTGAATGGGATGAACTCGCTCATAAAACGGAAGCAAATAGCAGAGTGGATTAGAAACCAAAATCCCACCATATGTTGTCTACAAGAAACACATATGAGGCGGGTGGACATACACAAGTTTAAGGATCAGGGTTTGAGCAAAATCTTTTGGGTGTCAAATGAGAAAAAGAAGGCAGGAGTGGCTATTATGATTTCTGACAAAGCCAAAGTAAAAATAGATATGATTAAAAAAGACAGGGAAGGTCATTACATCCTGATTAAAGGCAGTATAAACAATGAGGAAATAACACTGCTCAATATGTATGCACCAAGTGGCATAGCACCCAAATTCATAAAGGAGAAACTGGCAGAGCTCAAGAAGGAAATAGATAGTAAAACCATACTAGTGGGAGATCTAAATATTCCTCTGTCAGATCTAGATAAATCAAACCGAAAAAT
>NC_058132.1:406909662-407048436 GCF_016433145.1 Gracilinanus agilis | reverse complement strand
CCTTTGATCCAGCCATACCATTGCTGGGTTTGTACCCCAAAGAGATCATAGATAAACAGACTTGTACGAAAATATTCATAGCTGCGCTTTTTGTGGTGGCAACAAATTGGAAAAGGAGGGTATGTCCTTCAATTGGGGAATGGCTGAACAAACTGTGGTATATGCGGGTGATGGAATACTATTGTGCTAAAAGGAATAATAAACTGGAGGAGTTCCAGGCGAACTGGAGAGACCTCCAGGAACAGATGCAGAGTGAAAGGAGCAGAGCCAGAAGAACACTGTACACAGAGACTGATATACTGTGGTAAAATTGAATGTAATGGACCTCTGTACCAGCAGCAATACAATGACCCAGGACAATTCTGAGGGATTTATGGTAAAGATGCTACCCACATTAAGAGGAAGGACTGCAGGAGAGGAAACATAAGAAAAACAACTGCTTGAACGCATGGGTCGGGGTGGACGTGATTGAGGGTGTGGACTCGAAACTACCACACCAATGCAACTACCAACAATTTTGAAATTGGTCTTGATCAAGGACACATGACAAAACTAGTGGAAATGCGCATCGGCCATGGGTGGGGGGAGTGCGGGGGTGGTGGTGAAGGGGATAAGAGGAGTATGAATCAGGCAACCATGTTAAAAATGTATATTAATAAATGTTAAAAAAAAAGTATGCATACCCTTCTACACAGTAATACTGCTACTAGGTCTATACCCAGAAGAGATCAAAAATAAAAGAAAAGGACATATATGTACAAAAACATTTATAGACATTCTTTTTGTGGTGGCAGAGAACTGGAAATAAAGTACCTATCACTTGAAAAAAAAAAAAAAAGAATAAGCCCATAACTGGTCCTTGAATAAGGGCCCAATAAAGTGATCTATTTAAATCACAACAAAGTGATTTAGGACCATTGCAGCAATATGCACTTACTCAATCAGCAGCCAGGACTACAGAAAATTGCCACACTTTTGAAGGAGAAAGAAAAAGGACTAGATTTTGAAGCAGGTGGGAAATATCTGGTCTGATTTTACCTTCACTTACAGGGATAGGGGAGCCAAAATTATAGCCAAACCAAGGTACTTTGTCTGAATCTGGCATGGGAAAATCCTGCCTATGATGTTGTCAAACAGCCACTTCCTTGAACCCAAAACAAGTCCTCTGTCTTGGCTCAGATTCTCATTAATCCCATCAGAATTGGTTGGTTTCCTTGACCTTGTGCTTCTTGGCACTGTATAATGACTCTTTTGTGATTCCTTTTCCTGGAATCAGACATAATCATTAATCAAAGTCCCATGATATTTAACAATCAATGGCAGGCTTCCATAGCCTAAGCTTTTTGGTATGCATTAATATTAGGGCTAATGAATATTGTATACTTATATTAGTACAAAATAAAAAATAAACCCATTAATACTGTTAACATGTACTACAAGTACAAAAAATGAGAGAGGACAAAAAAACTCACTTTATTGTACATACAAGGAAAAACAATAATAAAATTAAATATAGTTCACAATTAGTGACACGCTGTGTTTGCTAAGGAGAGGTGCAATACAAAAGTTTCTCACCCCAAAATGAGATCTATTTCCTTTTTAACTTGACTGTGATCCACAGTGTGAGTATACATAATTTTTTACCAAGTAACAATTTTATAAAACAGTAGTATAATAGGTAATGCACATTCAAAGATGTACCAAAATCCCCAAAATCACAAGAGCACATTTAATGACAATAGTAAGCAAACCTGCTATCATTAGGATTCATATGAGTTTCTATAGCCACTGAAGCTCATGGATACTTGTTACAAGTTCTCCAAATCTAGTCAATCTTTCAACCTTGGCTGAAATATTTTTTAAAAAGTCTATTACTTCCATCATTCCAAAATTTGGTAGAGGACCCCAGAAAAACACAAACCTTTCTACTGTTGTGAAAACCTTTTGGGTCTAAAACATCACCAAGAATTTAGATCATTCTGGTGGAAGGGTAGAGTAAGCTGAAGGGTTACAAATATAAAAACCATCCAGAAGCCAATAGGCTCCTAGGAAATGTTCCCTCTTGGGAGCCATTCAGAGGTACCAGGCCCCCTAGAAAAACTTTCCCACCTCCTGGATGAGACTGTAACAGCCATAAAAGGCATGTCTTTATATGTCTCATCCATTACATTTTTATAAATGCAGAGGTGGGGAATACAATAGTGCTATTGCACTTCACTTGAACTATTAAATGGACCCTTTACCTCTTATTACAAACAACTCAAATGCAGCCAAATGATCAATCAGAGGCAGTGGTGCTACCTGAAAATCACTTCTGAGGACCCTTTAAAATCAATTTAAATTCTTAGGTCATTAAATTCTCCAAAGGTTATATACAGGTTGAAACCAGTATAATGGAGTCCATCTATCATCATCTATGTGACAATTAACAAAGGCAAAAAGGAATAAAAGACCATTTAGGCAACATGTGGCCTCAATGGATCTGTTGACAAACCAATATCCATAAGGATCTCTGGTTTTGCTACAGAAAAGGGTTTGCCCAAGTTGTTTATGGACTTTTACAATGGTATCTTCTCCAGTCCAGTCATAGGGGGAGGTACAAATAAAGACAATGTAACAGCACATATAGTTAAATGGTCAAAACACATTAACTGAAATTAACATAGTATAACAGAATATATTAGATTAGACTAATATGTAAACTTAAAAAACAAAATTAAATCTTAAAACAATCAGTAAATTCAATATATGTGACAGAATACAGGCACTGAATTCAAGAGTCCTTTTCTTCCATTCCAATAGCTGTCTTATAGTGACTTCTTTACTATTTGGAGGGAAACAAATTGAAACAGATAGCAATGGAGTCTGAAAAGCTAAAAATACACCTCCAGATGCTTTAAGATTCCTTCCTCTTCCCAGTATCATCGTCCATCTAGATTCCTTTGGACATACCTCTGGAATTCCCCATAACTGCACTGAGCAGAGTGTGGATGAACCCCATATTGGGTGTGTTGCAGAGACCAGGCAGACAACAATGGCAAGGGAGTGTTGGGAGATGAATCTCTCCCCTGAATCTCAGGATTACTCAAGCTAATTGCAAGGTCAAGTGCACCCAGGAATGGTAGCAAGAAAAAACACTCCAAAACCTTGAACTGTGCAAGCTCAGTAAGGCTTTACAGGAATGGAAGCTGTTTGAGATAGGTAAGAAACTGGGCCATGCTTGCAATTCTACTTATTAAATAGGTTACAAATCTACATCTTGTCTGTAGGTGGCACTTCCCTAGTATGTACTGGCTAGGAGTGAGAGGTTTGCGAAAGAATTTTTCCTTCCCCTCCCCCCAGGGGTAAAAAAACCAGGCAACACATGCTACCAAGTGGGAGTGCTGGAGTATTAGCTGAGGACCTAGACCCTGGTGCTTTAGACACATGGGGGTTTAGGAAAGGCCTTAAAGAGAGAATAAACTTCTAGGAGTATGATAAGGCTAACCTTTCTCAATAGCTCAATAATCAATACCTTCTAATAACAAAAAAAAAATGAGCTGAAATTATTAACTTCCTCCAACACTTCGGGATCCTGGGTTGTGAGATGGTATCGTGTGTGGTGTGTGTGTGTGTGTGTGGGGGGGCAGGGTTGCTTCCCCCAGGTGAAAGGAGTCAGGAGAGTAAGAGGCTAATTGTTGCTTAAAAGAAACACTGGGCTTACAAGGCAAGAGCAAGCACTCAGCTGTTAGCAATGTAAGGGAAAGAGAGATTTATACTTTATCAGCCACCCAGAAATCGACTCACAAGGACTCCCAGCTTGTGTGTTCCAGAGACGTGGTGGAAGGCTCACAGCAGTAGCAGCAGTAACAAGAGTGGCGGCAGCAGGTGGCAGCAGCAACAGCAGTAGCAGCTGGAGTTCCTTGGAGTAGGCACAAAAAGGCTGCAGCAGGAGAGAAAACAAACTAATCTACTCACTTAGTAAGGATTCCAAATTCCAGACTTTGTGTCACCAAAACTGTAGGATTTAAATCAATGTCCAATACTCCAAGTATTATATTTTATAAAGTTTATTAATAATCACTTGAAGTAAAGGAAATAGAAGTATAAAAATGTAATTCTCTAACCAAAATCAAACCACGTGAATAGTCCTCTTGCCACTCCCTGAAAGCCCTCTTCAGCTAGCCAGCAATCACAGGAAGAGAGTGAGAAGGCAGAGCTACACAAAACTTATATCCTTCCTACATCAGCACTAATTTGAGAAGGAAAGTGGGATGCTAGGAAATGAAGTCCAGGGGAGAAGGTTCTAAATACACTCAAGTCTAAATTTAACTATTTCGTGATTCACTAGCTATCACCAATAAAATTTAAAAAGTGGAGGGAGATGGGAGAAAGGGAAACATACTATTTTTTTTTACAATCAAGCTAAAGGTATAGATTAAAACAGTGATCATACATAGGAAGAAGAAAAATAAAAATTTTTTTAATTATAAAAAATTGTATTTAAAGGAATCTTTAATGTTAACTATTAAGTTTAAATAAATATATTGAAGGAATTTAAGTACTATGTCATTTGATGCATCCATATTGAATCTTCCTGTACAATTTCCAACCTTTTTCCACTGGGTCAACCACCTCTACTCCCTTCCCACAGCAACGCTGAACTCTGCCCTTTGAACCATAATGAGCTTTGATAGGCCAACTTTGGTCTTGTTTGGTCCCAGACCTCCATAGTATCTCTAGAAATTCCAGTAATCCTCCCATAGCAACTTCTTTAATATGTGTTATCTTGCCCATTTTAATATAACCTTATTTAGATAAGGGGTAATCTTATTTGCTTTCCTTTTATATTTAGGCCAGGACATTTTCAATCTCTCTCTTTGAGATCATGATTACAATTCTTTATTTTTTTTAGAGTTACTTTAAGAATACTTAACAAATTTTGTTTATTTCCCCTCATTTTCATTTTCTATGTCTATATACTTTATATGTGTTTATTATATAAAATAAATTGTCCTTTTTTCTTCAGGAAATTTTGTACATTTTGAGTTGTAAATTTTGTTTGTATTTTCTCCTATGAATTATTTTCATTTGGGATCCTGACCCTAATAGATAAATTTGTCCTAATCCTAACTTTAGTTTATCCTAAACCAGACCACCAAGCACTGTCATCTCCATACCACATTGCTGTACTTCTCTGGGCCAACTCTTCCTTCTCCTTTCCAACTCTGGTTTCCCTATCTTATATTAGAATGTAAATTTTTTGAGGGAAGGGATTCTTTTGCTTATATTTGTATACTCAAAGCTTAGTTGAGTGTCTGGCACTTGATAAATCCTTCCTAACCATAACCCTAACCCTAACTCTGACCCTCTGTCCTTTTTTCCCTCCCTTCCTTCCTCTCTTTCTTTCTCTCTCTACCTCCCTCCCTCTTTTCTTCCCTCCCCCCCTTCCTCCCTTTCCTCTCTCCCTGAAGGAAGTCTGTGTCTCTGGATCATAGAATATATGTATATTTGATCCTGGAAGTAATAGGGAACCATTAGAGTTTATGGGATGAGGTTGGGGTGGGGTGGGGTGGCATAATCCAACCATAGTCCAAACATAAATTTTATGAAGGTCAGTTTGACAGCTGAGTGAAGAATGCACTGGAGTGGGGGGAGAAACTTGAGTTAGGGAGGCCAATCAGAAGGCTACTATAATAATCTAGGCATGAAGTGATAAAGACTTGAATCAATGTGGTTGCAGTAGCAGAGTGCAGAAAGGGGCTTATGCAAGAGAACACAATCTGTTGGAGATGACATGGAATAGAATTACTTGTGTATATAGAGTGATTAGCTTTGGAAAGGAGAAGACCTACCTTCATGTGAGAAAGGGGCAAAAGAAGAGATACTGGTAGAAGATGTCCGAGTGATATGAAATAAGGAGGAGGGAAAAAGAAGGAGTTGTCAGTTATGGCTTTAACATTTTCAGTGAAATATAAGACAAGATTCTCAGTTAAGAGAGTGTGGAGAGAGGGAGCCAGGGGAGATTCAAAGAGGGATAAAAAGATTCAGAAGAGCTACTGTGATAAACAGGATAGTGAGGGAGGTGTAAAAGTTTCCTAGTAGCATTGAAGGTCCAGTTGAGGTTAATTTTACATAAATTTGTAGTAGACCAAGTCAGGATACTTGTGTGATTTTTTCCCCTCCATTCAGCTACATGTATTTAGGAGCAAAGGCAGCAGATGATGGGAGTGATCCAAGGGTGATATTTGGCAGAGCATAATTAGTGATATGATAAAAGAGTAAAGTACTCAAGAGAAGAAGATAATGTAGAGTTGAATTGGTTCACCAAGGAATCAAGATTGGGAAAAGAGGAGAATCTGTGGTTAATGTAGAGGTGATGGCCTAGAAGAGAACTGAAGCATTGAGGGACTGGAGAGTATGGATGAGGGTGTGGATGAAGAGCAGGGGATGGTATTAGAAGATAGGGGAAAAGATATGAGAGATTGTGATCCAATAAGAGAATTTCATAGAACATAGAGATAGTTCATTTATTGATAATAGCAAGATCAAAGATATTATCTTTGTGTGTGGTTGAGGTGGAGTGGAGTTGTAAGTTATGAGAAATTAATGTTTCAGAACTAGAAGGGTATTTGGAGGAGTATAAATATGTATGTTGAAGTTCCCTAGGATAAGAGCAAGAGATGATGGCCCCAATCAATGCTGAGAAACCAGAGATGTTCATTCTTCCTACTGACATCCTGGGAAACTTCAAATTTACCCATGTAACCAAAATATGAAAACCACTCATCCATTTCACAGAAGCTTAGCTACTGCATAGGATATAGACTTGTCTTTTAAAAATATGTTTAATAAAATGAGTAAATCCCAACTGTGACAAGATCCAGGCAGGACATGCTATGTCACTAGTGCATTAGATCCTAGAAGTAGAAGTAAGGTAGACATAGTTGGGAGTAGTAGTGGAGAAAGGAAGTTTTTACTTATGTAGTCAGTTCATTGTACCAGGCTCTCTGGTCACATATGATGTACTACATTTAATTCTGGAGGCTACATTTTAGAAAGGGCCTTGATAAGTTGAAGAATATCCAGAGAAGGACAGATGACCAGGATGGTGAAGAGCTTTTAGGACATACTATATATAGGCTGGTTGAAGGAACTGAGGATATTTATGTTAGATAAGGGAAGACTCTGGAGTGAATGAAATGGGGAAGCATAGGATCATAGATAAAGAGCTGGAAGGGATCTTGGAGATCATCTATTTTCCTCATTTTTTAGATGAGGAAACTGAGATCCTTAGGGATGTAATTATTGCCTGAGGTCATACAAAGTGGCAAATCTACAGAGCCAGGATTGTTTGGTCCTCTGTTTCCAAATTCAGCCCTCTTTCCACCACTCTACACTGCTTCCATATGCATGCCTCCATGCAGGCATGACATGGCAGATGTCTTCAAAAATATAAAAGTTATCATGTGGAAGAAGGGTTGACTTGTTCTTCTTGCTCCTAGAGGATAGAACTAGGACAATATTGCAGAGAGCAGATTTAGCCTTTATATAAAGAAAAGCTTCCTAATACTTAGGGCTATATGAAAGTGGAATACATTGCTTCAGGAAGTGGTGACTCCCACTTCAATGGAGGTCTTCAGGCTGAATAACTATTTGCAGATGTATCATAGAAGAATTCTTGTTCAGTTGTAGGTTAGACTGGATGGCATCTCCAGTCCCTTCCTGAGATTCTATGATTCTATATAAATTACAGAGAAAAGACACACAGCTAGGAGGCCATTGTTAAATCTGTTTTCAGACTCAGTATATTAAAAAAACACCTTACCTTCCATCTTAGACTTAATACTATGTATCATTTGCAAATACATGTATTTTTAAAATTACAACGCATTTTAACTCAAAATCTGATAACTATAAATAAGTGACCTACTATACTAAGAGAAACTAGCTAAGGAATATTAATAACATATCTTATTTGAGTATAGTCTCCAGAGATTGTGAAATAATATTTGATAATCATGATGAAAATATTTCACTAGATTTTTTACCAAAGCATGCAATGCTATCTGAAATTGTGGTAAATGCTGTGAGTGATAGAAATAAAACATAAAATAAGTTTCCTGCTTTCAATTAGTTTACAATCTTTGGAGGAAAATATGATTTGCTGATAAGATATAATTAAAAGAACAATATAGGATGGTATATGACTAGTTCTGTGATGCTGGGTAGATCACTAAATTCACCAGACCTTTATTTCTTTTTTCTATAAAATTAAGTATTTGGATTCCTAAATTGCCGTCTGGCTTTATCACCTAATTGCTATGGTTGTCCAAGAAGTCTTCACAGCTGAGAAAGAATGAGCTGAGGCCGTGACTTGGATATGTAGAGAAGAGAAAGTAAAATGTTCCAGGTTATAGAAGCTGTAAGTTTTAAAATTGGGTTTAGTTAGTCCTACCCAGGGTTGGGCAGTCCCTTTTGGAGGTGAGAATTTTCGACTTGTGAGCTCTCTTACTTAAGTATTGAGTAGGAGTGCTTTGAGTTCTTGATTGATTGAGTTAAAGGTGACTGATTCATTAAAATAGACAAAGAGAGATAATTCTATCTTCACAAAGCAAAATGAGCCAAGATACCTTGGTACTTGAGGAGATAAACATGATTAGAGCCCAGAACTAATATATATTGAGAAGTTGTAGGAAATAAAAATTGAATACGGACAAATTTTGGAGGGTCTTGAATGCTAGAGGAAGGTTTATAAAGCCATAATATAGGGTGAAGTGATCAGGGTTTTGATTCCGGTACTGTTGTGGGGTGTAATGGTGAACCCCTGGGTTCAGGAAGGATACCTTTTGCAAGAATGCAAGACTTCAAAACCTAGCTTAAAAGTGAAATTAGAGATTTATTAGTAATGAAGAATTTTGGCCAGCAACACAGCAAGACAACAATCCTGGGGGGTTGCTCCCAGAATGCTTCAGTCCTGGGGTTTTTATATTCTTTATTACAGTGAGGATGTGATGTTTGGTCATAGTGTGGGGTGATTCTAGAGTAGTAAACACTCAGGTATTTGGTGGGGTGTTTAATCATCTGACTGGGGTCTGCCTGAAGACCCCCATAGTTTAGGGAACAGATGGATGCCTGAGATACAGCCCAATGGTATCAAGGTGTAGCCTGGAGGTGCATCTCTATATCCATCTCAACCTAAAGGACAATCCAAAGATGATAATAATCTCAGGGTCTTATAGAAGTTATCAGATGTTCTTGGGTTAGGAATCACAAGGACAGAAAGGAATAAGGGAATTTCCCTGTTTACAGTTTGCCTGTGTGATATTGCAAATTTGGGGGTCCTTGAACTAATTTTGAGGTCCCTGATCTAAATTTCCTGTGGATGTTTAGGGGACTTGAAACTACATTTCCCATGATTCCTCTTGCATAATGAGGTGGACAGGAAGTCTAATAACTAAACAGAAGGTTAAATAGGGAGTGCCTGGACTGGCTCTCTTTTTTTCCTGGTGATTTGGAGTGGAGCCAGGATGGGAGGAAGAGGAACAGCGCCCTCGTATTTTAAATTAACTCAATATGCACGTGGCTTCATTTTTCTAAATGGCTTTTAATTAACCCTTTGAAACCATGATATTTTTAATTCTATCACTCTATATTAATTTTATTTATTACATTAATGGCAACTACTTGAAGTTGGAGGCATAACTCTCAATTTTTCTGATAGCATAACAAGCCACTATTTTGCCATGATTTTGTACCCTCCCTCCACTAGAAGAACTCTGAGAGCATTTAGAATCCTCTCCAGAGCTGTGGACCTGCTCTTGCCATTTTTTTGTGCTATTTTTGGCTACTTTGCTTAGTTCTGTTGAGCAACCTTCTAGGGTTTTCTGAACCCTACTATTTTCTTTTGAGGGACTTTTTGTGTTTTGTAGTTGTTTTTTTTCTCTCTTCTCCCCTTTCTCCTTAGCCATGTGGCTTTCCAAGGGAAGGGGAAAGTGATTTTGCTCGAAAACGCCATTTTTCCAGCAGCCTGTTCCTGGCTGCTAGTTCATACATTCCACATGGACTTGGCTTCAGCCAGTTTGGGCCCTGCCCCCCCTGACTCTCCAGGGGGTTTGTGGGAGGGCTGGGGGTGGGGTGGGGGGAGAGCCCTAGTGCTTATCCCTAGCTGTTCCTCTTGATTCTGACCTTCTGGTCCCAGTGCTGATCCCAACTCCTGCTAATCCTGCCTCTGCTGCTGATCCTACTAAACTGTTGCTGCTGCCAACCCCAGTCACCACCCAGAGTTCCTGGAGTGACCCCAGCTGCCACTTAAGACTTGGGATGTATAAGTATAACCCCACTTCTTTTTCATTGGGAACAGTCCTTACTTAGCTGCTCTGAGAGTGTTTCCTTTTAGACAATAATTAGTCTCCTACAGGGAAGCCTAGGTATGTTTCCTCTTTGACATTAAGGACTTCTAACCTGAAGAGACATTTTCTTGCCCCCTTCCTTCCCCCATAAGCCCTCCATGTGGGATTTCCAACCTTTCGCTTTTCTAACCCCTACCCCAGTTGGCTTCCATGTGGGCTCTAGCTTTATACTCTTCAAACAGGAAGTAGAATGGCAAGCATGGGTCCCATGGCCTATTTCAAACCATTCCTTGTGATTATCCTGCTTGAGACTCAGGGGAGGGATTCACCCCTCCCCTCCAACCCCATGCATGTTGGCCAATTGGGCCTGCCCAAGACTCTGAACTATACCTTTATGGGAGTCATCCATACTGTGCTTAGTGCAGGGCTCAGTTAGAAGGGAACTTGAATTTGACCAGAGATGGGTTTTAAACCTCCTCAGACTGCAGGATTTTTTTTTTAAGCCTCTGGATCTTCTTGTATGTGGCTGATGGTTGTTTTGTGATTTAATTTTACTGTTTTAAGTTAATCTTTTTGTTACACTGAATCATTTTAGTTAATGTGTTTTTGGCTGCTAGATAAATTCTGTTTGTGATTTTATTGTAACTCCTTAGTAGTGAACAAGTTTATTCTGATTGGTAAAAAGGTTTTCACTTTTATTCACTACACTACTTGTAATTTGTTGCTTATATATTTTTAANGGAGGGATTCACCCCTCCCCTCCAACCCCATGCATGTTGGCCAATTGGGCCTGCCCAAGACTCTGAACTATACCTTTATGGGAGTCATCCATACTGTGCTTAGTGCAGGGCTCAGTTAGAAGGGAACTTGAATTTGACCAGAGATGGGTTTTAAACCTCCTCAGACTGCAGGATTTTTTTTTTAAGCCTCTGGATCTTCTTGTATGTGGCTGATGGTTGTTTTGTGATTTAATTTTACTGTTTTAAGTTAATCTTTTTGTTACACTGAATCATTTTAGTTAATGTGTTTTTGGCTGCTAGATAAATTCTGTTTGTGATTTTATTGTAACTCCTTAGTAGTGAGCAAGTTTATTCTAATTGGTAAAAAGGTTTTCACTATACTGCTTGTAATTTGTTGCATTATATATATATATATATATATATATATATATATATTTAGTTTACCTGTATTAATCTAATTCTGTTAGATGATTCTTTATCTGTACCATTTATCTATGATTTTACAGAAAAATGTTATCGTTGTAAAAGACCATGAATATTTTAAACATTTTTTAAGTTGTAAAAGCCCTTAAGTCCTATGTATACTGAATTTGTCATCTCAGCTATAGGGTCACATGCCTTGAGTTTTTATTTGATCTTGATAATTGTATGCATTCTTGAAGAATATGATGCCTTAAGAATTTAAATTGTAATTTTATAAGAAGTCTTAAAAATTGATTTTAGGATTTTATAGCAACTTCTGAATGGATGATAGGTTTATATATATATATATATAAAATAAAGAATGTTGTCTTAAAGGGATAGAGAAAACAAATGGAAGTTTCCTACCCAAGCTTTTTGTATATTACACAGGAAGCCAGGAGAGCTCCTGTATGCTTGATATTTTGGCTCTTTGTTTTGGCTTGCTTTCCCATCAGAAGGATCTAGAATTCCTGGTGATATTTTAGCCCCAGTTTTTTTTATCAGATTTTTTATGGCTCTGCCCCACTATTGGCATGGAAGCAGCAACACAGAGGTTTGTGTTTTAGCCAAGATTGAAAGAATTATTACATCTGTATAACTTGTGACAAGTATCCATCAATTCATAGGTTTTAAAATGTCACACAGCAATTCATGTGAATCCTATTATGATAGTGGGTTTGTTTGCTATTGTCTTTAAATGTGTTTTTGGAAATTATGGTACTTTATTTGAATTGCATTATAAATTTCTGCTATTTTATAAAAGCCATTTACACTCACAGGAGTTCATGGACAAGCTTAACAGGAAATGGATCTCATTTTGGGGTGAAAAACCTTTCACTAATTCTAAGCTATATATTTTTGATTTTTAAAACATTCTTTTATCATTTTTCCCTTCAATGTGCAATACAATATTTCAATTTTTAAAATTTTTTCATTTTTCTCATTTTTTGTACTGAAAGTACATATAATCAATATTAATCCCTTTTGATTTTACAGTAATATAAGTTTAATATAAATATATATTTGTTATAATATTAATGCATACCCAAAGCCTTAGACTATAGTAACCTGCCAATTATTGGTAAATGTTATGAGACTGTGATTAATGTCTCTGTCTGATTCCAGGAGAAGGGAACTCAAGAGCCACTAAACAGTGCTAAGAAGGGACAAGTCATGGAGACCGAATCCCAATGGGATTGATGAGAATCTGCACAGTGCCAAGGAGCAAAAGGTCAAATAGACCCGTATCAATCCAGGTGAGATTGAGGAACTTCTATGCCAATACTAAAGGGCTTGAAACTAGTGTTTGGGGTTCGGGGTTGCAACTTTTCTGACATATGTTAGAAGCCAGACTTCCCTGAGCTTCATCTCTAGCCAAGCACCAAAGGTTGGCTATCATTATGGCTCACCATATCCCTGAGAAGTGCAGGCAAATCAAACCAGGGAAAGACACTTCCCCTGCACACAAATTTGGTTCTTTTATTAGTATGGCAACTTCATGTAGTCCTGGCTACTGAATTGGGTAATTTGCACAATTACTTAAATCACTTTAATTGGGCCTTGATTCAAGGACCTGTTATAAGTTTATTTTTCCTTACATTTGCACATAAGATTTTGATATTTTACATTTCATTCACAAGTTATTTTTTCTCTTTTATTTGGATTTTATTATTGTTTTAATTTCTTTTGTCAATTGATTTCCCACAACCCCAAAAACTCAGCCATGTATCCTTAGCTGTTCTGGGTGTTGGTTTTAACCCTCTTCAGGGGAGAATGCATTATTAATTATCCTATTAATTAATGTATGTTTTATGATCAGAATATCTGTATTATAATCTATAATGTAAACTTTAATTATTTGAGGTTAAGGGAGTACAATGCCCACACAATTACAACCACTACAACCATCCCAACCTGGACCCCTGGACATTGCCTACAACCAATTCCTCTCTCTCCTGGCAATAGGAAGGAACAGATCTTCTTGAAGAAGCTACATAAGACTGAGACCATCACCCCTTTTTCCCTTAGATACTTGGAGAGGGGGGAGATGACATGGGCATTGTACCCCCTTAATCCAGGCAAACTGTAAACAGGGAAATTCCCTTACTCCTTTCTGTCCTTAGGATTCCTAACCCAATAACATCTGATAATTTCTATAAGACCCTGAGATTATTATCATCTTTGGATTGTCCTTTAGGTTGAGATGGATATAGAGATGCACCTCCAGGCTGTACCTTGATACCATTGGGCTGTATCTCAGGCATCCATCTGTTCCCTAAACTATGGGGGTCTTCAGGCAGACCCCAGTCAGATGACCAAACACCCCACCAAATACCTGAGTGTTTACTACTCTAGAATCACCCCACACTATGACCAAACATCACATCCTCACTGTAATAAAGAATATAAAAACCCCAGGACTGAAGCATTCTGGGAGCAACCCCCCAGGATTGTTGTCTTGCTGTGTTGCTGGCCAAAATTCTTCATTGCTAATAAATCTCTAATTTTACTTTTAAGCTAGATTTTGAAGTCTTATATTCTTGCAAAAAGTATCCTTCCCAACCCAGGTGTTCACCATTACACCCCACAACATCCATGGGATTCACTAAGGAGGTTCTCCATAGAGCCAATCTCATATGTCACTGTCCTCTACAAGCTCCTTTTGCCTTCATCTTCTTTTTTCTGGACCCAAGCTACCATCCCAAGCTTCCACTGTTGTTGTATACCACTTCTTGGTCTCTATTCCCTTACATCCCCCATTCCATCAGCCTTACTGTCTTCTCCCAGACTTTTGGCAGTCAGGCTCATGAATGGAATAATTTGAGAAAACTGGCATCCTCCCTCTCCTGATATGACCATATCCAAACTGGATGGATGATTTCCTACAGATCTTGGATATAGTCATGGCAAGAGAGGGACAACTGCCAATATCTCTTCTTTTGCCCCTTTCTCAGATGCCCACCCCACCAAGGATTTACAGAAAAAATTCAGGGCACTGCCTCAAGTTATTGACAAATGCCCCCCATAACTCACAGAAAAATCTCTTACTTATAGGAGAATCCTTATGCAATGAAGCCTCCCAGAAGAGATTATAACATTTTTACAATAGTTGGAGTAAGAGTGTAGAATAGTTGCAATGACTTTACAATGAACACATTCAAGCTAATTAACATCTTCAAGAAATTGGAGAATAGCTTCACAATGGATACATCCAAGAAAAGAAATATTTTAAAGAAATGATCAGGAAGTTGGAGATAGATACAAAGAGGGGAGTAGTTCAGGATTGGATTATCTAGGAGAGGCTGATGAGAGGATCAGTCAAGCCATTGGGATACATCTAAATGCAAAGCTACAATTGGAGGGACTTCTACTACAAAAGGGTGCTCAAGATTGGTACTTGAGTCAGTCAGGGATACCTGCCTCAGGCAATTTCCCAAACAAAATTCCTAAAAGACCCAACCCAGAACACTTAGAAATGAATGTGGTGCATGAGAGGGGAGGGACACCAGTTTTAACTAACTCTTTGGAGATATTAATAACAATTAATAACTTGAGAATAACACACTAATTTCTTACTCCACACAGATTCAGGCACTATTTTCCTAAACTTAACTTTTTAAATTTGTTTTTAGATGGATTGATTCTCACTACTAGTTGCTTTTCCCTCCCCTGACAACCCCAGAAGTGTTGAAACCCTTTTCCCCTGCTCCCATTTGTGAGAACTGCAATCTCATCAACAGAACATCTTTGTCCTTCCTTCCCTCTCTGTTGTGTGGAAAGTATGAGATTCTCTTGTCCACAATTCCTTTTTTTCTTACCCTCATAGTTACTTGTTCCTAAGTCAGTCTCTTGAGGGTAGAGGTCTCATGACCCTTATTTTCATTACTGAGCCAAGAGAAGGAAAGCATATTAGTTTCTGTTTAATCCTTGAGCTAAATGAGAATAGTATAGACCATTCCTTAGTAAATGGTTGCTTTTACCATGGCCCTTCAGCATTTCTCTTAAGTCTGCTATAGACCTGAAAGAAAAAAAAGCCAATCTTTTCCATTTTATACTGGAATGTTCCAGTCCCCTCAAAGCTCAGGAAATATAGATTTTTCTTTGGCCTCCATTTCTTTCTTTTGGCTTTATTTTTAATATCAAGGCTTGGCAGGAGGAAAACCAGAAATAAAATTCTGTTCCCTCTTGTGGTATCTTAGTGACGAAAGCAAAAGAATACCCGGTTCCTCTTTTATCTAAATTCCCTTTCCTTCCCCTTACAGGTTTTTCCTCCTCTACCTTCAATTAGACTACTTCATATGCTGGCTTTGCTTTTTCTATATTATTGTGAAATAATGTGTAATAGAAAGGATACTCGATTATGAGTCAGGGGGTTGGGGTTCAAATGTCAGCCCTATTTTTTAATGCTAGAACCTTTCCATAGTTAATTATTTCATATCTTTCCTGAATGTAACTTGTTTGTATATATTTGTTTGTTGTCTCCACCCCACCCCCATTAGATTGTGAGCTCTTTGAGAGCAGGGAATGTTTTTTTGTATCTTTAGCTCTTAACACATTGTATAGCACATAGTAGGTACTTAATAAGTGTTTATTGATTGATCACTTCTTACAACTTGTATAACCTTAAGCAAGTCACTTAATATTTTTGGGTATCACTTGTCTTAAACTTTAAAAGGACAAACTTTTGGCTTATTCCAGCTCTGAATTGGTCCTAGGCACTCTATGAATGAAAAGAAGGCTTGATAACCTCAGTATTGAAATTCCATTTAGAAAAAGGAACCCAAAAATCCTTTAGGAAAAATTAGTCAAGATCTACTAACATTTAATGGTGAAAAAAAGATCTGTACAAGGTTGGGGGAAAATACTAATTGATCATGCTAAAGGAGGGTATTTATTCAGACTGGCTTAACTGTTATCTTTTCAGTCTTGTTAAGAATTGGGCAGAAGTTGGTGTGCTTTCTTTCAGTGATGATGAAAGAGTTAAAAAAATCTTTATTCTTGAGACTTTTACTTTTTAATTGAGATAGTGAGGAAAAACAGGTGTCTTATAAATGATAATTTCATAGATTTGAGTTAGATTATTTGCAATTTAACTACATCAGGTGGCTTTTTTATACCTTAAGTGACCAAAGATAAAATATATCATTATAGTATGCAGGGGTATATAAGGCATTCAAGGAAGAAAAGTAACTGGTGTGATGACCTCCTGAATCCTTTTCAGTGCTGCTTTCCTCTCTTGGTCTCCACCTACCGCCCAGTTTTCATGTGAGGCTGATGAATTTGTAACTCTGCTTCACTTAAATCCAATTTAAGTGCAAGTCAAAAAACATTAACTAGTGATGCCATTTTGGTCTTTGAGTACTAAAGACAACCACGAATCTACGATATGCAGAGATTAAACCTGAAATGCTTGGATGTGGGTTAAGGATGTTGGGGTTGGGGAGGATGGAAAGTCCAATCTAGGAAAACTGGGGAGTACAAAAATGGAGGATCATTTGTATGCAAACAAGGGAAGACCAATCATGAAGGGAGTAACTAAGACCCAGTATGTAATTTTCCTGGGCAGATGGAAAGAAAGATCTCTGGTTTTAAGAGATGTAAAAGCAAAAAGGAAAGAAAGCAAACATTCCATCTTATTTAATTAAAAAAATGACATTAAGTACCCACTATATGTAAGACACTCCTCTAGGTCCTGGGGTTGTGAATATAAAAATAAAACAGTCCTTGTTCTCAAGGAGCTCAAATACTATTGGAGATATACAACATGGGGTTATAGTATCAAAGGTTTAGAACTGAAAGGGACCTTAGAGGTCACTTAGTCCAATTGCCTTATTTTATAAATGAGAAAACTAAGGCACAGAGAGGTTGTAATTTGTCTATTGTCACACAAATAGTAAGTAGCAGAGATGGATTTCTAATCCTGGCCATATTACTGAATCCAACACTCTGCTCTAATATGCTGAACTGTAAAAAGAAAAGTGATACAAAATATAAATAAAGTAGTATAGCACATCTCCCATTACTTTCCCCCAACCTGCATTCATAATGGCAATTGGATCCCCAGAGGGAGGCATCTGCCCAAATAGTTCTCTGTACTCTGTGGTTAACTATTAGTACTACTACTTACTGTTGTTGTTGCTGCTGCTGCTGCTGCTGCTACTACTACTACTACTACTGCTACTGCTACTGCTACTGCTACTGCTACTGCTACCACTACTATTGCTGCTGCTGCTATTGCTATTATTTTTTATTACTTCTCCTATTAAAGCTCACAAATCTCCACTAGTGTGTTTCCTACAAACAACTGGTTTTTAGCAAGCATGAAATAGGATGGCATTTTAAAAACAATAGCAACAAAATATTCCTTCCATAATATAATGGCTAATTCTTTCACAAATACAAATAGGGAACATAGGTTCCTACTCACTGTTTTTTTTTCCCTCTAGTGGAGTTTTCACAAAATTTAACTCTTGATTCCCAGGGTCAGCTCTCTCTTGAGTCCATTGTCACATTTTTTTTTCTACTTTCAAAGATTGTGCTTCTTGAAGATGCTTTTCTGTATCTATGTCTATCTCATATGCTTGTCTCCTCTCCCTCAACTGTGCCTTAAATTCTCTTGAACTGAATCTCTGTTTCCTGGATGGAGTATCTCCCGGGTGAGGAACTCTTGCTGCTAACATCATGGCCAATGACAAGGGGTAGAGACAATAGGAGAGAATATTCTCTCTTTCCCTTGAAGAAGTAAAGAATAATTTCTCTCCTGACTTCTGGCTCCTTAAAGCTTTCAGACTGCCTGACTACCTTCAGGGCTTAGTTATTTAAAACTCTGAAGATATAAGGTCAATTTTTCTGCCCAATCCCTAATATTGTTTCATAAAGAAATATATTCCAAAAACAACATCAAATCCTGACAAATACACTAATACTCCATTATCTGTGATTATGTTCCATGACTGATTACATCAAATTAATTTAGTTTAAGGAAATACTCTTCATTATATTAGTACAAAGTAATTTCAAGATGGAGAGAGTGATGATAACTTTACAAAATCAGAAAAGGGTTCCTATAAGAGTTAGCTCCTGAGTAGTGCTTTGATGGAAGCTAAGGATTCTTCTATATGGTAGAGGTAAAGAGGGAGTACATTTTCTATGCAAAGGCCCAGAGAAAATAGAAGAAACATCCTATGTAAGGAAGCAATAATCAGGCCACTTTGACTATGTGGAGAATAAAAAGAATTGTGTTCTTCTCAGAGTGGACATCCATCCTCCCCATTCCTACTCCCTTCAGGAATGAAAACCTGTTTAGGATTATAGAATAAGACCTTAAACACATTTCATATTGCCACAGGCCCAGTGATTTGGGAGGCCTCTTATCTTATTTCAAGGATGAAAGCCATTAGGCTATCCTGCCTCCTTCTCTCCTCACACCTTTAGGCCTCCCAAGTACACAGCTACCTTCCTATAACTTTACCCTTTTTTAGTGGGAGCTCTTGATGAACTCACGCTATATATCTTCCTGTTTTCTGATTAGGTTAGACTTCCCACCTAGATTATATGTCCTGGCCCCCAGACAGTGGGGTATCAGAGAGAGTGGGGAGGGAGTTTCAAGGCAGGAACCTATATAATGTTTATCTCTGTGCCCATGCACTGGTATTTGCTATTAGGCCATTTTCCCCTTTCTCATGAGGAAGAATAAAGGTCTGCTTCTTCTACTTTCACTCTTTGACTCCTGGTTTGTAATTTTAATTTGGGGTGGGTGGTCATTTTTATCCCACTCAACTAGAATGTAAACTACTTGAAAAGAACTAGAAGGAAATACACTGGAAGATAAGTGCCTGCCATGTTGTAAATGACTTTAAATTTAGAGAAATAAAAAAAAATTTAAACAACAAATAAAATGAACATTTACACATGAAAGTAGAGTAGAAGAAGAGGATTGTACATGAAACTATGAATCTCTATAAGATATAGGTAATTTTCTTTTAAAATATGTATGAAATTCAACATAAAAATTTCAAAGTTGTCCTGATTGCCTGTATTTCTTTAGGACCTTCATTCTGTTCTTTTCTGTAAATGGCTTTAGATTTAGGAAAAACTTTTTTTCAAGTTTTAAATAACAAATGAAATAAGCATTACATAAAAAGGAGAACCTTTTTTGGTAATATTTAATTTAATATTTTTGTATAAACTTTTTCCTTATACAATACAAACATCATTCTCTAACCCCAACACCTGGGGTACAATCCCCTCTTATATCACCTTGTACTATGGGAATGAGAAGAGTATTAGGTTCACAGCTTAGTTCAGTTCCCCAAAAGCTCCAAGTCCAAGGCTGCCCATGTCCTCTGACCTTGGGCTTAAGTCCCAAGTTTCCTTCTCATGGCTTCTCTGCTAGGGTTGGCTGGCTACATATCCAGCCAGGAATGTGGCTTCCAAGGTCATTATTGCTCAAGCTCTTGGATAGAGTGAGGAGAAGGATAAATAAAATAGAACAAACCAAACAAAGCCCCACTCCCTGCCTTTTCCTCAGGGCCACAGGATCAAAGAAGGGAAGAGGGAAAATTAGTTTTTCATCCACCTAGTCAGTTTATGGTATCTGAACTATAGATGAATGTGATTTTTCTCTTTTATGGATGCCACAGATACGACAGAGTATTCCTGTATTTTAGTTTTCCAGGAGGCAGCCTGTTTAGGCTATGCAGGCAAATGAAAGAAGCTACTGCTACCCACGTGGTAGGGAAGATAGGCATCGTCTCCCAGAACCAAGGTGCCTATATGTTTAGCTCCTTTCAAGCATTTTCAATTCTAGTCAAATTGACCTAATTATTGCTTCCTTATATATGACATTTCTTCTATTATCTCTGGGCTTGTACACAGCATAGCATATGTTATGTAATTTGGGCCTGTGCAGGAAAGCTCTGTTAGATAAAGAAGGTGGTAATGCAAGTGTTTTATAATTGAACTGATCTCTTCTCACTCTGCTGCCCCATTACAGGTTCTTGTTCTTTTATTTTATTTCAAGTTATGTTGTAGAAATCTGTTTTGCTCATGAATAATCTCTAACTAATCCTACCCTTCTTAGACTTCCTTCTCCCTGTCCTACTATTCACTCTTAAGTATGTTTTTCTACACAAGCCCTTTGTATAAGTGTATGTTTGTGTGTATATGTAAACATATGACTGAGTATTTTCAACTTTCTATTCTCCAGTTCTGAAGAGAATTAGACTCATTTTTCCCATTACTTCTTACTCCACATTTGTGTGCTCTTTATTTATACAGAATATACAGACCACCCAATTATGTGATTTAGTAATTTCTCTCTCCTCTACTGCCTCCTTTTAATCTATCCATTTCCCCTTCCCTTTTCTTTTCTTAAGACCATCAAAATAAGAACAAAATCATTACAGGCCCACTGCTTGATCTATTTAAATTACCTTATGATCATTTAAGATATAGAAGTTCTGAGGGACATCTATTTCTTCTTCTCTTGTGTTAAAGCTAAATTAAAACTCTGGTCCTCAATTTCCATAGAGTTTATTAATATTTACTTGAGTAAAAGAAGGCAGACAGATAGAAAGAAAAAACCCTATTTCTAACTAGCCATGTGGCTGCTTCTCCACATGGCTTTCTCCTCCACCTTCCTTTTGTGTCCAAGGGAATTGAGAAAGCATACTTTCTTGTTTTGAACTTTTTAACGTCCCCCTCCCTTTCGGGTCAAACTCCATCATCTATGGATCAAGTACATAGGCCACAGTCCACTGACCTACACTGGAGTGCGTGGAACCTGGTCAGACTCAAATGAGTGATCCTGGGAGGGGGTTCCCTTCACACACTTAAAAGATTGTAAGTTGTCATCCCAAAGTCCCTTTCAAATTGCAAACATATTTACTTTTCTCTTGATTCCTATGTTATTATTTCAGAGTTTCCATTCAGCTCAGGACTTTTCCTCAGGAATTTTTGAAAATCCTCTATTACATTAAATATCCATTTTCCTACCTATAGGATTATACTCAGTTTTGGAGGATAATTTTGGAAAACTTTATATTGTGAAGGGCTAAGGAATTTTGTTTTGTCATTTTAGTGGTAATTGAGAGTCTTTTAAAAAACATTTTTAATTAAAAAAAATTTTAAATTTAATGAATTAATTTGGAATATTTTTCCATGGTTATATGATTCATGTTCTTTTCCTTCCTTCCTCCCTCCCCCCTCCAAGAGCTGATGAGCAATTCCACTGGGTTTTATATGTATCATTGTTCAAAACCTATTTCCATATTGTTAATATTTGTAATGGAATGATCATTTAAAGTCAAAATCCACAATCAAATCCCCATCAAGCCATGTGATCAGTCCTATGTTTTTCTTCTGTGTTTTAAAGAAACAGAAGGTCTAGCTAAAAAGCCAGGCTAGTCGCGCAGAATGCTTTGGAGACAATGTTATATAAAATCAGTATCTCTATTTATTTAAAGAGAGGGTACAAACTGAGGATCAAAACAAGGTGTCCCTGACTCTAAGGGATCTAGCTATCCAATTCACCACAAACTATATCCCTTGCAAGATGGAGTCTTCTGGTTTTCAAGCTAACCTACCAGCTCCATATTTCCACCTAGGCATTCCCCCCAAAAGAACTAGCTAAGCTACCCTCTATGACCCTCAGTAGTTGGTTTGATTGAGTTCAAAAGCTATCTCCAAAACCTGTTATGATTGCTCTCAAAATGGCTAAGTCCAACCCTGGTGGGTCTGACCCCTGAAGTAAAACCTAAAAGCCAACCTGACAAGATTTTAGACAAAACTTTCTGGAAAAGTTGATAAAAAAAAACAGTAGGTATAGTCAGATCCTTTGCTAGATGTTCTCCAGTCAAACAGAGAACCTCCAAAGATGATTTTAGGGGGTTTTGTTCTCCACAGACAGGCTGAAGTAGCCAAGCTCCAGCAAGCCAGACTTTCTCCCTTCCTACAGGAAGTCACTCACTCTAACAGTTGTCCTTTCCAAACTGTTCCTTCTCTGCCCTCTGCCTGCTAAAATCCTTTCTCTAGAGTTCCTAGCATGTACCTTAAAGACAACCTTCCACTTTTCTTAAATTTTATCCTTATCTCTATCCTTTTCCCATTACAGTTTCTACTCCCACAGTTCTTTCTCTGATTGTGGATAGTGTTCTTTTTCATAAGTTAGGGAGTCTTTTAAGATGTTGAGTAGAGAGTGACATGATCACACCTGTGTTTGAGGAATGTCAGTTTTTTAGTCTTATGGAGAACTGATTCAAGAGGGGAAGATATTGAAGGTAGGGAGACCAAGGAGGAATCTAATATAATAGTCTAGTTAAAAGGTGATGAGGACTTAACTAGAGTGGAGACTGATGAGAAATGATGTATGGGTACAATCAGTAGAACTTGACAACTAATTTTATATGGGGATTGGGGAAGAGGGAGAAGTCAGTGATTGCATTGCATTGAGGTTGCAAACCTGGGTGACAAAGTATGGCAGTGCCATTAACAGAAATGAGGAAGTTTGGAATAAGATTTTTTTTTAAATATAGTGAGTTCCATTTTGGACATGCTGATTATTGAGATGCCTACATTATTGCAAATATACATTGGCGGCACTGTAAAAAGAGTCAGAAAAGTGGGTAAAAGTTCCATCTGTGGTTATATTTTGAGACCCCAAGCTAGCCCTGCAGGCAATAGGTGGAAATAATTATAAGTCCACACGGAGTAGGAATAGGAACAACCATCATAATAAACTCTTCTAGAAAAACTTGGTTTGTCTCCTATCGTTCCTCCATGTGGGGTTAGGAAAGTCAGTTTAGCAACTCCCCTTTCCATTACCATAGTAGCATCAACATGCTGGGTGCCTACCACTCAAATCAAGGCTGGGAGAGGCAAGTGAAATTAAAATATTGGAAGGCTCCTAATTATTAAATCATATGGTACAAGGGAAAGGGTCAGGTCTTAGAATTGTCTTGACAACAAGGCACAGCAGACCCTCAGGCATCTATTACTCTTCTTTATCCTAGTTCTGTGAAGGATGAGTCTCAGAAAAGGTAGAGTGACCAGAACTGGAGAATCTCGTGTTTAATAAATCTAAGCCTCTAAATGGTCAATGGAGTTAGGCTGGGTGGGGTGTAACATCCTATCAATATTCAAAATGCCCTCATATATAAGCTTCCATACCCTCTTGCCCTTTTCCCTTTCATCAGGACAGAATAAGGAAACTGAAAAGACAAAATATGATCAGTTGTATTCTACTTTCTTTTACTGTCATTGTTTTTCCCCCAGCATACACACAGTGGGGATGAGATCACTCATGTATGTACCTACCTGATCTTCATTGTGGTACTAGATTCCTCTCTTTGTAACTTTTTGCCTTTGAGGAGGGTTCAAAGTCTTTGGATATTTCACTTCCACTTGCCTTTTCAGTGGCCTTATTTACTATCAATATAAAGAGGGAAATATCAATGGATCCAGTATTAATAAGCAGTTATGTGACACAGTGTGGTGGACCTGGAGTAAAGAAGAACTGAGTTCAAATATGGCCTCAGTACTGCAAGTCATCCAACCTCTGTCTGCCTCAGTTGTAAAATAGAAATAATAATAACACTGACCTCCCAAGGTTGTTGTGAGGATAAAAAGAGACGATAATTGTAAAGTGTTTGGCACAGTACCTGGCACATAGTAGTACTAAATATATGTTTATTCCCCATCCATCAGGTACACAGGGATGGATAGTGGTAGAGAACAGAAATGAATGGGAAAGGTGTTGAATCTCTCTCAACTCCTGGACCATTGCAACCCTGGAACTGCCAGGCATGACGTAAAAACTACTACATTATAAAGAAGAATTGGTTAAAATAGGAAGCTATGTTTCTCCTCTCTTTCAGAATCAAATTCCTGGAAAAAGCTGTCTATGCTTTCTTTACTTCCACTTCCACTCTTCCTACTCACTTTTTAAGTACTTACAGCCTGACTTCTGACCTCACTACTGAATTAAAACTGCCCTCTTCAAAAAAAAAACAACAAAAAAACCAAACAAACCCTAAGAATCTTTTATTTGCTAAATTCAATAGTCTTTTCTTGGGCTTTTTCCTTCTTGGTCTCCCTACAATTTTTGATACTTTTGACTACCCCTTTCTCCTGAAAACTCTCCTCTCTCAGCTTGTGTCACTTTCTTTCTTGGTTCTTCTTCCAGCTATCTGACCACTTCTTGGCTGATCATCATCTTTGTCATTTCTGTTAACCTGGGCCTTCTTTTCTTCTGCCTTTAAGTCCTTTGATGTCTTGATCTCAGCAGCTTCCACAGATTCAATTATTATTTTTACACTGGGTTTTAAAATTAATATCCAATAACTAAATACTATATTTAATAGAATTAATATTTAATAAAGTTTTTATTGATAATTAACTAAAAGGTTACTAACCAGCCCGCTCTCAGGAGCAAAAGAGAAAAATGGAGGTGGAGCCTCAGAATTTATACAAAGGCGACCACGCAAATGTAAACAAAAGGAAAAGCATTATAGGTAATACAGAAAGGAATTCTGGGCAATGCAGTCTTTAGGGGTTCAAGATTTTCCAACTATACAACAGATGACCCTCAAATCCCAACATCAACCCTAATTTCTCCTGAACTCTAAACTCTAATCATCTACCATATTCTGGACATCACTACCTGGATATCTCGGGCTTTTCTAGTGGTTAATTTCTTACTTAAAATAAGTAACGGTGTATGTTCTATATCTCCAGCAAAAGGCTCTAATGGGTCAGTTTATATCAAATAAAATTTGGATCTTCAGGAAAGTCTTTAATCTGATATATACACACAGATACATACTCTAATATATATGTATTTTAAATTCAGAGTTCTACTAAATGGAGACTCAATTTACAATATAATAAATATTTAAGGCCAATATTTTGATTTGGCCTGATTGTCATCGAATTGGGCTTTAAGCTGATCCTCATAATAAAGTGGGAAAGATCATGTTTTCAGTTTTAGATATTTTGAGTTTCTAGTATTGATGTGATAATCCAAGTGGAGATGTCTGGTAGACTTTTGGAAAGGCAGGTATAAAGGTCAGAAGAGAAGTTTGGGAGCCATTCTCATCTTAGTTGAATGAGTAGAAGTGAATGAACCTGAAAAGTAATAGAATATAAGGAGATAGGAAAAGACCCAAAGATAGAATCTTGGGGAACTTCACTTTAAGAAATTATTAAAAGATGAGAAGTCAGCAAAGGAAACAGAGAAGAAATACTCACTTAAGAGGAGAATAAGGAGAAAGTAGTATCTCTAAATCTAAGAGAATATTGCATATCAAGAAGGGACAGGATGGTTAATAGCCTCAAATGCTCAAGAAAAGACAAGAGGGAATGAGGATTTTTTAGAAGTCCATGGAGGCAGGTAGTAGCTTGATAGAGTGCCAGGCCTAGAGGCTGGGGGTCTTGGGTTCAAATCTAATCTGATATCTCCTTGATGTGTGACCTTGAACACTAAACCTTAATTGCCTATCCCTTACCACTCTTCTGCCTTGGAACCAATACATATTATTGATTCTAAGAAGGCAAGAGTTTTTTACTTTATCAAGTTTGGCTATTTGGAAATTCCCTTGTCTAATCTGTTCCACTGATCTATATTCTTTAATCAATTCCAGATAAATTTTTTCCTTTTCCTAATTCCATTTATTTTTATGAGTTACTTTAAAAGTATATAACATAACATAGTATATAAAATTTGTTATAAATATGTAATACATTACTATGTCAAATATGCTTTTGTAGGTGAAACAAAGGACTATTGCTTTGTAATATAGTTACAATATAATATAATATAGTCTAGAAGTACTATTTCCTCCTTTCCTTACTTCATTCCATCATTTCCATTGTTATTCTAGGTTTTTTCTCTTTTTAAACAAATTATTTTCTCAAGTTCTATAAAATATTCTCTTGGTAATTCTATTAATATAGCCTTAAAAATATTAATTAGCTTTAGTAATGTTGTCATTTTTAATATATTTGAATGACCTAGTCTTGAGAACTAAATAAGTCCTCCAGATATTTAGGTTGCTTTGTGATTCTTTAAGGAGCACTTTATAATTTAACATATTCATACATCTTGTGTGTTTTGTGAAGTTTATCCCCAGATATTTTATGCATTTTCCAGTTATTTGGAATGGGATTTCCCTTTCAATGATTATTTCTTATGTTTTGTTATTTTTTATGTAGAAACGCTATTGATTTTTGAAGTTTTATTCATAAAAAGCAATTTAAAGGAAAAGAAATGTATGGGGAAAATATGTGAAGTAAATATATCAAAACTCTAACACCAGAATACATAAGTAGCTGTGATGATAGAAATTTTAAGAGGTAGTATTTCTGGGGAATAAATTAATTTATTAATTGACTGGTCAAGACAAATTAATATGGTCAAATGATTTTATTAACCATCCAAAAAACACAACTCCTGTCCAGCATGTTCTTAATTTACAAATTCTACAATTTACAAATACAACACAGTAGAAATACAATTTGGGAGCTCATTATACACCTTGAACACCCCAAGACATCTGTAATTGGTAAACAGCTAATGAAGAGTTGGACTTAGAGACCTCTACTCTTTCCTTGTTACTTCATCATAGGAGAGGTGGGTCTCTGCCTAAGGAAGCCTCCAGCATACTCCAACCATATGGTCCATAGTTTCATATGGATCACTGTTCACCACGGCTGATCATGCCTGCCTTTACTTTTTTTCAAATAAGTCAGAGTTCACAGTAGCTGATAAGCTCTACCTTTAATCCTTTCAAGGTCTTATGAAAAGACAAAAATTTCCAGACCAGTTTGATAGTTTGGAGACAGAGGATAACTTTAACTAGGAGTCAAACTGCTTGAGCCTGACATTGGAAGTCTAAGAAGGAAATGATTTAATGTAGAAATATTACAGAATAATACAAACCAATGTTAATTTTCCTCAAAAAATACATATCTGTAATACAGTTGATCTGAAAAAAAAAAATACAACTACCACAGTAGATGTAACATTAAATCTTTAATCAGGGCAAGGAGATTATAATTGGGAAAACTATACTGCCATAGTTTTGCGATTATAATCTGGGAAGACAGAGCTGTAGTATTGGGAATTTCCACTGAACTACAGAAAAGGAGTACTTAATCTGTATTATTAATCAGTTAACCATTCTGTATTATTAATAGTTAATAATGGTTTTGTACTGTTCTGTACACCAGCTTTTTGTTGGATATTATTGATGGTTTTATTGTTCTGTACCTTAATTCTGAACTGTTATGCATTATTAATTACCTATAGTGGTCATTTACAGAATTATATCCTCCCTATTTTATTCCCCTCTTTGATGAGGGCATTCCAAAAGGGTACTGAGACATCTCTTACACTGACAAATGATGGTAGGTAGGACAATGGGGGGAAACATGGGGCATGTGCACCAAGAGCACTGGCAGTTCCTTGGAAAACCCTCAAACCTGTGCATGCTTGTTGTTCCCTTTTTGGTGTCACCTATGACTGATCAGATCCCAAAACACACCTCTACCTAGATTTGGACCCACCTTCTCAATACTCATTTTCTGGGCGTTTTGTCCTGAAATACCCTATAGAGTGGGGAGGATTCCTTGGGACAGGAGGTGACAAGCCCTAGACCCTCAATAAATATGCAAACCTTGAAACACCCCAGGGCTACTCCATCCGGTCCAGGGCTACTCCATTAGCCCAGGACTAGGGATACTCCACCAGCCCTGAGGCTAGTCTACACCCAGAAAAGGAATGTCATTGAGTATATGTAGAGGAGCCCAGGACTGTGTGACTACTACAGCAAGCCAGTCTCAACCAGACTGCCAAATTGCTATTTTAAATCTGCAAGGTTTTTTGGTCTGGGTGAAAAATACCAGATCCAAACTTTATTTACCTCCTTTGGAAAGTTTACAAAATTAGCAATCAGTAAACATTTATCTCTTATAGCCTAGGAGTTCTTAGCAGAATCCTGACAAATTCAGAGAATCTATTTTCTGCTGTTTACTTTCTTCCTCTTTGTCTCTCTGACTGTTTTTGTACACCTCCCTCTCCCACCTCCCCTTTCCCATTCACAGTAATGAATGCAACTGGGACTATTCTGGCTTCTTTGCCTGAAGGTCAAGTGTGTATAGAGAGGAAATTGAGAGGACCATGGAAATTTCAAAGTTCACCCTTGCTTATTAAAAATACATATATGACTGGAGAAATTAATCATTTAAAACATAATGCTTTGGGGCTGCTGGGTAGCTTAGTGGAGTGAGAGTCAGGCCTAGAGACAGGAGGTCCTAGGTTCAAACCTGGCCTCAGCCACTTCCCAGCTGTGTGACCCTGGGCAAGTCACTTGACCTCCATTGCCCACCCTTACCAATCTTCCACCTATAAGACAATACACCGAAGTAAAAGGGTTAAAAAACAAAACAAAAAAAACAAACCATAATGCTTTATTGAGAGAGAGATGGGCAGGGAGGAACACTGTCTCAAGTCATGGACCCAAGACAAATGCCTCAAAATTCACAGAAAAATCCATTACTTATAGGAGAATCTTGATATAAGTCTTCCAGAAGGGATTATAACATTTTTACAATAGTTGGAGACAGAATGTTTTACAATGGCTTTACAATGAACACATTCAAGCTAATTAACATCTTTAAGAATTTGGAGAATAGCTTCACAATTGGATACATCCAAGCAAATCAATATTTTAAAGAAATTATCAGGAAGGAGATAAATACAAGGAGGAGAGTGGTTCAGGACTGGATTATCTGGGAGGGGCTGATGAAAGGATCACTCAAATCATTGGGCTTGACCTCTTGGAAGAAGATTCAATAATCCAGATACAAAGATACAATAGGAGAGTTTTTTTAAACAAAAGGATACCCAAGATTGGTACTTATGATTTGATCATGGGTTCTTCAGAATCTAAGGTCATCAACCTGGAACTCCTGCCTAGGGCAATTCCCAGACAGACTCTCTTAAAACTGTAAAAGTTTTCTAAGGATATTGGGGGAGGGGCACACCAAGTTTTAGATATTAATGACTATTAATAACTTGAGAATAACACACTAAATTTTTCACTCCACACAAATGTATTACATTTTACTCTTCTCTCAGAGATCTCCAGGACCATTAAGGGGTAGGGGTATCTGATCTCTGCCTTTGTCTCAAGCCTCAATTTTAGGGATCCTTTAGCACCCCAGGTCCATTTAATCTCTTAACAAATTAGGTTTTATAGGAATATTTAATTTAAAGGTATATCAAGAACAGCACCAAGAAGACATAACCCAGTCCTCTCCTTTCCCTTTCACCTCAGTCTTTATGGAAGAGAAAAGTGTTAAACTGAAAAAACAAAACAAACAAACACAGTACTATTAAAATAGTCAGAAAAACCACTTTTAATTAGGGAAAAATATGTGTGTGTGTTATTAGGCACCACATACCCTCAGAGAATCCATAGACTCTGTGCTGCTCTGATCATGGAGAATGCCTGGGAGTCTCACCCCTTAGATGAAAAACTACAAAGAGCCATTAAAGTTGGGAAGCTTAAATACCTTTTTAGGGGAACTGGGGACTGAGGATGAGAAAGGATAGTTGATTGGCTTTACAATGGAAAAATGAGGAGTCACAGACAGGAATAACAGTGAGGGCCTGATGTTTTACAATGGACACAAACGGGGAAGATCCAGCCAAAGGGATGGGCTACCTTGGTAAAGGACTTTGGTATAAGGTAGTGATGGGCAAACTTTTTAAAGAGGTGTGGAACCTGGAAAGAGTCAGAATTAAAAATCCTGACCCCTGTATGACATTATGGTGAAACAGACTTGTCCACAGGAATTCCAAACTTGTAGACCTCTGGTCTCCAAAGCCTAACCTTTTCTACCTTGCAGACCTTCCCCTTATCTGCAGGAACTCATCCCTGCAGACATTCCCCTTATCTGCAGGATTCCCCAACCTACAGACATCCCCCTATCCCGCCCTTTGCTGCCTACCACTCTATAAAAACTCAGCTCAAGCACAGCTCGTGATCACATATCAGACTTACGATGTGAGACCCTTAGTTTAAACTAAGACAATAAAGTCCCTTTGCCTCTTGCATTTGTGATTCAGACTCAATTACTGGGATAATTCTCTGGGCACTACATATAGGGGCTTGGTCCGGGATCCCACAGGAATAATTGAGTTCTGACCAGCAGTGGGACCAATTGGGAATTACCCTAGGATCCTTGCTGCCAAGGCTGCTTGGGTCTGGTGGGCTCCAAACCATGGCTTGTGGGGGGGACAAGGGAAGAGGTCTTGAAGGTTCGTGGTGTAAGGCTAAGTGGCTGGCTAGCCCCTCTGGCCCTGGGGTTTATATGGGGGAGAGCCTATTGCCTAACCAGAACCCAGACAGACTGTCCGAAAATGTTCCTGGTAAAGCCAAAGGGAGAGAGGAGCTCTGCCGGCACGGGAGTCTTGACCGGGGGAGTCCTACAACTTAACTGGCCAGAAATTTAGGGGTAACTTGTGGGGTTGGAGTTCCCACTGTAAGAGGTTTTGACCAGGATTTGAGTCTCCAAGATTTAAGAAGGAACTTGCAAGGGTTGGAGGTTCTTGCCTGGGGTTTGAGACCCAGGTTTGGAGGGTTAGAGTTCCCTAGTAAGTTGAGCACCAGTGGACCCACTGGAAGAAAAGAGAGAAGTCCAGGCAGGGACCCGGCCACGTCACTATTTCAGTGACTTCTTTGGGTTCCAAGGTGTATGAGTGTGTGAGAGAGTGTGTCCTGTAGATTTCTGTTGAGTCTGTGTTGTTTTTGTGTGACTAGCTATAAGATTAAACAAAGGAAGGAGAAAGAGTTTAAGATGCAGCTTCACAAAAGGGAATTTCCTTCATAGTGGCTGTTCTGCAATCCCCCCATCTATATTTCAAACCTCCCAGACTTTAGTACTGGAGAGGCAGTGCCTGCTCTGGCAGCAGATTTAACATCTGAATAGGGAGGGGATTTAAAAGTTCTTTTCTTAAGAAATCCAGTCAGCCTTATAAGACCAGCTCACCTCCAGATTCCCACTGGGAGCAGATAGCAATTTTGTCACTGCAAATATTTCTTTTTAAACATGGATTCTAAAGCAGTGATTTTTTTCCTTTTAAATCATGCCTGTCACAAAGTTGTATGTTTCTGTTTATTGTTGTCTTTGTCACAGTCTCATTTCTATGTATTCTTAAATTGGACACTTAAAAAAATAAAAGGGAAAAAGGGGAGTTGGAAAATGGAACTTCCCTCTGTCAAAAATCTTCAGCAGAGGACAAAAGCTAGTATCTGTTCAATGATTTTTCCTCTTTCTTCCTTTGGATGGGCCCCCAAAGGAGTGAAAAAGAGAAAAATTCAGAGCAGAAAAAGGGAGATTTTACTCCACAATTAGAAGCATTTTTCACTTAAGATTTGATTTTAAGGGTTGAGGATTGCTAATGATTTTTGATATGAAACAATGTAATTTTATTTATTGTGGTAACTGTCAGTTAAATATGAAATATTAACCAGATTTTATTGAGCACAAAAACTCATGGTTAAAAGTTTGTTAGGCCTTGGTTTCAGTGAATTTGAGAATTGTCTAAATGTGGTTAATAGCCAGTCTGATACAGAAAGGGAATGTTTATTCTATAAGGACAGTAACTGTACTGGCTACTTTGCAGATGTAAAAGTCATTCAGAAAAAGTTGTAATGTTGTTATTGAGAACTTATTCTAGAATTTAAACTTGGGATTTTTCAAATGAGATGTTCTTTTAATGTATGTGCTGTCAGAAATAGCAACAAGTAATCATATGACACCCAAGAAGTTTTTTTTTTTTAAGTGATTAGTCTATGCATGGGTTTTAATAATACAGGTACTAAGAATTGGGTATTTTGCAAAAGATGGAATTTCTAAACAGTGTGGTATTTGACTAAGAGTTGTATGAATTGTTTTTAAAAATATGTACAGGGGGGCAGCTGGGTAGCTCAGTGGATTGAGAGCCAGGCCTAGAGACAGGAGGTCCTAGGTTCAAACCCTGCCTCAGCCACTTCCCAGCTGTGTGACCCTGGGCAAGTCACTTGACCCCCATTGCCTACCCTTACCACTCTTCTGTCTTGGAGCCAATACACAGTACTGACTCCAAGACAGAAGGTAAGGGTTTTAAAAAAAATGTGTACAATGTATAAGAAGGAATCCATGATCTAGAGATTAACATGTATTCAGACTCAAATTGCTAGAAAGTAATGATGAATGAATTCAAAATATGTATGCATTTAGACTATAAAGAAAATTAAGTTTTCCACCTGAGTAGGTGAAGGGTATATGATATATAAAGTGTATGAAATTAACCAGGAAGATTTGATCAGCCCAGGAATCTAATAGGGATTACATGCCATTAAATGTAGTACCTTTCTTCTTCTTGCAATAATGATAAAGAAGGAGAAGCCAGAGGAAATAAGAGTAAAGGAGAAAGAAATAATAGGTGTGAATTCTAGTGCAAAATAGATACAACAAATGGTAAATCAGAGTAATATTGATGGAATTAAATCAGTTATGTAGCAATGCTTTGAGGTAAAAAGAAACTAAACTGGAGGTTCTATCCTGTTTTAAACAGAGGTTTGAAAGGAATAAGAGTAAATGCTTCGAAATTCAGCTGTTTACATACTGAAAGATTACTAAAGGACTTAAAGTTATTTAGAAGTTGTGGAGTTCAAACTAAAATTTATAGAGAATAATTTATTATGAAAGCTTTGATACATGCAAAATTTTAAATTGTGGTGATCTCACTTGTTAAAGAGAGATAAGAGACAAGATTTTAAGTCATAAAAACCTAAACCTAGCCAGGCAGCCTTAGGGTAAATGGCTCACAAGGTATGAAGCCCTTCCTTGCAGCAGAAAGGAGAAAGAAATACTTTTAATTGTTCCACTTTGATACTTAGGAACTGATATAGCAACACGGCACATAAGTAAGATCTAAAGAGTTTAAAGATAAGTATATTTTAATTGTATACTTCAGAGGTTTCGAGGAGGTGTTCAAGCAAGTAAAAGATGATAGAAAAGTCATGGATATCTTGTAAAACAGTTTTCTTTTAGCAGTACGGTCTGGAGAAGACTTCTTTCCATCCTTATCTATCTTTCCATCATAAGAGGTTAAAAAAATAGGTTTAAGTGTTTAAATTGATCAAAAATGGGGTTTTTTTTTGCTTTAAAATGATCATAAATGGTTTTTCATCTCGGTGTATTAAAGTTGACTAACTTTATTATTAAATTTGACTTCCTGGTCATGAAAATAGATAAGCAGCCTGCTTGTCAAAAGGCTTGCTTTAAGGTTTACAGTGCTTAAAAGGTTTCAAATCTTATAATTGGAAACAGACCCTGTAATACTACATGCTTTATGATATTCCTTTAAATATGACTTTTATGTAAATTGTTGCTAAAACATGTGCTTTAAGTGTTGTTTGAATGTAAGCAAAAACTCATTGTAAACCTGACTTACCTCAGTTTACCAATTTGTACTATGAACTGAAACTTATAATTGATGAGTACTATGCTAATGACACAGTATTTCAATTCTTGGGAGTTATTGATTAGCATTTGAAGGGATACCACATGGTATGTTTATTTTTATGATGGCAACAGAGTGTCAGAGAAGGTGAAGAGGTATTTTGTGTTTGAATACAGAAGAAAGAAAGATTTGATCTAATATCTTGAGTATGCAGATTTGTGATGGGTGAATGGAAGTTGTGTTCTGCTTTTTAAGCAAAGGGTTTTGAGGGAAAAAGAGAGGGAGAAGGAGAGATGAAGGAGAACAGATAGGGAGGTGAAAGAGAATAGATAGATGTTCTGCTCTTATAATTGGATCCTTGACCTAGGGATAATTTCTAAAATTAATGTATATGGTGTTGGAAAAGTCACAGGTTTTGTGACTAAAGTGTGTTATGTTAATTATTGCTAAAATATGTAAGAATAACTGAGTTATCAGCCTGGTAGGGATGTGAAAGGCTTGTTTGAGGGTATGGAAATTGTTTCCAGATTGCTGCTTAGCAGAATTTATCTGAGCTGTAATGGGTAAGACTTGTCTTTTAAGAAGGAGACGGCTTCTGGGATCCAATGGTGATATAGTGCAAAAGACAGAGAATGTTCTGTGATGGTTAGAGAGGCAATTCTAGGGCTCAACCTGAACTGGACCTCTTCTGACCATCTAGGCTACTAATCATTGAGTGACACAAGGATGGCATGAGCCAGTGACAGCTTTGGCCTGTACATGGAGCCCCTCACTATGTGTCCCTTGGGATGTGAGGAAATGCTTTCCCTTTCTGCCTTCCCTTTTTGGAGCAAGTTCCCATAATCAGCCCTTAATGCAAGTTGTAAAATTAATGTTTCCATCTCCCCAAACAACCTATTAGGATAATAATTGAAAAGTATCAAATTGTAAGGGAACACACTTTGAGAAGTAGGTGAAGTTTAGTAATAGATGACTTGTACCTTGATGCTTTAATTTACCATAACTGTAGTTTGGATCTTGATTGTGGAAATAACCCAGGGCTTTCTGGATTTCCTCCAGAATCTGGGATAAAGACATTTATCTGTAAAATATTGTTGTTCAAGTATTTATAGATGCCATATTAGTGTGAGCTTTGCAAAAGAATATTCTCTAACAGAAACATCTCTACAAACATCTTAGGAATCAAATTTCCTACAAGGATCAATTCCTGTTCAAGGATGATTTCTGGAGATAAAATCTGTTAGCTAAGATACCCAAATGTTAATGCTTAATATCAGTTTCTACTGTGCTAATTCTCTCCCTTCATATCCAGTGTTCTAGTTTTTGCCCCAGTCCTGGGTCCTGTCCTTCTGCCTTAGGGATGGATACTCCTCCTTGTGACCTGTCTGCCAGTCTAGGGAAACAGTCTCTGGTCTCCCAGCCTTCAGGACCCTGGCATTCACCACAGAGATGCCCCTGAAGACCCTGTGCCCATAGCTCCTCCTCCTCCTCCTCTCAGGGATTCTACACCCCTTATCAGCTTGAAGAAGCTACAGAAGATTCAAATCATTGGCCCTCTTTCCTTAGATATTTGGAGGGTGGGGAGAAGGCATGGGACATTGTGGGACATTGTACCCCAGAGACAGCATAGAACATTGTACTCCCATAGTGGAAAAGTTTTTCAGGCAAACTATAGGCAGGAAAATTCCTTTGCTCCCACTATGTACCCTTACCTGCCTAAATAGACTAGTGACCTTTGTCAAAGATCGAATCAACACTTGTGTAGCTTATGGTCCTTCGGCAACAATACCAGACCATTCCCCCTGCACCTTCTGTCTATGATGACACAGATATTTAAGAAAGATTTCTTTATGATCCAACTCCACAAGTGGGGAATGTGGAACCTAGAACGAGTCAGAATTAAAAATCCTGACCCCTGTATGACATTATGGTGAAACAGGCTTGTCCACAGGAATTCCAAACTTGTAGACCTCTGGTCTCCAGAGCCTAACCTTTTCTACCTTGCAGACCTTCCCCTTATTTGCAGGAACTCATCCCTGCAGACATTCCCCTTATCTGCAGGATTTCCCAACCTACAGACATCCCCCTATCCTATCTTCCTTCACTGTAAACAATTGTTTTGCCTCTTAGTTCACTAAGAGTTATCTGATGGAAACTTCCTCATGCATACTTTTCCTTTGAAAATAGCTGTCTCTGGACCCTTTCCCTCATCCTTGTTTTCTGGCTCAGAGGAAAAGAATTCCCTCACGTTTCCAAAACAAACCCTAGAAAGTCAATCCAATTTTTGGTCATGTATTTAGTGATTTTTTTTTTTAACTTGAACTCTATCAATCCTTAAGGATGAGCTCATTCAGAGCCAGAGTGTTAGAATAGTTAGTATATTCTGCTCCAACCCCTCACCTTCACTCTATGTTTGTCTTTTCTTTTCAGTGTGTTCCTTGTAGACAACACGATGTCTGGTCCTGGAGAACTGACATAGACTTTAAATGATCATAATGTAATATCCCTCACAGAAGAGAAATCTCAGGGAGATCCTGGAGCCAAGATTTAAGGCCAATTATTGAAGCTGGAAAACCCTGAGCTGCCAGAGTATTTAGGATTTAAGCCCAGGGTGCCTTTGGTCTTAAAACCTGGCAGAATTAGGCTGGGTAAAAACTGAGTTGATCTGGAAACCCAATCAATGTGGAATCTAGAAACCTCCAAATTTGTTGCCTAGTGAGATTTGATGAACCCCAGTTTAGTTAGCTTGAAGAAGAAACCCTCAAAAGCTGAAACTGTCATGCAGGCAATTTTATCGTGGTTTTAGAATTTTATAATAGGATGCTTAATTAGAATTTTACTTAGTATTAGTAAGTTTTATTTTCGTAGCAATTTTACAGAGGAAGAAACTGAATTAGGTAGAGGTTAAGTGATCTGCCCAGGATCACACAACTAATAAGTTTATTTGAGGCTGGATTTGAACTTAAGTCTTCTTGGCTCTAGGGCATCATTTTCCTCACTTATAAAACAGGAATAATAGCCATAATAAGACGTTTGTTAGGCTCAAATGAGAGAATATATAAAGCTCTTTGTAAGCTATAAAGTGCATATAATTTAATAATGTAATAATATATTTTAACACATAATGTAAGCTCCAGATATAACCATGCTTTTAATTTTTATTGATTTTATTTTAAAAAATCATTACCTTCCTTCTTGTAATCAATACTGTGCATTGATTTTAAGGCAGAAGAACAGCAATGGGGGTTAAGGGGGTTAAGTGACTTGCTCAGGGTCACTCAGCTAGAAAGGGTCTAAGGCCACATTTGAACCCAGGACATCCCCTCTCCAGGCCTGGCTCTATTCACTGAGTTACCTGTCTGCCCCTAACAGTGCTTTGTAGGAAAAAAAATATTTTTCTCAGTGAACAAAAATTCATTTTTCTTCCTCCCACTACCCTCCATTTATGGAAAAAGAAAAACCTTTTAACAAATATACATATTTAAATCAAACAAATTCTCACATTGGCTTTGTCCAAAAATATATTTCTCATTCTGTACCATAAGTCCATTATTACCTTGCTGTAGAGCAATATTTCTTAAGCTGAAGGGCAGAATTTGGAGTTGTTAAAGGGAAGAGAAAAAGTCTTTAAAAGGGCTTTTAGGGAGTTAAACTATGAAGTTCTGAATGATTCTTTAGCAAGAGCAGATTTGGGAAAAGTTATGTGGCTCAGTGAATTGAGAACGAGACCAAAAGACACACAGAATTGATTCTAAGATGGAAGGTAAGGGTTAAAAAAAAGAGCAGATTTGATTCAGGTGCTGATCAATTAACTTACGATTATCATTATATTATAAATATCATAAAAACATTCAGGGTATTCAGGGAGGACTAGTACCTCTGGTGTGAGAGCTTACCAAGCCATTTTCATGACTTCTTTTCCATGGTGTCCATCTCTCACCCAACTCTCACCTGTGGCTCCAAGAAACTGTAGCATGCACAGGAGTTCTATCTCATTAAACTGCATTGACAGAAGGGCTAATCCAGGCTTAGTGCACCCAACAAGCCTCAGACTCTTTGGTGAGTTAGGGGGCTGTCTGTCTCAAACATGTGAAGACTTTTCCTTATGGAATGGGCAGATGAGAGCAATTTGTTCCAATAGCCACAAAGGCAGTGGAAGCAAGAGAGAGAAATAGGGCTCAGCCTATAGCAGATAAGGAGCAGAGGGAGCAACTGCAGAGACCATTTGTTCAAAGATAGAAACAAAAAAAATGACTCTTTTCTTAGGGGATGGGGGTAGGATGGAGTGGGGGTGGGGTGGGGATGCAGACATGCAGTCATCAGATATGCTATTCGACTCAGTGACTTCTATTTCCTACCACTAGGGTAGAAGTGATTCAAGTCCCCTAAATAATTTACTTCACACTCTTGGTCAGTCATGGAAGAGATCAAGGTCATCCACTGCCTCCTGGGCCAGTTGTCCTCACTTTTGTCTTGCAAATGGACTTCAATGACTTTGTAAGAGAGAGGCTGACAAACTTTGGGCAACTCTACCCCACTTAAATCTAATTCATATGCAAGTTAAGACATCACCCCATGATGTCATAGATCCTATTTGAAAATAAAGGATGAGCTATAACAACTGTGAAGATTATAGGGATATATATATATATATATATATATATATATATATATACATATAATCTAGTCTTTGCTGTTAAAAGAATTTATAACCTAGTTAGGGAAACATGATATTCACATAAAAATTAAATAATAATTCAAAAAATATGTGACTAATAATAAATTATAAAGATCCATAACAACCTTGTACGGCAAGTACTACATTATTATTGCCCCCATTTTATACATGGGGAAACTGAAACTCAGAGTTTGAATATTATCCATGACCTTCATGACTCCAGGTTCACAGTACTACCCATACTGTTTCTCCTAAGTGATTGATAGAGATAGCAAGCATCACTGGAATTCCAGCTTACATTTGGGCCTTAATTTAAGTGCCCACAGAATTTGAGTCCCTTTGGCACATAGTCTCAAACTCAAATCTTCTAAGTATAAACCATAACTAGCCTTTTCCATTCTAGTTTCATATTCTGGGACTTTCCCAGGAAGTCTACTAGACCCTATAGGCACATGTCACGGGGAAACCCCAGAGAATGTGAAAGTGATTTATCCCAAGCAAGTCAAAAGATAGAATGAAACCAGACTAGTCAAGGGAACTGAAGGGGAAATCCTGGGATAATGTCAGGATAGGCAAAGGATTAAGGATCCTAGAAGGTGCTGGTAGAAATTTCTTTTTATTTTAATTTTAATTAAAATTTTTTTTTATTTAGAATAATTTTCCATGGTTCCATGGTTCATGATTTTTCCCACCCCCCTCCCTTTCCCCTTCTGGAGCTGACAAGCTGTTCCTCTGGATTATACATGTTCAAAACCCATTTCCATGTTATTCATATTAGCTGTAGAGTGATCTTTTAAAATCAAACCCCTAATCATATCCCCATCGAACTACATGATTGATCGATCATATGTTTTACTTCTGCGTTTCTTTTAGCACAATAGTATTCCATCATCAACAGATGCCACAATTTATTCAGTCATTCCCCAATCGAGGGACACCCCCTCATTTTCAAATTTTTTGCCACCAAAAAGTGTGACTATAAATATTTTTATGTATTTCCCCCATTACCTCTTTGGGGTACAAATCTAGCAGTGGTATGGTAGAAATTTCTTTATCAAATGTTATTTTATGGTGGAGGAAGAAGAAAAAAACATATGGAAATAAAACGCAGAAATGAAAGGAAGGAGACAGATAAAAAAAAAAAACTTCATTGGGATTATCACTCCTATTTGGTGTTCATGCCAATGGAATATACAGAATCACAAGATCAGGAAGCTTAAAAGTCATCTAGTGCTTCCTTCTTAAGTTTTCTGGGAGACAGAGATTCCTGAAAGATCCATAAACTCTTATTTACGAAGAGGCTATCTTTTTAGAATGCTAAATCATTGGGGAATGTCCATTTCTGTTTTGGCAACTGTCTAGTGTCCATATTTTAATTATTACTTACAACTTTACCATTTGCCTAGTTCTAGGAGCTGGAAGTGATTAAGAAAAAAGCTGGGCAGTAGATAGAAGGAATGATGACTCTGGGTAATTCAATAAACATTAGTTATACAACATACATCTCTGTGCTATGTTAGGTATTGACAAATGTAGAAAAATTATTTAAAACACAAACTATGCTCTCATGGAACTTGAAGTTGACTAGAGCAATGCTTATATACAAATAACTTCAATATCTATACCAATAAACGTAATGTAAAATGAACCATGATGTGTATGAGAGAGATGCAAACCAAAGTCCTAAATATGCAAAGTCCCAGGGAAATAGCAAGGATTAGGCAGATGATGAAAGGCTTCATAGAGAAGGTTGCATCTGAGAGACGTTTTGAAAGTTGACTGGGAACTAGATGGTACAATGGATAGAGCATTGAACTTGGAATCAGGAAGATTTATCTTCCTGAGTTCAAATTTGACCTCAGATACTTACTAGCCATGTGACCCTGGGCAAGACACTTAGCCTTGTTTGCTTCAGTTTCTTCATCTATAAAATGAGCTGAAGAAAGAAATGGCAAATCACTGTAGTATCTCTGCCAAGAAAACCCCTAATGGGATCAGAGAAGAAAGGAACACAACTGAACAAAAGAAGATTTCAGTAGAATTTCAAATGGAAGGGAGGTGTGGGCATTCTAGAAAGATTGTACAGTATGAGTAAAGGCATAGAAGTAATAGAGTATGGGATAAATTTTATGAGTAATTTGTATAAATTATTCTAGTTCTACTCAGTTTACTTTATCTACATCAGTTCATTTAAGTCTGTTAGGTTTCTCTGAATTCACTCTTTTTCATCATTTCTTATGGTGCAATAATATTCATACATCATAATTTTTTAGGCATTATCCAATTGATTGGCATTTCCTTAGTCAGAAGTGCTTCCTTAAATATTTTTTGTTCATGTGAGTCTTTCTCTATCTTTGGGCTTCTTTTTTTTTTATTATAATTAACCTGGCAAGATCACACACCACAACTTATCTAACAAGAAACTATAAAATCTTTGTTTGAAGATGTAAAGATTAAAAATGATAAAGGCTGATATTATGAGGGAAATTAATATTTTAATTGCCATGGCCATGTTGGTAATATATATATATATGACCGTGCCTGACTATACTTAAAAATGCCCCCCATCTGTATCTCCACCCATCTTGATAGCAAAAAGAGACCGTCTGCAGCCCGCCCTCCAAATTTAAGCTGTGCTATACATTGGTTGTCTCACGTTATCAGGTCAGAAACCGGAAACCCACTGGATCACGGGGAATGTAGTCTCAAAGTCCCCCACATGTCCACAGGAAGTTTGTCAAACACTACATATCTTGAGGCTCAATATTTCCAAATAGAACCCCAAGTGATTTTAACTAACACAAAGACTTCATGTAAGGAGGAGCTCATTATCTCCTGAAGTCGCCATCTCTATTTCTGGATCATGTACAAACAAGTTATATACCAGATAAATTGGAGATGATCCCAGAGGGAAAGCACTAGATTTGAGAGAGTTTGGGAAAGACTTCCTATAGATAGTGGCTTTTAGTTGGCACTTGAAGGAAATCAGGGTAGTCCAGAGGCAGAGATGAGGAGGGAAACCATTCCAGATATGGCAGATAGAGAAAATGTCAGTCAATAAAGTGAGGTCAATTATTTTTTGTTTACTTATTACCATGTCTTGACTCTTTGTGAACCCTAGGTACCATAGCACACCCACTTCTTCTATCCTCCACTATCTCTTGAAGTCTATCCAAGTTCTTGTTCATTGTTTCCATTACACTATATATCCAGCTCAAACTATGTGGTCCTCTTCTCCTTTTGCCTTCCATCTTTTCCCAGATCAAGGTTTTTTCCAATTAATCCTGTCTTCTCATTATGTGGCCAAAGTATTTAAGCTTCAGCTTCAGTATTTGACCTTCCAGTGAAAAGTCTGAGTTGATTTTGTTTTGATTTGATCTCCTTGTTGTCCAAAGAACTCTCAAAAGTTCTCTAGCACCACAGTTCAAAAGGTTATTATTTCCAAATCAAAGATAAAAGTGACTTGCCCTAGGTAGACTAGCTAGCAAGCTAGATCTATGATTGTCACCAAGGGCTTTCTCCTTTACTATAATGTCTGTGGTCTTCTTTATTTCTTCTCCATCCTTTTATGTAATCCCTAAATATTCACCAGGGTCCTACAGAACACTTTAAAACTTTCCTTCCTTTCACATTTGCCTATCCAATGTCCTGCTCTACCTGGAATGTCCCTATTTTTTAAGGTTACTTCTCCTTTGGATTATTTTGTCAAATTAGCATATATCTTTTTTTTTAATTTTTTAAAATTTTATTTTTTAGAAAAATTTTCCATGGTTACATGATTCATATTCTTACTTTCCCCTTCACCACCACCCACAATCCCTCTTCCCCATAGCCAACACCCATTTCCATTGGTTTTAACATGTGTCATCAATCAAGAATGATTTCCCTATTATTGATGATTGCATCGGTGTGGTTGTTTCGAGTCTACATCCCCAATTATGTCCGCATCAACCCATGTGTTCAAGCAGTTGTTTTTCTTTTGTGTTTCTAGTCCAGTAGTTCTTCCTCTGAATGTGGGTAGCATTCTTTCCCATAAATCCCTCAGAATTGTTCTGGGTCATTGCATTGCTGCTAGAACAGAAGTCCATGACATATGATTTTACCACAGTGTATTGGTCTCTGTGTACAATGTTCTTCTGGCTCTGCTCCTTTCACTCTGCATCAATTCCTGGAGGTCATTCCAGTTCACATGGAATTCCTCCAGTTTATTATTCCTTTGAGCACAGTAGTATTCCATCACCATCAGATACCACAATTTGTTCAGCCATTCCCCAATTGAAGGGCATACCCTCATTTTCCAGTTTTTTGCCACCAAAAAAGCACGGCTATAAATATTCTTATACAAGTCTTGTTATCTATGATCTCTTTGGGGTACAAACCCAGAAATGGTATGGCTGAATCAAAGGGCAGGCAGTCTTTTAGCGCTCTTTGGGCATAGTTCCAAATTGCCATCTAGAATGGTTGGATCAGTTCACAACTCCACCAGCACAAATTAGTGTATATCTTAGTTGATGTCAAGACCTTAAGGTGTAGCTGATTTGCTTTTTAGAAGACTGATTCTGAATATATTATTCTTTAATAATATGACTTTAATGGAAAGGATTTCAATTATCATGGCAGGTATGCAATAAGGACAGTTATTTTGAGATAGGGAATCTTTTTGACCTTAAAATCACCAAAAATAGATTGCTGATCACAAATCCTGTTATGGATAGAAGAATATTTATGTTGTTGCCATTCATTTCTTACCTTAATAGACTTTAGACTCTATCATGATGCTTTTTATTGGGATGCCAAGGCCACATAGCAATTCATTCTGAGAGAACCTGCCATGTTTCATCTTTGTATCCCAGAGACCAGCACAATGCCTTGTCTAGAATAGGCATCTTAGAAATATTTGTTGAGCTGAATTGAAGAAAAATCTGAGAGATTAAATTAAAATCAAATCAAACCATACCTCTATGACTCTGACCTTGATCTGGAAAGGACCTCAGACCTGTCTCCTCTAATCTTTCTACCCCTATTTTGTATAACTGAGAAAACTGAGAGTAATTTGCCCAACATCACCAGATGCTAAGGATAGTCCTGATTCACATCCAGATCTCTGACTCAAAATCTAGGACTTTTTTTTTTTCTATACCACTTTTACTTGCCAGTTGAATAGGAAGAAAAAAATTCCCTCTTCCTTATAAACTGTGAAAAAAAACCCCAACACACCAATGAAGACACATACACACTTGCATATTGGAGGTCCATGGGGACTTTGGGGATTTTTTCTTGAAAAACATAATTAAAATTCCTTTTGACTTAGTCTTCTAACCCTACTCACCCGTTTCAGCCAACCAGATCTTTGGACAGGCTAGATATTGGTTTGGGTTGTCAAGGAAGAAGGAAGATTCTCTTTGGTAAATACTCAGGTAGGACTGTTTTTTAGGAAGGAGAAAAACCTTTTTTATGCCCATGTGAAAAAATCAAGGCTAATAATAACTACATTAAAGAGTGGGAAGAAGAGGGAACTTCCAGAAGAGTGCCAGTGGTCACAGCCTAAGCAATGGGTGTTTCCTGGCCTTAGAAAATAGTAAGGCAAAGTTCTCAGTTTGGTAGATTCTGTGGTCGGAACTCCTAGGGAGTTTGTCTCTCTCATATTTAAAAGGTTTCCAATTCTAAAGTAAGCATTTATTCATCTAGTGAGATCATGAATCAACTAGGTAGGGGGCTACTGAGGAGAAGCAACTCAGAATGAGGATGTTCATAGGACAGTCTTCAGGGCATAATGTAAATGAATTTCATCAGTGTTTGTTGTTATAGGAAAAAAGGGGGGAAATTTTTGTAAAGCCAAAGCTAGGATCCCCAAACTTTTCTATGAAGTCTATCTTGCCTCACTTTGGATTCTCTGAGAATTCAAGTAGATGCAAGGATCAGAGTTAGAAAGGACCAGTAGGGATAAGCCCTTTTGTTGTACAAATGAAGACCCTGAAGTCTAAGTAACAGGGTCTTAAGCTCTTGAATGACTATATTTCCTTCACTGTTTGATTGTTGTTCAGTCAACAATCTATGATCCTTGTGGGTGTTTTCTTGGCAAAGATACTTCAGTGCTTTGCCATATCCTTCTCCAGTTCACTTTGCAGATGAGGAAACTGAGACAAACAGGATTAAGTGACTTGCCCGGGGCTGCACAGCTAGTAAGTATCTGAGATCATATTTGAATTTAGATCATCTTGACTCCAGGCCCTACTGTGTTCTACCTACTGTGCTACCCAGCTGCTCTATAGAACTCCAGTTCGAATTAATCACTTAACAATGTAGCTTTTACAAATGGATATTCAAAATTTGTAGCAAGGGCAAAAGTATAAACAATTCTTTTACAAATAAAAGTATTATCAAAAGAATAAAGGTATAAATTCAAATATCACAAGGACATAAATATAAATAATTCTTTACAAATAAAAGTATAAACAAAAATATAAATTTAAACATATCACAAGGACATTTATCTCTCTCTCCCCTTAAAAAAGCAAACCTTAGGGGTACTTCCTTCCTGTCTTAATGGAGGAGAGTAGACTTAAAATTAGCATTAGTTCCCTGGCCCCTTTCCCCCTCCCCCAAATTCATATCTAGATTCTGGTCATATCTACTGCTGGCCTGAGCCTGAGAGGTCATTCTTAAATATAAATCTTGTTTCTCAGGGCATTATCGATGCTGAGCTGGTACCAAAACCTGGCTGTTAGGATGCTATTTTTACTTCACCTAGAATAAAAGAACAAAATGGCAATGCAGATTACTAAATCTCATACTGACAAGAGCATGTGGCCTCAGAAAGAAGGTGAAAGGTCTCTTTCTTTCCAACAATATCTCTCACTGGATGCTCCAAGTGAAGTAGTCAAACCAGAGTAGTTGGCCTAGGAATCATCCCGGCCTTATGCAGGAAGACTTGGCTTTTAAGACCCAGTACTGATATATACCAAGTATGAGAACATTTTTCAATCATTTAACCTCACCATAAGTTTTCAGAATAATTGCCCATTTTCATGAGAGGAGAGAATTTCCAAACTGAGCCTATACTAATGAAATCACAGATTTGGTCAAAGAAAAAAAGTATGAGAGTTGAGTTAAACAAGTCTGGAATTTTGTAAAACTTTGAATTTTTGTGTCTGCGTCCTAATTCTCCCACTTGTTCATCTTCTCCCTTGGTGGAAATTACTTTGTTTTAACTCTGACATTATTTTTTTATTTATGAATCTATATACATGTTTTCCCTTGAAAGCAGTCTGTTTTCATCTTTAATCTCCAGCCTCCAACCCCAAACTTGACTCATAGTATGTTCTCAATAAATATTTGTTGAGTATTCCCCATCTCTTAAAATGATGGAAGAAAAGAAAGTTCTTCCTCATGTCTCTTATTGGGGATCAAGCTTGATCATTATATTTTTGTAGTATTTATTTTCCATTGTGTTCTTGTTCAATTCCCGTTCATTATCCATCCATTCTCTCGGTATTCTTTTATTTAATTCCTAATATAAGTAAGGTGGCAGCTAGGTGGTCACTTCACAAACTCTTCCCAATACTCTGAATAATTTAGAAAACTATCAAGCCTCAAAGCACAAAATTGAAAAGCACCAACAACCAAGGCCCAGTGAATGCCTTCTTTTGGGGGTGGGAGTGGGGGTAGATGATATTCCTCAATGTCTTGGCAACATAGCCGCATTGGTTTATGTTCTTGCTGTGTTTCTTATTGACCACCACACCAGGCTTGATGTCAGGAAGACGAGTTCAAATTGGCCTCAGACACTACCTGTGTGATGCTGGGCAAGGCCTTCAACCCTGTTTATTTCAATTTCCTCATTTGTAAAATGAACTTGAGAAAGAAATGGCAAACTACTCCAGAAAACCCCAAATGGGGTCACAAAGAGTTAGATACTACTGAAATGACTGAGCAACAACACAAGTAAGGTACTATGGTAAGAGGACAAAGACATAACAAATATCTAATTCAATTTGACAAACATATATCAAATGCCTGCTAGGTACTAAAGTGGAGAATACAAAGATGAACACGATGTAGACTTTCATCTCCAAGAGTTTGCCATGTAATAGGAAGGTATGACCACTATGGTACTCAGACAATAGTAGCAAATGAAGAACATGATAAAGAGATAAAGGAAAGATGCTAAGAGTGATTTCAGGAAAGAATTGCTCACTTTCAACTGTGAATGGGTGCATAGGTCAGGGAAAGTTTGAAAGAAGATTCTGAGTTGGGTCTTGGAGGAAGGTAAGGATTTCAAAAGATAGACAATGAGGTAGGGAGGGAAGGGAAGCATATGAGATGGCATTAACAAAAAGAAAGAGAAACAAATAATAGTGTAGTTTGACTAGAATGCAGGATACATGAAGGGGAGACAAGTAAGGCGTTGTGGAAAAAGTAGCATATTTGGCTTCAGATTAACTGGATTTGAATATTCTACCATGATTAATTTATTATGTCACTGGACAAGTTACTTTACTTCTTGGTGCCTCAGTTTTCTCATTTGTAAGGCAGAGTTAAACAGGTAACTTCTAATGTTTCTTTCAACTCTAAATCTATGATAATATGATCCTGTGATTTGAACTGTTCTAACTCCAAATCCAGTTCACTGTGCTGTGATGATCAGTGCCTCTAGTGGCCATCTCTCTTATTTTCCTTTCCACTTTTAGTCAGCATACCTGTTGGTTAGGAGTCAAAGGAAAGGTTAATTTAGACAACAAAGGGTGGATTGATAACTTCCAAAATTCTTTCAAACTCATTTGCTTAAAGCAGAATAAAAGAAATAGCAGCTAGAACAGGGATGTTCTGAAATGTGGAATAATGGACATTCCAGCTTACTAGGAGTCTTAAAATTGCCTGACTTGGCTTGTGACCCTAACAATAATGTATGACCTTCGAAAACACTCCATTTCCTTAGATACTTTTCTAGTAGTAAATTCCATATAACTTAGCTTAGACATGTTTGAGGTTGATTTTAGAAATGATTTTTGAAATATGTTCTTGAAATTCCCAGAATTCTCTGGAAATCTGGGTATGGTTCCTTTACCTCTTGCCACTAGCTGAGGAAATAGATACTCTGGGCTTAACTGAGGGTAGGATTCTCAATGCTTTTTCTTTTTGATGGGCAAAGAATAAAGTGTCTAAGCTAAAACTGTAGCTGTGTGGTGTTTAAGGAATCAATGAGTGGTGGTGGAAGTTGTTGCTTTGGTTCTCAGAAGGCAAAAATTCAGAAAACTCTGGGTTTTGTGGTCAGTTAATTCTTTTTATAAGCACCTGCCTTGCTCTATGGGTCTAAGAGTTCTTAGAAGAATCAAAAGCCCCACTTAATTATACTAACCTTCATAGATATTCCCTTTGATTTCATAGAATTTACTGAAAGAATGAATCTACAGTGCTTATGGATTGAAACTGTCATGAGATAGAAACTGAAGAATAGACTGATTATAGGGGCAAGGTCACAGGACTATTTGGTGGAAAGTTTTCATGATATCAGCTTGGCTATATCTGGTTTATCATGTCATTTGTCTTATTTCTTGCTTACAAAATCACAGTGCAGACTGTTTTGGAGTTGGCTAAATAGTACAGTTCTTCATTTAGATCATACGGAAAATTCAAGATCAAAGCAAGATTAGAAGTTGGCATAAGCATGAACACTCATGTTGCTTCTGTGTTACCCACAAAAGGAGGGTATATTATAGATTAATGGATTTTCTGACTACTTTTGGGGTTATCTAGAAATTTGTAGCTTTTAAATTCCTTAAACTGGAATTAATCAGAGAAGACCACTGGAGGGCCATGCAATATCTGGTTGGTGTCCTAGGGGAAACAAAAGTATGTGTGTTTTCCATCGATGTGAGACTCATCTGAAGGGACTGAAAACATAGAAGCTTGCCCAGTCTGTTTTTTTGAGGTTATTTTGTAATTTTTTTCTTTTAAAATTATATACTTAAATGATTGTTTCATCAAAATTCCCAGGCAACTCCTTCCTTTTCCTACTGCACTAGAGAAGACATTGTTCGACAGTCCCTCCCCTCATCTATATACATAAACTATGTCTTGCTAGTTTCTGTTTATCAGTTCTTTCTCTGGAGATGGACATACACAGGTCATCTTCAAACAATATTTATGTTGCTGTGTATAATGTTCTCTTGTTTCTGCTACTTTCACTCTTCATAATTTCATGTAGATCTTTTCGTGTTTTCAAAAAATTAAACTGCTCATCATTTCTTATGGAGCAGAAGGATTCCATCACAATTATATGTCACAATGTTTAGCTGTTCCCTAATCGATGAGCATCCCCTCAGTTTCCAGTTCTAGTTCCAGCTCTTTACTACAATAAAGAGATCTGTTAAAAATATTTTGGGACATATAGATTCTTTTCCTTTTTCCCTGATCACCTTAGGAAATAAACTTAATAGTGGTATTGGTGGCTCTTTGGGTATAATTCCAGATTGTTCTCCAAAATGGTTGGATCAACTCACAGTTCCACCAACAGTGTATGTGTTCCCATTTTTCCACACCCCTTCCAACATTTGTCATTTTGCCCTTTCATCATTTTAACCACTTATTACTTATTGGTGTAAGATGATATCTCAGAGTCATTTTGATTTGCACTTCTCTAATAAATAATAATGATTTAGAGTCATATATGTATACATACATGTAGTTTTTTATTTATTCATCCAAATACTGTTCATAAATTTTGACCATTTATCATTTGAGGAATAGCTCATATTCTTATAAATTTGACAAAGTCTCTCTCTCTCTCTCTCTCTTTCTCTCTCTCTCTCTCATCTTCTGTCTTGGTATCAATTCTAAGACAGAAGAGCAACAAGGGCTGACCAGTTAGGGTCAAGTGATTTGCACACAGCTAGAAAGAATCTGAAACCAGATTTGAACTCAGGTCCTCCCAACTCCAGACCTGATGCTTTATCCACTGAGCTACCTAGAAGATTCCTCTGTCTCTATTTTATTTTTTAAGCTATTTTATTTAAAATACATGTAATTTATATATGTTAGATATGAGACCTCTATCTGAGAAACTATCTATAAAATCCCACCCAACCCCAGATGTGGGAAAATTGGTCCACTAATACACTGTTGGTAGAGTTGCCATCTGATCCAACCATTCTAGAGAGCAATTTGGAAGTATTCTCAAAGGAATAAAATTGTGTATACCCTTTGATCCATCAATACCAATAGTAGGTCTTTATTCCAAAGAGATTTTAAAAAGGGAAAGGGCCTATTTGTACAAAAATATTTATTGCAGCTCTTTTTGTGGTAGTAAAGAATTGGATATCAAGGGGTTGTTCATCAATTGGGGAAGTGTAGAGCAAGTTATGGGTTTTTTTTATCTTTATGGAGTATAATTATGCTATAAGAAATGACAAATAGGATGATTTCAGAAAAATCTAGAAAGACTTATATGAACTCATGCAAACTGAAGTGAGCAGAACCAGAAGCACAATGATAACAATATTTCTTGATGAACAATTATGAATGGCCTAGTTACTCTCAGCAGTATAGTGATCAAGACAATCCCAGAGACTCATGATGAAAAATGCCATCTGCCCTCTGAGAAAGAATTGGAATTTGAATTCAGAGTGAACCCTATTATGTTTCATTTTCTTCTTTTTTATTTGCTATCTTTTCCACAAAATTTCCGCTATGGATAAATATTTTACATGCTATACATGTAAAGTCTGTATCAGATAGTTTGCTATCTCAGGGAAAGGAGGGAATGAGAGAGTGAGTGAGGATTAGAACAAAGTTGAGAATTTGGAACTCAAAACTTTTTTTAAATGACTGTTAAATTGTTTTTACATGTAATAGAGGGAAAATATTATTTAAAAACTAAAAACAAAATTATCCCCCAATTTACTGCTTTCTTTCTAATATTGGTTCTACTAGTTTTATTTTTATAAAACCTTTTAACTTTAATCTATTCAAAAATGATCAATTTTATGTCTCGCAACACTTTCTTTTTCTTGCTTATTCATAAATTCTTCTCATATCCATATCTTCATTTTGTAGGTGAACAAACTTAAGTGGAGGGAAGCTAAGTGACTTGCCCAATGTTACACAGTTATTAACATCAAAAATTGAAATTTGAACCCAGGGTCTCTGAATTCAGAATTGGTACTCTTCCTCCTATAGCTTTTTGCTTTTTTTCTAGTCAAACCTGTTGTACTTAGCGAAAGACTCTTCCAATTGGTGAAAAGAATGACGTAATGACTGAGTGAAGGGAGAAATTTATACAAAGCTTCCCAAGGGAAAATATTTTTTCCTGTCTTTGAGAGGGCATGGGTAATGCTAAATTCTTGTAGACTAACCCTAGATATGTAGTGAAAGAAAGGGATGAACTTTGGAAGTGTCAGGCATGTAGCAGAAGCCAGTTACTCAACATGTCCTTAATTTCTAGCTTTCTTCCTTAGAGACTTTGAGGAATTTCTCTTTTGGTGATATTGAGAGTTTTTACTTGTTTTGGGCTGAGATATTTCAACTCAGTCCCCATTGGGAGAACTGATTCACTCTATGGGTTTATTCTAAGTTTTATAAAATATGGGTATATTCTCTTATGTCTCTTTTGTTATTTTCTTAGATAACTACTCACTTAGATTACTACTCACTCTTTGTTGTCAGGATGTTAAACTTGTGGGTGTGCGCATTAGGTAATCTTCCTCCATTTAAAGGATAGTGGTCAAGTTAATATTTTTTTTTCTGAACTAATCATGCACTTTGACCAGTAATATTTAAAGAGAAAGATATAATTCTAGTTCAGCACCCCTTTACAGATCCTGAAGAAAATGTTGATCACCCTCAAGGTTCTTTTCCAGTTTTCTTCAAGTCAAGAATCACAGTCTTTCTTCACTCTCTATGAGCATCCTTTCTATATGTTTAGACATTCCACTAACATATACATAATCTACATAGGTATGCAAATATCTTACAGTTGTACCTGAAAAAAATATCTTCCATAATGTGTCATCTAACCAATAGTTATCCAAACTCTGATTAAAGACTTTCAGCAAGTCCTTCTACATCCAGAGGTAACTCATTTCACTTTTGGATAATTTCTTCCTGAGACAAACACACCATGTTAGATTGTTTTCTTTGAAACAAAAAGAGTTCAAAACTAAATTTTATTTTCTTTTTTTACTGGAAACCCCCTCTATCCAAGACCTTCTGCTTTAGAATTTGCTTTTGAGACTGTGTTTTCCACTGTACAATTCCACCCAACATAAAAAAAACTCAGTTGCAGAGAAGTTGTAGAAGTGAAAGTGTCCTTTCACAAAGTCCCTCCTTTCCAAGGTCAAGGAACAGAATGTTTCTTGAGAGCTTGGGCTGCTAAGGGTTGCAAAGTGTAGGAGGAGACCTTCCTTTTGAGGCTAGAACAAAAATATCACCATTTCCCACTATTTCTTGGGGAAAAGAAATATCTACAAAGAAAAACTTTTCCTTTTTTGGCTGAGTTTTATATTTTCGAAAGCAATTATTTATTTATTTAGACTATTTTTCCATGGCTACAAGATTCATGGTTTTTTCCATCCTTCCTCCCACCCCTCTCCCGGAGCTGACAAGCAATTCCACTGGGTTATGTATATATCATTGTTCAAAATCTATTTCCACATTATTCATATTTGCAATATGAATATTTTCCTTTAACGCCAAAATTCCATTGAACCACATGATGGATTATATGTTTTTCTTCTGCATTTCTACTCCCACAGTTCTTTTTCTGGATGTGGATACCATTCTTTCTCACAAGTTCCTCTGGATTGTCCTGGATCATTACATTGTTGCCGGTAGAGAAGTTGGTTTCGTTACATTTGATTGTGCCATAATGAATCAGTTTCTGTGTATAATGTTTTCCTGGTTCTGCTCCTTTCACTCTGCATCAATTCATGGAGGTCTTTCCAGTTCACATGGAATTCCTCCAGTTCATTATTCCTTTCAGGTATTTCATCACCATCAGATACCACAATTTGTTCAGTCATTCCCCAATCGAGGGACACCCCCCTCATTTTCCAATTTTTTTATCATACAAAGAGTGAGGCTATACATATTTTTGTACAAGTATTTTTCCTTATTATCTCTTTGGGCTACAAACTCAGCAGTGATATGGCTGGATCAAAGCATAGGCAGTCTTTTTAAAGCTCTTTGGGCATAATTCAAATTGTCCTCCAGAATGGTTAGATTAATTCACAACTCTACCAGCAGTGTATTAGTGTCCCAATTTTGCCACAATCCTTCCAACATTTATCACTTTCTTTTGCTGTCATATTGGCCAACCTGTTAGGTGTAAGGTGGTATGAGGTTTACATTTTTGCCAATATTAGTCAACATCCTAGGGTTTCCTCTCAAGGAAAGCATTTATTCTGAGGCAACTTTTTGGATATTGATGCTAGAATGTTCTGCTATTAAACTTTACTATGGACCCAGACAAGAGTGTAGGACAGAAAATAATAAAATGATGTGCCATTGTCTTGAATTGGCAGAGAAAAGTTTATCTTCAGCACACTGGAAATTTTTTCATTCCATTTGATTGGAGTTGCTAAATCTCATAATACTGCCCCAGAATTATAGCATGTTTTTAAATGATCATCGAGTCCTCATTTATCAATAAGGAAAATGAGACCCAGAAAAGCTGGAATGAAGACCTCAGGGCAGAAAACTGGAGCTTCCTCTCTTCTCTCCCAGAGATGGCAAGAGTAATCCTTGTCTCAGTCACACCAAGAAACAGAGATCTAATTGGCCAGTTAGTGTGCCTTTTGTATGGATGCTCAGTTCCTGTTCAGTAGTCTATCAAAAGACTTTTATTCCCCCATCAGTAAGTAGACAGAAAATGGTCGAAGAATTTCAGGGTATATTCTAAATTGGAGAGCCAGTCCCCTCCCCATTCTCTGTCATCACATTCTACCAGAAGTAGGCTAATGCAGATATTAAAATTAATATCCAAGAACTAAATATTATACTTTATAAAGTTTTTATTAATAGTAAACTAACAAAAGACCTAATTAAAAGGTTACTAACCCAGACCACTCCCAGGAATGAAAAAGAGAGAATGAGGCAGAGCCTCAGAACTTATACAAAATGTGACCATGCAAACATAGACAAAAGGAAAAGCATTGTAGGTAATACAGAAAGGAACTCTGGGAAATGCAGTCTTTAGGGGTTCAAAATTTTCCAACTAAAAATTAATCAAATATCCATAGAGACAACTTACATATGACATAAGACCAGGCCACTAATGTCAGTTTCCCTTTTATACTCTCTTTTTTGTTTACAAATTTATCATGCTTGGCAAAATGATCAGGATGAATTTTCAACATATTGTCCATTTCTCCAACCCAGATTAGTACTCCAGAATTCTAAAGTGGGACATAATTAATGATTTTTTTGATGGTTCTTCTCCAGTGACATACAGGAAAGAGTTGTGAAATATGAGGTATATCTACTTTAATCCCATATGTATAAGTAAAAATCTCAATTGCCCTCAAGTACTAGGATAGTTTCAACAAAGAACACTTTACCAGGTTTTCCAGAGAGTTCTATTTGCTTAGTACCTAACAAAGGCTTATCATGGTGTTTGAAATGTCATTCCATAACTCAAAGGCAATAAAGAAAAAAGGCAAAGAAAATTCAACTTCTAATATTTGAAGGAAACCTTGTCCTTTAAGAGTTTCCCAGACTATGTGTTGCTCTTTCCCAGGGATTTCAGACCTGGGCTGAACTAGAAGTTAACCTTCATGTTCAGGAAAGAAAGCAAACTATTTTGAGTAAAAACTTCCCTATGAGTTTGTCAAGTATGTAAGGCATTCTAAGTAGGATCTGGACAAAATTTCCAGGAATTTCTTTCTTTATACAAGGCACACCAAAATTCTGATAGGAGTCCCTAGACCGGTGTTGGTAAACTGATAGCTTGTGTGCTGGAGGGGGCTGATCCCTTCCCCCTTTCTACTACACCTGGGGACATTTCTCCCATCACCTGCCCCTCTGCCCAGCAGCCCAATGGGAGCACTTCCTCCTTTCTCTGTCTGGAGTAGTGAAAGGGGCTCACATGAGGTTGCAGTTTAGGCACTTGTTTCTAAAAGTTTCACCATCATTGTGTCTAGATCATAGACAATACATTCAGAGGTCTGGGACAATTTCCTCTGGGTCCCTATAACAAATAATACCCCAAACTTCCTTCAGTGGATCCTTGCCACTGCAAAGGTAATCCAAATGGGACTTCTCTCTACACTAGGAAGAAGAGGTTAACTGCAAGGCTGAAGATTATCACAAGAGTATAGGTTTGTTTAAAGCAGTGATGGGCAACCTTTTGAGCTTGGCGTGTCAAAATTTGCCAAAAAAACAAGTATAACTCAGGTGGTACATTATTTTGAGAAAAAACTCCATAATTTTGTAATATTGATAGTCTAAATAACAAAAATGTATAATTGTAATATGTAACTGTATTTAATAAACCAAAATAGGTAAATTAATATAAGTAGAATTGTCATCTATAGTGCACAGAGTATCTACACTACACTACAGCAAATGTTTCATCCTCGGAATGCGGCCCCATACTTCTCTGGGGCCGCATACGGCTGCGTGTCATCAAAAATGGCTACATGTGTCAGTGCTGACATGCATGTCATAGGTTTGCCATCACCAGTTTAAAGGCTGGAGAAAAATATAAATATTTATCAGGTAGGCACCAGCATTCTATGAGTGTGTTAAATACATACTATTCATATAAGACCTGAAATCAGTACTTGTAAAAGATACCAATACTTAAGCATTCAATGATGAAAAAGAAACTTCAGAGTACTGGCTTGTTTTATATGGGGAATATATCCAAAAAAATGATTTCTGAAAAGTTGTAGTCTAAAACAAAAGAGAGAAAAGAATTGTCATTTTTTCTTTCATGGATTGTGAATAGTAGGGAATCTAGTAGTTTCAAGTGGAGGATATCTCCAAAAGGTCATTGCAAATACAAAGCATTCATTCAATGTTTATTTGAGACAAGATGTGTACTGACCCTGTCTACTCTGGGTCTATGTATTTCTTGTATACGTTGACTTCTTTTAGATACTTCACTTGCCTTGTCTCCACTCAGAGCTCCTACAAGATTCTGGTAGCTTTTTTGAGTAATCCTGGACTTGATGGAGAGGAACTTAAAACTATTTCCCTTTGGTTTTATTCATCATTATTCCTTCTGGTATATTCTTAGAAATTTAGTGGTATGTTTGTGGGGTATCTGGGATCCTTTGAATTCTAATATGACACCAACTTTCCTCAATTCCTCTATGCTTCAACTTCTATTCACCCTCTCTATCTTGATATTAGCCAGCTGCTAACCACTTTCTCTCTACTGCTATGTCTCTAGTCCTTGGGAAGTTTAATCCACTTAGTTACAAAACTTCTACCCTGGGATTTATTTGCAATTTATCCAAATTGTGAATGAATGCTAACTCACTGAGCCCAATAGATATATCTAAATAGACCAAACCACCTTTTATAGCTCATTCAAACATTTCATGCTCTGTCACTCATGTATATCCTCCATTTTCTATCTTCTTGCTTTAGGCACTATATTCAAACCAATAAGATCATTATCTTCAAGAAAGAGTATATCAACTAAATTGCCTTATGATCTTGTATTTATTTGTCTGTATACATGATATGTCCCAGCCAATAGAAAGCCCTTAAGGACGAAAACTCTCAATTTTTTTTCTTTATTCCCCCCTGTGATTCCCTTGACCAAGATCCACATAACTGGCTGTTTTCCCTATACATGTTGCTTCCATCTATTAGAATTTAAGATTCTTGAAGTCAGGAACTATCTCACTTTTGTATTTGTATCCCTAATGTTTATGATCTACCATTCTACTAAATTATCCTTTTAAAGTTTTAATACACTTGCAATCCATTATCACTAAACCAAGAAATATCTTACCTGGGTTTACTTCCTTTATATGTTGGAAAGAAAAGTACCTCATACACAGAAATGCTAGTATGCCATCTGCATGCATATATAGCATCTCCTCTGGGTTTACTTTCCCCAAGTACCATTCACACCAATTAAAGGAGATTATTCATCCCTTGCTGATAATCTGCAATAGCACTGAAGGACTGGTTTTTCTTCTGTTACTCATGAGTCCCTATCTGGTAAGCTCCTCATTAGTCTACAGCCATTAGCTTCAATCATAATTTAGGAAAGAGTTATTGAGATAATATAAAAAGAATAATTGCTACAAAAAAGTTCCCCTGAAAATTTTGTAGGATATGCTTCCACAAATATACCCATAGCAAGCACATGGGGAAAAAAACACATGAACTTTTAGTAAAATGATGTTATGGCGTATATATCAAGAACACATATGGTGAGCTGGGGAGAAATAATTTATAGCTCTTCATCACTAGATGTCCTTTTCTCCCTTTGTGAAGTCCTCTTGAAGTTGTCCCTAATTGTAAGTTCTTCTGAGATCTAACAATTGGTGCCCTTGTAAAGTCTTAAAGATTTAGGTCTGTTTAATTTGTCCTCAGTTTGTCTCTAAGTTTCTAGATGAGTCATTGTCTCCTAATGGTCCAATCTTTCCAATGACATGACTATTGAGGTTTTAGGGGATAAGAGAAATGGAGAAACTCTCTTTTGCCAAGATAAGAAGGGAAATCAAAAAAGGGGGGGATTTTTATAGCAATTGTCTTTTTTTCTAAACCCTTAACTTCTGTGTATTGGCTTCTAGGTGGAAGAGTGGTAAGGGTGGGCAATGGGGGTCAAGTGACTTGCCCAGGGTCACACGGCTGGGAAGTGTCTGAGGCCAGATTTGAACCTAGGACCTCCCATCTCTAGGCCTGACTCTCAATCCACTGAGCTACTGAGCTGCCCCCTATAGCAATTGTCTTTGACAAGGGCTTTATTTCTCAAATATGTTGAGAAATGGTTAAAATTTGTAAGCATACAAGTCATTTCCAAAATGATAAATAATTAAAGAGAAGGCAGTTCTCAGATGAAGTGATTAGAACTATCATTATTCAGATGAGAAAATGCTCCAAATCCCTGTTAGAGAAATGCCAATTAAAACAAATCTGAGATACCACCTCACTCCTATCAGACTGGCTAATATGACCAAAAAAGGAAAATGATAAATGTTGGAGGGGATGTGGGAAAAGTGGGACATTGATATGCTTTTGATGGAGCCATGAACTGATACAGTCATCTGGAGAGTAACTTGGAACCATGCCCAAAGAGCCATAAAACTGCACACATTGATTAAGCAATGCCACTACTAAGGCTATATCCTACTGAGATCAAAGATAGGGGCAAAGCATGCCACCTTTTTTTTTTTTTTTGTGGTGGTGATGAGAACTAGAAATAGAAGGGAAGTCCATCAATTGGGGAATGATTGGACAAGTTGTGGTATATGATTATAATGAAATACTATTATGCCATAAGAAATGACAAACAAGATGATCATCAAAAAACCTGTAAAGACTTATGTGAAGTGATACACAGTGAAGTGAGCAGAACTAGGAGGATGTAGCACTCAGTAACAACAATATATACACTGATCAACTGTGAATAACTGAATTATTATTAGCAATGCAAGGATCCAAGATAACTCCAAGGGTCTCATAATGGAAAAGGCTATCCACTGTCATAGGAGGAACTTATGGAGAAGCTGGAAGAAAATCATTTTTCACTTTATTTTCTTGATGAGTTTTTTTCTGGTAATATATGTCTTATTTCACAACATGATGAATATGGAAATATGCATTATATGAGAACACATGTATGACCTATATCATATTGCCCTCTGCCTTGGGGAGGGGAGAGATGGAGAAAAAGAACATGAATCACAAAATATCAGAAAAATATTATTAAAAATTATATTTATATGTAATTGGGAAAAATATAATAATAAAGAAAAACAAGAAAAAAACAAGGAAGCTATATTCTCCACCTATAGTAATTCTCTTTCAGGGGATTGACTTAAACTAGGATCAACTCCAGAACTCAAATCTACTGCTGGGGGGAATAGATTGACTCTAGATTGACTGTTATTTTACACATAGGCTCATTGATTTTTTTCTTGGCATAATCAAAGAAATTCACATCTTATAAGAGATCATTCATTATCTTGTTTACATGTTTAACACAACCTTAAGTCCTTTAATTTGTTAATCAGGAAAAGAAATCCAGTTCCTAAACAAAGTTTTCTTTTTTCTTTTTTATTCTCAGTGCCTACTTAGCATATAAGTTCTTAAAAAAATTTAGAATCTATTTATCTAGTTATTTGTATGTTTACTTATTTGCTTAGTCATTCATTCAGCTTGGTCTCCATGTTCTTCCCCATATGTGACATTGCATCTTTTATCTTTGTGTCTTTGCAAAGTCTACGTAATCCTTTCCTGAAATTCACTCTCTCATTTCATTTCGTGAGATTCAAAGTTTTTTTCCATGGCTCAGCTGAAGTATTGCCTCCAATATGAGGTTTTACACACACACACACACACACACACACACACACACACACACACACACACACAAAAACACGTGTGTGTATATATATACATTTATATTTAAAATACATATAAATAAAAAACAAAGAATAGATACACCTAAATTCATCTTAGTGATTTATTCTCCCTCTTATCTTTTAAACAATAATTTTTTAAGTATCTACCATGTGCCAGCTAGGTGCTGGGAATGGAAAGAAAAATCAAAATGTATGCATAGATATATGCATACACACTTAAGCACAGCAACATTTTTGTGTATGAGGTACTAGGCATGCTCTAACATGAATAGGGACAAAATACAAGTAGGATGTTGGCTTAGTGATCTAGTGTTATGGGATAAGACCAGTGTTGTAACTTAAAAAGAATTAATTCACAGAATGATTGATGAGAAGATATTATCTAGTCCAACTAACTCATTTTACATGTGAGGAAACTTATAGAATCCCAGAATTTGGAGCTAGAGGGACCTTAATTAAGGATCATCTAGATCAAATATTTCATTTTAAAGGTGAGGAAAACAAATTTCAGAGAGGTGAAATAATTTGTCCACATTGACACAATTAGAAGACTTAGCCCTGACATTTCATCCCAAACTCAGAGAAGTTAAATCTGATTTTTTCAAGAAAATACAGTCATTGACTGAGCCAGGACCAGAGTTCTAGTCTCCTAACTTAAAAAAAAAAAAAGACTATTTAAACAGAAATACTTAATATCAGTATGGGACTAACTTTGATAAGTAAATATTTACATCTCAATAATTTCAATGTATAAAGTATGATAAGCAATTATTTTCAATTCTTTATCCATTTATTTTCATTAACTTTTTCTCTTAAATAATAATCATACTTATTCCATTCTTCTGATTTTACTTTTTTTTCACTTGCAGTGTTTCATAAAATTATTTTTAACTTTATATTTTCTTACATTCTAGCATTTCATTACATTAATGTACCACACTTTAAAAATTCTTTTATTGTTGGATATTTAGGTTGTTTCCAATTTTTTTTGCACATGGATGTATAGATGCTAAAAAATTGAACAGACGACTCTTTAAAAGATTTTTGATAACAGTTTCAGAGTATATTCCCAACAAAGGAATTAGGCTTAGAAATCATTATTTTTATAACTTTTATTGTGAACTGGTAGACTTCTTTTTTTGTTTAGGCCTGTGATCTCATTGTGTTGGGGGAAACTCCCTATGTGGAAATGCCCTGGCCATCATTAATCAACAATTTAATTCTTTTCTTTTTGGGGGTGTGGGTGGAGTCATGTTGAGGTACTGTTAGATTATTGGTAGCATTGGCTACTACTGGCTAAATGAGAGACGTTGTCGGTTTTTTATAAGAAATTTCAAAACTCCAATGGTTGCAATTCCGGAAACCCTTCAAAATTAAAGGTGGAAATCCCCCAGAGAAAAGGTGGTCAAGAAGGTGGTGGTGGGAGAGTACAGTGGTCAATGAAAGAGAATCACTCTTTACTTTTTGTTACTTTTTTCAAGTGTATTTTTCTTTTAATTTATTTACTTAGTAAATAAATTAATTTTGGCAAAGAACTGAAGTCTCACTATTTTTGTTTTACTGATGGTGTGTTTTTAAAAAATATTGCTATTTAAATTATAAACATTGACAGATTATCCCCATTCCCCAAGAGATCGATCATAAAAAATTAAGCAATTAAGCAAAACTAATATAGTTATATACAGACCTCATTTGAAAGTGCATGCAATATTTTGCATTTGTAGTACACTTTAACCTGTATTTTAAAAAAATTATTTCCCCTCCCTACCACTTCATTGAAAAAAATTTCATTATAACATTCATATTCAAGCAAAACAAATTTACTCAATGGCTATATAAAAATGTATTTATCTCATTCAGCACCCTAAATTCATCACCTCTTTGTCATAGTATGTTTCATCATCAGTCCTCTGAAATCATGAATGGATATTGTAATTGTTAGTCATAGTTCTTTATAGCTTTCAAAGTTGTTTGTTTTTATAGTGTGGTTATTATTGCACGAATTGTTCTCATAGTTCTCATTTCTTTCTTCATCAGTTTTAAAATCTTTAGAAGCGTTCATTTTAGAGTGTCAATATATTTATTCATTTATAGTTATTTACGTATAGTTCATTTTATAATATTGATATAATATTGAGTATAAATTGTTCTGGGTCTTATTTTCACTCTGCATCTGTTCATATGTGTCTTTTATTGTCTTTTTGAAATCTTCAATTAGAAGACTGTTGCAGTAATTTAAGCAAGAGGTGAAAAGGGTATGAATTAAATTGGTAGCTGTGTAGGAGGAGTCAGATATGAGAGATGTGGCGGTAGGAAGAACAAGATTTCATAAATAATTGGATATGTGGGATGGAGAATGAATAAGTGCAATGTTGAGTTTATAAACCTTGAAGGCAGGAAGAGTAGTAGTGTCTTTGACAGGAATAGGGAAATTTTGAAGAGAGAAGAACTTGTGAGAAAAGATAATGAATTCTACTTTGGACATAATCAGTTTGAAGTGTCTTCAGTACACCTTGAAATGTCTAATAGGTAACTAGTAATGTGGGACTGGAACTCAGTTTATAGAATAGAGCTATGTTTGTAGTTATGAGTCATTTTCATAAGGACAGTAATTAAAATCATGAAAGCTGATGAAGTCACTAAAGGAGAAAGTGCAGAGAGATAAGAAGGTAGAGAACAGAGCTTTGGAAATAAATTGAGGAACAATGATAGCATAGTAAGTCAACAGAAGAGGGAAAATAGTGTCTTGAAAACCCAGAGACAAGAGAGTATTCATTAGGAGATGGTAGTCAACAGTGTCAAATGCAACATAGAGGTCAAGAAGGATGGAAATTGAGAAAACACCATACCAAATTTGACAATTGAAATAATAGGCAACTTTGGAGGGAACAATTTCATTTGGGTGATGAAGATTAAGGAGAGAATGAACAGAGAGGGCATTGAATGTAGGCAGATTTCCCAGAAGTTTGAATGAGAGAAGAAAGATAAAGGGCAATAGATTGCTCGAGGGAATGGCAGGGTCCAGAGAAAGTTCTTGGTTTGTTTGCTTTTTAGAATAGGGGAAATTTGGTCCTGTCTGAAGGCAATTGGAAAGAAATGACTAGATACTATAGGGAAAGGTTCAAGATTGGACAGGACCATGGGAGAGGATCATGGGTTTATGCAGAGAGACTGGCCTTGGCTACAAGATGGTATGTAGAGGATGGCAGCATGGAATCCCTGCAAAATACAGGGTCAGCCTCACCCAGAATTCCAGGGGACCACCCCCTGGAGAACTTTGGGTGAGGGGACAGTTGAGAAGAGTTAGACAGTTGCTTTCTGGGGGTTGAGGTGAGTGGATCACTGCTCACTGCTCCTGACTTGGGGTGTTCACCTGAGTGGCCATTGTGGCACAAGCCATCATGGTTTTTACTCAGGAGTTAGCCTGCTTAGGAGGATTAGTCCTTACTAACATCAATACAACAAATATTTAGAGATATAAGTGATTGGAAATATTCATTATTAACAAGAGAGCCAGTTTGGCCAAGTGCCCTTCACCCCCTCCTGTGGGGGGGAAGGGCAGCTTCAATCTAACAGATCTGGGTTACCTCTCCCTCATCCTAAACCTGATTATCCCTTCTAGCTTTGCCCTTTACTTCTTAATATAAGCTTTACCTACAATATCTGTGCCTGGGAATTATTTGGGGATACTCACAGCTCATAGTTATCACCTAGCCTGAATCCTCTCAGCTGCCAGTTTTAAGAAGATCAGATCCATCTCAGTCCTCAACATTTAGATAACTAGCTTCTACTTATTCCTCTATCAGACCTGTGGGGAATATAAGTAAAAGAAAGGGAACATCATTGGGGTTCAGCCACAACAGAAACTTGCCAGAAGTACCTCAGATTGTCTCCATTTTCCAACTGAAACCTCAACTGCTTGGGGGGAGGGGTTTGAGAGCCAGGAGTGTCTAACCCCCTCCCTTCCCACTGAAGCCTGTCAGTCAGTGTCTGTGACTTGGTGGTAACTGGCCCTGGCATAATTATCTGCTTCCTCAAAATATCTGTTATTATCAACATAACAAAGAAAGAAGACTTCCTTATGAGAGACTGGAAGGAAGGAGATGATGACAACGGATTTTGAGATTAGTGAAGAAGAGAAAAGAGAATTTATGCAAAAAGTACTCAGTTTTCTCAATAAAATTATAGGCGAAGTATTCAATTGAAATAGTGAGGTAGGGGGATGGCATGGGAGCATTTAAGGAGAGAAAAGAAAGTTTAGAATAGCTTTTGTGGGGAATAAGTTGGAGAACAAATTAAGGAGGTAACAGTTTTTAAGGAAAGGGAGGACTGGGACATGTTTGCTAGCAAGAGGGAAGGAACCAGTAGAAAAGGAAAGGCTGAAAGCTATAAAAAGAGAAAACATGATTGAAGAGGCATTTACTCTTCAATGGGGATTAATTCTTATTGAGTGTAAACCTTTTTTTTTTTTTTTTTTTTGCTTTTTGTTATCTTGTATCCTAATATTTTCTTTCTTTAAGAAAAAAGATTGCTACATGAACTTCTGTTATCCTGACTGTGAGTTCTTGCTACTTGAGTTCTTTTTTCCTGATTACCTGAAGTATGTAGTCTTTTTCCTTTTACCTGAAGGCACTGGAATTTGGTTATGATAATTCTGGCATTTTAACTTAGGCATTTCTTCTTGGTCATTAATTGTAACTTCTTACTATTTTTATTTTATCCTCTGTTTTCTAATAGTTTTGGATGACTACTTATTCTGATTCCTTGAAATTTGGCATCTAGATTTTTTGTTAGGTTGTAATTTTCAGGGGATCCAGTGATTCTTAAATTTTCTTCATGATCTCTTTCCCAGGATAGTTGTTTTTGAATTTTTCTGCCTTTGACCTTTGTTCATTGTTTTTTGCTAAATGGTTTAAATTTTGAGCTCTGTTTGATCCTTTCTGTCTTTCAGGATATTTGCTACTTCTGTAAAACTTTTTTTTTTCATATTTTGGACTAAACTATTCATTCTTATTCTGAGTGTTCTAGTTTGATTCTTAATCTTTCATTTCAGTATTTCTTTTCTTTTCTTTTTTTCATTTACCAACCCTTTTATTGAGTAAAGCAGCATGCATGCAGAGAAGTAAGCCTATTGACACTGAGGAAACCTCAGAGAGGCTTTAAGGCAATGGGTTAACAATTTTGTATGTGGGGATTAGACCATTCAAACAAAGTATATAGGGATTGGATCATTTAAACAAAAGGGCAGGAGGTGGCAGGAAGGGCCATTGGAAATCTCAAGGCAGGAAGCTCAAGACTGTTTGTTATAGGAAGTACCAGCTCTTCAGGGACAGATCTCAATGCAGGAAATGGAAAGGACAGGATGTCATCAGTATTCCAGGCTTGAGCTAGGGTCACTTCTGTGCTCTGTTTGATCACCTCTGTATCCCAGATTATTTCATAAAAAAGTTAATTAGCCAAATTAAGATAATTAGAAATACTCTTAATAATTTTTTTTAATTTTTTTTAATTTTAAACCCTTAACTTCTGTGTATTGACTTATAGGTGGAAGAGTGGTAAGGGTAGGCAATGGGGGTCAAGTGATTTGCCCAGGGTCACACAGCTGGGAAGTGGCTGAGGCCGGGTTTGAACCTAGGACCTCCCGTCTCTAGGCCTGGCTCTCAATCCACTGAGCTACCCAGCTGCCCCCACTCTTAATAATTTTGATTCCACATTTTCCATCCTTTTTTGTCAAGGGAGACCCTAGACTCCCCAAACAGGGTGGGAGCAGTGGGACATGATGGCAAAAGGCATTTAAAGTAGGCAAAATGCAGAGGGCTAATAATGCCAGCCCAAGGAGACCAAAGACATAATAATTTGTTTTAGTATTTTTTGAGGGAAATTAATTTTTCTCATTTGTTTTTGAAGTCCTTGTAGTCAATGTTTCTCTGGAGTTCAGCTTGCAACTATTGCAGAATTATTTTCATTTGGATTATTTTAAGAGAAGATAATTAGCTAACTATTAACCTATAATATTTTTTCATTGTGATACATATTTTATTCTTTTTTATATGTCTTAAGTTGCAGGTCCTAGATTGGAATTTTCTATCAGATAGGCTCTGAACCATCCTGGTATCTTGGATGAGATGACTAGATTCAAATATCTTCTCCATATTTCCATTGTACTGATCCTTCATACAATCAAGAACAATTGCCTTGCCATAACTGTGAATGGGGTGCCTAAGACCTAATCCTGTCATTTTCATTAGAATCTCTGTCTAGGAAGATGCTTGCTGCCAGACCCTTTCTTATTCCACAGTCTGGACCTGGGACTCAAAGTTGGAGTCTGGCGCTACCCCTTCTTACTATGGAAGCCTTAAATACTAGTTGAAGTTTGGGTCTTTGTTCCCTGGTGCATTTCTGATTTGGAAGATTATTTTGAGTGTGAGTCTTGTATCCTGGCAAACTTTTATTTCTATCTTCTCATCTAAAAGCCTTTATGTTTTAGACCTCATCTCTAATTCAGTTTTCTGAGTTGGAGGAATTTTACCTGTATTTCTCCGTGGACTTTTTTGAGTTTTTATTTTGCTTGGCATTTTATCAAATTTTGAAGATAATTCTCTAGAGAGCTGAGAGTGGTTGGAACTTTTCATGTTCTTTATCCATAGTTGCTCTACTTCTCCCAAACACTCAAATGGATCTATTGCCTTATGAATTCAGGATTTTCCTCTAGTGATGGAAATTGTGACTTTCTCATAGTTGCCCATCCTGTGCAACTGTTATACATATTCTTCCACAAATTCATCATCATACATTCATTAGGTTTCCACCTAAGGTTCTAGAGGCCTCGCTTGCTTTCTCTTGATGAAACAAAGGCACTTGTGTAGCATTCTGGCTATCTAGCTGTCATCCCTTTCTCTTGCCACATGACCAGCCCAGAATAAGAGTAAAGGATGATATCAAAGGAATAGGATGCTACACTTATGAATAGAATGGAATATGGGTTGCTGTGAATGTCATATAATTCCTTTGGGATGTCTTTTATTCCCATTCTTCTTTGACGTTCTTCCTTGGTTATATATTTTAGCCTGTTCACACCCACCTTTCCATTGTGCTCTACAATGTTCATCTTTATTTATTCATAGGTGATTAGGAATATGTCTCCTCTCACTGCCCTATAGCAATATGAAATGAATGTTAGTATTGACAAGAGGGGCTTTTGTTTCTGTGGGAAATTTGGGGTCAGTAAATGAGCTTTTAATTTCCCTAAGGCAATCTAGTCCACGTTTGTCCTGTTTATCTCTATGATTATCTATCACCCCAGATACTGTAGTACTGAAAAAATTCCGCAGGAGAGGGAGAGAGCATGCAAAGGCATATTGAAATCTGAGAAACAGATGTCCTTCTTCAACTTGATGTTTTTTTCTATGTCAGATCAAACACCTTTGCATGATCATAGATTTTTGCCAGGAGGGTCTGTAATTTTCTGAGGCTTGATGAAATCAGCTCATTGTCATTGGTGAACAGGAACACCTGGGGATCCTTATCTTTGACCTAGATTTTGCACTAAATCTCCCCCATCACAAGGGCAAATACTAATGGTCAACATATATTTCCCTGTCTTGTGTCTCCCCTGATGTTTATGGATAAAAGGGTTTTTGAATTGTTATATTTTCTAGGGAATATTGAATGAAATTTTGAACGAAGGGTATGCAGATAGCATTTTGTTCTGTTAGATCAAATGATATTTTTTTTGTATCACAAACAATAAGCCCAATGGGATTTTATATTTCTACATTTTTGAATTATTTGTGAAATGGCTTTCTTGTTCTTTACTAATGAATATTTTCAGGAAGGATGCCCTTGGATCATGTATAGATGGGACAGTGGGCTTATAGGTTTGAAGTTATTGATGATCTCTTCCACCTTGAGAAGGGGGTGTGTAAGTAAGGAATTTTAAAATATAAATAAAGGAGTCAGGAGAAAAATAAAAAGATAAATACAATACAATGAGATCAGAATTTATGTGTCCAAATTGTTCACATTATAATTGGGGATATTAAAAGATTCCTTTTAAAATATTAAAGTCACAAGGAATCACAGATAGGCAGAAGATCTATACATAGTTGTTTTACATTTTAAAGATGGTGAAAGAAAAATTAGAGAAAGGTATAGATTAGGAGAAAATGGGAGGAAAGTTAGAGGAACTTGTTGACATATAATAATGTTGCACCAGAACATGGAAGGAATGAGAGGAGCAAGCCTTACTTGAATTTCATTTTTATCTAAACTAGTAAAAAAAAAGGCAGAATGAACACACACATACACATAGCATTTGGTGTAGGAGTACACTCAACTCAATAAGGATACAGATTAGAATAGAAAAAGGGGAAAGGAAAGCATAAGATGGAGAATAGGTTCAGGGAGGGATTAATCATAAGGGAAAAACCCCACTAAGTGTAGAGAGGGGATGGAGAAATGAAAGTTAAAGAAAAAAAAGGAAAGGGAAATAACTTGACATAGAAAAGAAAAAGTATAAGAGAAGAGGATGAAGCGAAATAAGCTATTATTTTCCCATTCATGTACATGGCTGTGTACATGAATGGGAAAAAATTAATAAATAAAACAGAAGAGATGAGCAAAATGGATTAGAAATCAAGATCCAACAATATGTCGCCTATAAGAAACGTGCCTGAAATGTAAAGATACAAAGAATATTTAAAGGGTTGCAGTTAAATCTACTATTCCTCAGTAGAACACACACACAAAATTAATGTTTTGATTCATCAATCTGTTTTCTTTTTTGTTATTGTTGTTAACAAATGTATTTAGGGATATACATTTTCTTCTAAAGACTGCTTTTGTTGCATCCCAAGAATTTTTGGTATATTGATCCATTATTATTGTTATCTTTAATGAAATGGCTTATCATTTCTATAATGTGTTCTTTGATCCACTAATTCTTCAGAATTAAATTATTCAGCTTCTGGTTGATTTTTTTGGTTGCCCTTTAAAAATATATAACAATATAGCATGCAATATAACAATAGTATGATACATATGATTTGTTTTAAATATGTAATGTTATAATAAATATGCTTATCCAAGAGAAACAAAATGCTCACATTATCTATGTCCAAGAGTTTATCTCATTCTTTTTTCCCCCTCTCTCTTATCCTCCCTCTTCCCCTCACTTATCCCTACTCCCCAAGAATTCAAAGTTGAAATCATAGAATAATGTCCCTGGGTTTAGTTTACTGTTGTTATTGTTGATTTTTAACACCTTTCTAGTAGCTCTTTATTTTTATGTCTGGTTGCATTATGATCAATAAAGGCTGTGTTTAATACTTTTGCTCTTCAGCATTTATTAGTGAGGTTTTTATGTCCTAAGACATGATCATTTTTTATAAAGGTATCATAAGATGATGAAAAATATGTATGTACTTTTTTATTTCCATTCATTAATCACCATAAGCCTCTCATCTAATTTTTCTGAAATTTTATTCAGATCCTTAACTTCTTTCATATCTGTGTGTATGTGTGTGTTTTGCCCTTTTCTGCTTCTCTTAGTTTATGTCACAATACTGTTCATAATCACCCTTTTTTGTAACTTTTTACAAATTTATTCATATTCTAAGCTGGTGTTGAATTTGGCAGCTATTTCTCTCCATTTGGCAAGTAAGTCATTCATATGTTAAGTCACTTTCTGGGATGTTTTGGCATCATTGCTGTAACAATTAACTTACATTAGTTAAACTTCCTTGTAAAATTATTATAGTCAGTGTTGATGCCATTTCTGCTGTATGTTTCTTATTTTTATTTTCAATTTCTTTTTTTTCAGGGTTTCAAAGTTTTAACCCAATTTATTAGTGTGGCATGGAGGTGATCATGGATTACTGAAGGCTATGCCAGAACTTAAATTCTGGTTTGTTCTACCATTGTAGGAAGGTTTGGGGTATGGTCCTGTATCTTCTTTCCATTGACAACTTAGACAATTAATTAACTACTGAGAGGCACATTATCAATAGATTTGGTGATGAATTTTTTGAGGGGTTAATGGAATCCCTTAAAACAAGAAAAGTAAAAGAAAATTCTCAATCTTAATTTACTTCTTTCCACTTCTGCGCCGACAGTGACAAAGTATGAGGAGAGGACAGGAGGGCTAAAAAACATATAGGTTTTAGTTCATCAATAGACTCTGATCTGACTACTGCTATTCTAAATGTGAAAGCAGCTAGGTGACATAGTGAGCAGAGCACTGGGCTTAGGATCAGGAGGATTGATCTTTCTGAGTTCCAATCTGTGGCTGCATTTGAACTCAGAATCTTCCTGGCTCTAGACCTAGTGAGCTATTCACTGAGCCACCTAGCTGCCTCTGTTCTTCCTTCTGGAACTTCCTTCTGGAACTTCCTTCTGTTTTCCTCTATACATTGTAAAAATGTTTTTGGCATGGCTATTGCTAGCTCCTTCCACATAACCATTCCTATTCTGATAATTAGCAGGGCGGGGGGTGGTGGTGGTGGTGATAAATTTATAATAAATTAGTAGTTATGTCTAAAAATGTATGTCAACTTTGTATGCATGACCTCTCACTCAGGAAGACATTTACTTGCTTTTCATAGATTTTCTGGCTGGCCTTGGCTTTGATCTGAGTTCTTTACTCTTTCAAAGTTGGGATTTATTTTTTTGCAATCTTATTGTCCTTGTATAAATTGTGCTCCTGGTTATGCTTTACCCAGGATTATCTAAAACTCTCTCTTTTGTAATTTTTTATGGTACAATAATATTCAGTTACACTTGTATGATACAGTGATCTAAGAAGCAATCTAAGGCACCCCTTGGATTTTAGTTGCTTTATTTTCTCCCCTACCTCCTTTTAATTCCCACTTCAGTATCAGGAAATATGCTTTGCTCATGACTGTTTCCTCCCTGGTATAGTTTCTTCATTGCTCCTCTCCATCCCTATTTGCTTTCCTGTTGGTTTGATCTATCTCTACCCCAAAATGTCTGTAACTTCATGCTCAAGCCTCTTTTGTCTATTTTAGGTGAGAGGTTTATCTAATGCCTACTCCTTTCCCCCTTTTCCATGTTTGTATATTCTTCTCATATCCTTTAGTAAGAAGTAAGTTCTACTTCCTTCTATATTAGTATATTCCTCAATTTATCTTTCCTTCTCTTTCTCATTCTGAAACCCTTAAAATGAACCAAACATAGTTCTTATTCCATTTCCCCCTACCCCTTCTAGAACCTCAGTTTTCCTTATTTAACTTCTAAAACATCCTTTGAATACATTAAGGTTTTAAAGGGACACTTGTTTCTTTTTGTTCTATTAGAATGTTAGTACTACATCATCTAACTCAATGGCTCAAATGCAATTTCCTTTCTAGGTTTCTCCAGATGCTTGTGTTTATTTCAAAGTTCTTACTCAACTCTTGTCTTTCATTAGAAATATTTGAAAGTCTTCAATTCCATTAAATATCCATTCACTCAGTTTTGCAATTAAGTTATTTTTTATTGTAATCCTATAACTTTTGCCTTAGAGATTGTTGTATTCCATTACTTTCCTGTAGCCCCCTTAAATTTTTTTTAAAGTAGAAGCTGCCATGTTTTACATGATTCTGTTTTAAATTTGAAAAAAAAATTCCCAGGTATCTCTTTTCCTCCCTCCCTTTTTCTCACTAGAGAAGGTGTCTCTTGACCAAAAAAAAAGTTTATATAAATTGAATCTTTTGTATTCATCATTTTTATATCACAGTAGTATTCCATCACAATCATATGCCATTTTCAGTCATTCCCCTATTGATGTGCCTCTTCTCAATTTCCAACTCTTTGCCACCACAAAAAGGACTGCTATAAACATTTTGGAATGTATAGGTCCTTTTCCTTTTCCCCTGACCTCCTTGAGAAATAGACTCAAAAGTGGTATTGATGCAACAGCTCTTTATTTGGGTTATGACATTCTTGTAACTTTGTTATTTTGAGTTTGGACCTATTTTCCTATCTCTGTGGACTTCTGGCTGAATTTTTGTGCAATTCTGAGGTGGAAGATGCCATTATTTATAGTTTCTGGCATCGTTTAGTCTGGTACATATTTAGATTTTACTTATTAGATACATGGGAACTGATTTGTTTGCCCTCCTATTTAATTTCTTACTCCGCTTCACTGCTTTTGGACTTCTCTATTATGCCCTTTCTCATTCCTTCCTTCTCTCTCTCTCTGCCCCCACTTACTTTTTTATTATCTTTCCCCATTAGATTGTGAACTCTAAGGACAGGGACTGTCTTTCTTTCTTGTATTTGTATTTCTAACACAGAACAATACCTGACATAAAGTAGATGCTTTAAAAATGTTTATTGGGGTCAGATGGGTAGCTTAGTGGATTGAAAGCCAAACCTAGAGGGGGGAGGTCCTAGGTTCAAATCTGACCCCAGGTATCTCCTAGCTGTGTGATCCTTGACAAGTCACTTGCCTAGCCCTTAACACTCTTTTGCCTTGGAAACAATACACGGCATTTATTGTAAGACTAAGGTAAGGGTTTAAAAAAATATTTTTTGACTAATAACTGCTAGGCAGCCATCTTGGCAGGCATCTCTCTATAAGGTTTTAGAGATAAGCTTGTAATTTAAACTGATTTTACCTTTAAAAATTTTTTTTGCTCTTAAGTTCTCCTGCAATAACTTGTTTTTTTCAGTATCTCATGAAGTTTTATTTAAACTGATTTTTATCCTCTTTTTAAACTCTTACAAATGAGTTTATATACTAAATGGGTCTTTTGTTACTTCTTTATTCTTGGCAAGTAAATTAGATGTTTGATAACTGAGGTATTTCAGAGGTCTTTTGGGCATTTTGTGATAACAGATTTATAACAATTAAACTTTCACATAAAATTATTATGTGAATATATTATATCAATATATTATATCAATATAATTTCTGATATTCCATTTCTCATTTCTCTCAAGTTCACTTTACTTATTTTAATAGGGCGGGATTGAATTATTTCATTTGTATGCCATATCTTTTTCTCATTTCCTTCCTTCCTTCCTTCCTTCCTTCCTTTTTTCTTTTTCTCCTCCTCCTCACCTTCCTCCTCCTCCTCCTCCTCCTCCTTCTTTTTCTTCTGATTCAGAAAACAAAACAAAACTCTCACAGTAATATCAAATGTTTTAGATTGGCATGGTGGATAGAATACTGAATTTGGAGTTAGGAAAAACTGAATTTGAATGTTGTTTCTATTGCTTTCTAATTGTGTGTTACAGGTCAAGGTACTTGATTTCTTTCAGTCTCAGTTTTTTTCCTGAAAAATGGGGATAATAACATTTACCCTACGGAGTTCTTGTGAGGATTAAATGAGTTATTATAGGAAAAACACTTTGTAAACCCTATAAAGACTCATATAAATATTAGCTATTATTATTAATATTTTCCCACCTACTGGAGTATAAACCATTTCATTTTGGGGGATTTTATTTGGAGTTTCCCATTGCTATTGCCCATTAATTCTTATCTCTAAGGAAGTGTTCATGCTATGAAGGCATGAAGCTTTAGTGTAATCTATAGGTTTTTAGTTTCTCTTGATTCCTTTTAAATTTTATTTTATTTTTAAAAATAGAAACAAACTGCAGAGCAGTCCATCTATTAATACCATAAAAGAGGGATCAAAATAACATGGGAAAATGTATAGAACTATTTGCAACACCATAAAGTATAACTAAGGAAAAACTGCTGATGTTTTCTAGATTTTTGTGGAGGAATTGTGAGGGAGGAATCTGCCCTCTCATTCCTTCTTACATAATGAAGTTTCCATCATATTTCTTTTTGTCCTCAGTTTCCCCCACATTTGCATAACAGCCATATAATATTAGAGTGAATATATATGTATCTAAAATATAAAATAAACTTATATTTGGGGGTGGCTAGGTAACACATTATATATAGAGTGCCTGGCCTGCAGTCAGAAGGACTCAATCTTGTGAGTTTAAATTTGGTCCTAGATAATTACTAACTGTGTGACCCTGGGCAAGTCATTTACCCCTGTTGACCCCTATTTCCTTCTCTGTGAAATGAGCTAGAGAAGGAAATGGCAAGACATTCCAGTATCTCTGCCAAGAAAACACCAAATGGGATCACAAAGAGTTGGACATGGTTGAAAAATTACTTTACAACAATACCACCAAAACTTAAATTTAAAAGAAAGTAATAAAAATAGACAGGAGCTGTTTTAAACCATGAGACATATTAGTTTTAAAAAAGGGAAAAAATAAAAAATGAAGTCTTCATGATTGAGTTGGTGAGGCTTTTTTAAGTTTCACTGATGTGTGACCAGAGAATTAGTGCACATATGGTAGGAGACATACATCAGCAATTATTGGGAAATGATAATGAAGTACAGATGCTGGTATACTGTCTGGGTCTTTTTTTTTTTTTTTAAATAAGTCTGTAACTCTTTAGATGATATCACAGAAAGAAAACGAAGTTAGAGGACTGCTTTCTGGAGCCCCAGAATAGCTTTAGGCTATATGAGTGAAAGGGGTGGCAGTGCTGGTCCTGGTGGTAAAGAGGCTGGCGGGTCTTGGTTCTGTTTTCAGTGCTAATCCTGTGTGAAAAGTGCCCAATACAGTGCAAACCTCTTTGGGGACTTGAAAGAACTTCAGCAGGGGTAAAGGAGTTTAGAATTACTTTGAGCTGACTAGCTGCATCCCTGGTTTGGCTGAATTCAGCCTGATTTCCCATCTGGTCCCTCTTTGGGCTGCCTTGCTGACTACTTAAAACCTTTGCCCTCCTCATTCCTCCTGAAGTTCACTTTAAGCTTCCTCATTTTCCATGTAGATGAGATGAAATTGATATGATACACTTTCATAAAGTGGAGAGCAAATGTAAACTCGTTATTGAGCAAATTCTGATTCTATCAACCAATGCTGATGAACAAATGAAGGTAAATTCCAGTCTAAGAACATTTTTTCCCCTAGATCAGCTACATATTCCCTCTCCCACTCACAAAAACAAATTATTAGACTGTTCTTGAAGAATTTTCTTTAGTTAGTTAAGATGCATGAGATTGTACTTAGTATTTGCTTTAGGTGCTAAAGGTTAGGCATCTCCTATGCTCTCCTGGAATATGTACTCTAAAAGAGAAGACTGACAAATAGGATCAACCTATCTAAATAAACACCAATTGTTAAAATGAAACTTAATAGGAATAGTCTTATATAGATAGTTAGCAGCTAAAAGGATAGTGTTTGTTGAGTCAGGAAGAGGTGAGTTCATACTCTGGAATACTTGAATACAAATCTTGCTTCATATTTATTATCTATGTGATCAAACCAAGAGGACAGCGATGTGGTTTAGTGGATAGAGTAGTATGTCTGGCATCAGGAAGACTCATCTTCATGAATTCAAATCTGGCCTCAGACACTTACTAGCTTTGTGACTCTGCACAAGTCACTTAACTCTGCTTGCCTCAGTTCCTCATCTGTAAAATAACCTGGAGAAGGAAATGGCAAACCAGTCTAATATCTTTGCCAAGAAAACTCCAAATGTGGTCACAAAGAGTAGGGCATGACTGAAATGACTCAGCAACAATAGAACCCTAATCCAGTCACTTAATCTCCCTCTGCTTCAGTTTTGTAAAATGAGGCTAATAAGGAGTACCTCACAGGGTTGCTGAGAGGATCAAATGAGATAACCTAAGTAAAAGCATTTTGAGACTGTTTAAACTTTTTATATGCTATTATTATCATTTACTCTGTGTATTTAGAATACTTAATGCTAAGCTGAAAATGACTGTTGAAAAGAACCCACCATTAAATAGTAGCTGTAGTTACACTTTGTGAACCTGCCGTTATTTTTGACTGTGGTTAGTTCGTTCATTTGAAATCTTTGCGACAAGTGTGTCATCTATAGAATGAGATAATTACTATCAATTTAACTGATATTTATTGGTCATCTTTTATGTATGGAGTTGTCACCATAGAAACACTAATGTATTATACAATATCATTGTTATGGGGAAGGATAAAGAATGATAATCTTCTGTAGCACTGAAGTATGTGGAGAATTTTGTGCTAAGACCTGGGAGGAATAAGGCATTTTACACATATGGAATGGTGTGAGCAAATGCATAGGGGTGGGAAAGCTAGAGATCTGTTTGAATCTATAGAGACTATAGGATACATAAAAAAAAGTAGTAAGAAAGAAGACTGGATATATTTGTTTGAGAATGTCAAATTACAGAGTTTGACATTTGCTTGGTTGGTGATTGTCGAGATCTATTTATCACAGATTAAACTGTTTATTTATGACTCTGTACAGGTGATGAGGAGTTACTGGGTATTTTTTTTTAATTCAAAGATATTTTATTTCCCCAATTACATGTAATAACAATTTTCAACATATGTTTTCCCAAATCATAAGACCCAAATTGTCTCCCTCCCTGCTCTTGGAGATGGTAAGCAATTTGATCTAGGTTTTATGTGTATTATCATGCAAAATACATTTCCATATTTTTCATTGTTGTAAAAGGATACTCATATAAAACTAAAACCTCAAAATAAAACCATTAATAGGCTAATGTGAAAGATAGTGTGCTTTGATCTGCATTCTGACTCCCAACAGTTTTTTCTTTGGAGGTGGACAGAAGTCCTCATCATAAGTCCTTCAGAATTGTCTCAGATTATTATATTGCTGAGAATAGTTGTCTTTCACAGTTGATCATCATTGTTGTTATTATGCACAATGTTCTCCTGATCCTGCTTATTTCACTCTCCATCAGTTCATGTAGGTCTTTTTTAGCTTTTTCTGAAATCATCCTGTTTATTTTTTCTTACAGCATAATAGTATTCCATCACCAACATGTAACATAATTTGCCTAGCCATTTCCTAATGGATGGACATTTCTTCAGTTTCCAGTTCTTTGCCACCACAAAAAGAGGTGTTATAAATACTTTTGTACAAGTAGGTCTTTTCTCCTTTTATGTGATTGCTTTGGCATACAGATCTAGTAGTGGTAATACAGGTTCAAAGGGTATGCACAGTTTTATAGCCTTTGGAATGGTTGGATCAGTTCACCACTCCACCAAGGATATATTAGTATCCCAATTGTGCCACAACCCCTCCAACATTTATCATTTTCTTTTACTGCCATACTGACCAATTTGAGAGGTATGAGATGGTACCTTAGAGTTGTTTTAGTATGCCTTTATCTAATTAAGAGTTCTTTAAAATATTTTAAGGGGCATCTGGGTAGCTCAGTGGATTGAGAGCCAGATCTAGAGATGGGAGGTCCTAGGTTCAAATCTGACCTTCCCAGCTGTGTGACCCTGGGCAAGTCACTTAACTCCCATTGCCTATCCCTTACCACTCTTCTGTCTTGGAACCAAAAACTCAGTATTGATTCCAAGGTGGAAGGTAAGGGTTTAAAAAAAAAAGAGTTATTTAAAATAGTTTTCATTTGATTATTGATAACTGATTTTTTTTCATCTCAAAAAAGCTTGTTCATAACCTTTGACCATTTGTCAATTGGGGAATGATTTGTATTCTTATAAATTTGACTTAATTCTCTATAAATTTGATAAATTAGATCTTTATCAGAGAAATTTGTTATATTTTTTTTCTCAGTGTTGTTTCTCTTCTAATCTTGGTTACATTGGTTTTGTTTGTACAAAAGCTTTTAATTTAACATAATCAAAATTATTCACCTTGCATCTTATAATGCTCTTTATCTCCTGTTTGGTTGTAGATTCTTCCCTTCTCCATAGATCTACCAAGTAAACTATTCTATGTTCCTCTAATTTACTTATCGTATCACTCTTTATAGTTAAATCATATATCCATTTTGACCTTATCTTGGTATAGGGTGTGAGATATTGGTCTATATTTAGTTTGAATATTTTTGAAGCAAAGGAATGATGTGGTAAAAATGATTCATTAGAAAAATTAATTTGGAAGCAGTGTTTAAGACATTAGAGTTCAAAGAGTCTGAAAGTAGAAAGACTGGCTAGGAGAGAATATTACCATAGTTTAATTCAGCTGTAATAAGGGAATGAATGAGGGTAGTGGCAACGAGAATAAAAAGGAGTAAATTGATGTAAGAGATATTACTGTAGGCTTGACAAAATTGAATATGGAGGGTGAATGAGCACCAGTGACTAGAAAAATTGTGGTGCCATTTATAGAAATAGGCAAGTCAGGAAGACAAATCAGTTTTTTGGGGAGAAGACGATGCTTTAATTTTAGGGCATATTGTGTTTGAGGCAGTAGTGGGGTAAGGAAATATTTATGGATAGTTCATCGGAGAAGTCAAAGTTGCAGAATGAGATTTGATAGTCAAGAATTCAGATGATGGGAGGATTTAGGAGACCAAAGATCTCTAAGGGAAAGAGTATAGATAAAGAGAAGAAAGTAACTATGAACAGAGGTTTGAAAATAGAAAGATATAGGAAAAGAGGTCAGATATAGAAAAGGGGTCAGAAGCAAGCTAAGGATGTAGTATCATACAATTAAAGAAGAAAAGAATTTCAAGGATAGAGTGATTTCACTTGTTGTGAGAGATGCTATAAAGAAGTCAAAGAGGATGATAACTGAGAAAAGGTTTTTGGGATTTGTGAATTCAGAGTGGTGTTCCAAAGAGCTGTTTTTGGTAAAATGGTAGAGTAAGAAGTCAAATTACAACAGGTTAAAAAAGGTGAAGAAATGTAGTTTAGCAGATATAGCCCATTTGTTTGAGAAAGTTGGCTGTGAAAGCATAGAGAGAAATTAGATGGTAGTTGGAAAGTTCAAGGAAAGATCTTTTTTTCATGTGGAAGGAAGATGTGTCATGTTTGACAGCAGAGAGAAAAAGTCAATGGAAAGAGAGATTAAGAATGCTGCAGAAGAAGGGATGAATATGAGAAAAGATCTCTCTAAAGTCAGGAAGGAATTTGAACCTGAGCACAGTTGAAAGGTTTTGGTTTAAATAAAAGACATTTATAGAGGTAGATATGTGTTATGTGGAGATGGAAAGCATGGAATCCCTGCAAAGATACAGGGACAGCCTCACCCAAAGTTCCAGGGGAGGCTGTCCCTGTATCTTTGCAGGGATTCTATGCTTTCCATCTCCACATAACATATGAAATCAGGCACCTCTTATTGGGTAACTCTAATCTTCCCAGTGAAGTGACTCAAGGCCATCTTCCAAGGATGGCTGTAGGATTAGGGAATTAAGGACAAGGTCTGGAATGGATATTGGGGAGTTCATTACACATATGAACCAAAATCTTTATCAATTTATATCCTAAATCTCTGCTTTATCCTAGTACCATGCCTGGGATAGTGGTAATCCTACATGCTTGCATCTAGGGGGTATATATTTTCTCCCAGTGGCAGTCTTCCAGTTCTCCCCACATCTATATTCCACCAGCTACCATCACCTCCTTGTCTCCTTGCCCATCCTTGCCATTATCAGATTTCCTTTGTCATGATATTTTTTTCCTAGATCCTTTCTTCTCTTATCACCTTTCCCCTATACTGCTTTCTTCCTCTACATCTTCTGTTCTACTAAAGGTTTGGGAACTGGGGACATGAGGTTCTCCCTCTCCTAAAAAGTCTATATTCAAGTTGAGCAGATTGTAACTTCTCTTCCAACAGAAAATGAGCTTATCCAAGGAGCAAACATTTGTAGTTGTCTCTGTCTTAATCCCTCTCTATCTTAATGATATCCAGTGTTGTTACGTTAGTTGCTCTTTTGCTTCTTGGGTTCTGCTCATTATGATGTGAGTTGTTAGTTAGAAGCAACATTATCAGAGAAAAATGATAGCAACAAAATGGAAGACAGTAATCGACTGTTAAAACATTTAACACCTGTTAAACTTACTTCTATCTTCCACTTTCAATGGGCAAGCTATTATTATTAAAGTCTTCAACCTTTCATTTTGTTGGCCTTTAATTGGCTATACCTGCCCCACAGGCTTTTGAGTAATAGTTTTACTTTTAACTAATTGTAAAGCTAAAGATAAATTATAACTGGACTTGTAGGTGGTTTTATATTTGTGGCTATCAGTATAAGACTTTCCATTCCAGATTCAAACTCAATGTCTTGTCCATATAGTAAGAAAAAATACAAAAGGATTTGAGTAATGGGACTGATGGAAGGAAAGAGGAAGGGCTCATATCTAAATGAGTTTTACTCATCTCTTTTAATGAATAGAATAAACAGTTCTATTTTATATAAATTAAAATCTTTGGATAAAAATGTGATTGTGTAACCCACAAAGGCAATGTGGCATAGTCAAAACAACTTCAAATTTGGAGTCAGAAGACTTGGGTTTGAATCTCTGCCTTGCTATTATAAAATATTATGACTTTGGACAAATGACTTGACCTTTTAGAGTCTCAGTTTCTCCAAGTGGGGGAAGTTGCACAGGATGATTTTACAGTATTATAGTTATAGAGCTGAAAGAGACCTTAGAGGACATTTAGTCCAACCTCCTCATTTTACAGGTGTTCCTGGAAGTTGACCATAGTCACAAAGGTTTTATCCAGGTTTCTTGATTCTAGGTATAAGGGGTTCCACCCCCCCACCTATTCCAATTTTAAAGACACTTCCAACTTTAAGTCTATAATCCTTTTTTTTCTTTGAATAATCTGGTATATAGACCACTAATGAAAGCCTTTATTTATGTAATAGAAAAGGGGATGATTTTTCCAACTTTTGATGGATTTGCTGATGGATCAATATGACACTGGAGAAGCTGGAACACAATCAAGGGAATAGTCTTGGAAGTATTCTTAAGGCTTTATTTTTTAAGTTCTACAAACTGAGCCAAATGGACTAAGGACTTCCCCCCCCCCCCCATGACTAACTGCTGCTGAAACCACTACACAGATTAATAATTGTTTAAACCACAGTTTCCCTGAGGGCAAACAGATGCTTGTGTAAAGCTCTCTCCAATGATAACAAGATGCTGAAAAGGCCTTTATTCACCTTTTACCTAATTTGATTTGATATTTGTAGGATTGGAGAGTTCAGACTGGTGGTACTGCTGGAAATCTCTGCCTCCTTCCTATCAAACCTAAAACTGGTGACTTCCACAAAAGGATATTTTTCTCCCAGAAAAATGACCTGTTGAGTCATATACTTAATTTTATAGCCAGATTTAAGAAATACTTTATTACTATTATCATTATCAGTGAAAAGTTGATGACAAACCAAAGATTTCTAAGTCCTATCAAAGAGTCCGTTATCTTAAGCCATCTCTAGTGCAATCAAGTTTCAGAGTGACCTAAGAGCTTGAATGGCAAACTACAAAGGAAAGAAAAATTAAATTAGTCATTGGTTGAAGTAATAAATGAAATGGATTCACTTAGTACACATTCGGCATTATATATAGAGATCTTCAGCAAGGGTTGTCAAAGTCAGTTACGGCCACCACTTCCCTACACCTGCATCAAGTTATATTATCCCATTATTTCATCCTTTGTTTAGATGTGAGATGAACAAATATTCATGGAAAACAGAAATTGCTACAGTTTTAGTACAAATTGTAATAAGATAAATCTTACATAAATATTCAATGTGATTTTATTTGAAAGCACTGGGGTTAGGATGGGATAGTAAATAAAACACTAGACCAAATTTGAATCCTGCCTCAAACACTGTTTGGCTATGTAATTCTGGTCAAGTCACTTAACCACCCAGCCTCAGGTCTCTCATCTCTAGAATGGAATTAATAATAGCACCTACCTCCCAGGATTATTGTGAGGATCAAATGGGACAGCATATGTAAAGTGTTTAACAAGTGTTATGGTGCTATATAAATTCAAATCGTTATTATTATGAGAAATATAAGGATGAAATTCCTATTTAGAATACATTGTTTAATTTAATGCTTCAAGTATTTTTGTAATTTCTTCAGATTAAAGTGGTCCTTCCATCAGTGTAGATGGCAGTGCCATCTTAATTTTGCCAACAATCTTCAAAGGGTTGCTATGGCCACTGTGATTAGGAGCCTCTCCAACATAGCTAGGTTGGTTCTCAAATGACAGAAAGCCCACCATTACACTTGGTAGCACCCAGCAGTGTTCATACCCCTATGACATAGCTTTTGAGAACTCAAGTTTCCTTTCATGTATTGACAAGACATTAGATATGGAATTTATATAAGTTAAAGACTTTTAGGTCTTTATTATTCATGTTGTAAGGGTTCTTTTGGGCTACTCTTTTAGAACACTGAAAATATGGAAAATGGAAAAGGATTATCATAGAAGTATAGAATTAGAGCTAGAAGTGGCCTCAGAGGTCTCATTTTACAGATGAGGAGCCTGACTTACCTAAAGTCATGCATGTAGTAAGCATAAGAGTGGGGGACTAACTGTGGTCCTCTGAATCCAGAAGAATCAGTGCTCTTTTCAATGCATCACACTATGCCCAGCAGTCTTTCTTCCATAGTCTTTCAACAGGGGACAGGGAGACTCTGAGGCCAGGAGGAATCTTTCTGTCCTGGATAAGAAGACAATTTAAGACAATTTAATGATGCTATTTATTAGCAGAGGGTTAATAACTCATTGTATTTGAGTAATATTTATTAGTTAAAATATTTCATGGATCAGTAAAAACAACAATCCCCTTCAAGAAAAATGTATTGAGATATGGAAGTAGTGTCCAATTAATTTCAAGCCTACTCAATTCTAACATTGAACTTTCCACCTAGACAGCAGCTAGCTCTCATCATTCTTTCTAAAACTCAAATTCTTTGTAAGTGGCAAGGGATCAGGTGCCACTGATGGCAATCCTCTTTGGCAGCATAAAGGTTTGGCTATAGGTTTATAAGAAGAGGAAGTAGAGAAATTTGATCTCAATTCAGTAATAGCAGCCATTCAGTAAAAAACAGAAAAAACCACCATAGTTGTTATTGTTATTAATAATAGTAATAAGAAGAACAAAATAACTGACTGGTGGAAATTCCCTTGCTATAATTAGGGCAATAAGAAGTAAAATCCCAGAGGTACAACCTCTGGTCCTTTTGAAAAATGGAGAAACATCACTATTACCTGTATTGTGTACCACATTCTTAGGAGAAGCATTTAAACTGCTTTTACCTACCAACCAAGAAAGGACATTCTGGAGTTAATCCTGACTCTTTTCTTCTTGCTCAGATCTATTATAAGCTTTGATTGGTTTAAATTCATAGTTGATACTTTTGGTTCTATCATGTCAAATGAAACTGAATTATTCATAATTAATGTTTCAGTATAGGTTGGTCTCATGGGTTGGTTTCAGCGTGGACTGATATGGATGGGATGGGGTTAGAGATTCATAGAGGAACATTTCCATTTTTTCTTTGTATTTTTTATTATGACCTGAAACATCAATGGAAAAGAGCATTTTAATATACAAAGAACAGAAAAGAAAATTGAATATAAAACTGTGAACCTTGTGTACAGTTTTAAAAGCATATAATGAATTTTAATTATAGTAATAAAATTGTCCCACTTTTCTGTGTCTAGAAGATATTTTCCTTTGACCACATTTTAGGTGAAAGCCATGATAGTCATTCTTACTAAGCAACAACTTTTGAGATAACACTGATACATGCAAGAGAGGGAAAGAGCCAAGATTAACCCATCAACATAATTATTCTCTTTGTTCTGGTAGCTTCAGGCCTGAAGATAGCTGGTGGGACCTGGACTCCATGGCTTTACCTCTTTTTAGCTTACTGTGCTAGTATTTCTATCTATTAGGGCCCCTCATTCCTCACCATATAGGTTAGGTTAGTTCTTTCCAAAAAAGACAAGGAAGCTGTTGGAAAGATTTGACTGGCTTGGGAGTCTGGTTGCCTAAGTTCAAATCCTACCTTAGACATTTACTAATTTAGCTATGTGACTGATATGGGTAAGTCACTGAAAATCTGTCTGCTTCTGTTTCCTCATCTGTAAAATGGGATTAGCACCTAACTCACAGGGTTGTTGGGAAGATCAGATGAAAAAATATTTGGCAAATGCTTGCAAACCTTAAAGTACTATGTAAATGTTAGCTATCATTATGATCACTGTCATCATCACCATCTTTATTCCTTTTATTCCACTTTCCTTTGTAATGGATAATTAAGAATAGCAGAGGAAACAATCTGAGCACAAGTGAATTATTGGCTGGGCAATCATAGTGGACTTACCAATCAGTTCAAGGACCCCAAATACAGAGTAAAATGGATTTTTGTATACAAAAACTGCCAAGAAAGTCTGAAAACTAAATTATTTCTTTATTTAAAAAAACAAACACCTTTCCCTTCTGTCTTAGAAACAATACTGAATATTGTTTCCAAAGCAGAAGAGAGGTAAGAGCTAGGCAATGGGGATTAAGTGACTCTCCCAGAGCCACGTGGGTAGCAAATATCTGGGATCAGATTTTAACCTAGGACCTTCCATGTCTAGGTCTGGCTTTCAATCCACTGAGCCACCTAGCTGCCCCAAAAAGTCCAATTAATTATAATAAAAACAATTAACCAGGATACAAATGAGAAAACAAAATTAGGTAATCTAATTTCTAATTGGAGGAAAGTTAAGGGCTTTTCAAGTTGGGAGGGGGAAAGAGTAAGTTTCACTCTAATTGAAAAGGGGACAAAGAAATTTCAGGGCCCTCTATTTGTAAAATCTATTCATAAAATACAGTTGATTAATTATATTCACCTAAATTTATGAAATAACAGATGGTCGATATAATCTTATTTCTCATGGATGAATAACAACAATAGCAACAACAAACCAAATGGAGGAGAAATAATATGACAGCAAAAATGGCATCAGTGTTTACAAGATTGAGTCTGACTGGTCCCTCTGATTCTCACACTTGATTGCATTTTCTATATGGTCTTTATTTTGCCTTATCACTATGCAATATGACTTTATTGGATGACTTTCTATTCACCTAAGGACCTTAAAAGGTCATTCATGTGGAGTAGGGTCCCTTAAAACTTGGCAGATACCCCAAAGAGATAATAAGGAAAAAGACTTGTACAAAAATATTTATAGTCATGCTCTTTGTGGTGACAAAAAATTGGGGAATGGCTGAACAAATTGTGGTATCTGTTGGCAATGGAATACTATTGAGCTGAAAGGAATGATAAACTGGAGGAATTCCATGTGAACTGGAAAGACCTCCAAGAATTGATACAGAGTGAAAGGAGCAGAACCAGGAGAACATTATACACAGAGACAGATACACTGTGGCACATCGAATGTAATGGACTTTTCTACTAGCAGCAATGCAAGGATCCAGGACAATTCTGAGGGACTTGTGAGAAAGAACACTATCTACATCCAGAGAAAGAACTGTGGGAGTAGAAACACAGAAGAAAAACAACTGCTTGATCAAATGGTTTGATGGGGATATGATTGGGGATGTAGATGCTAAACAATCACCCTAGTGCAAATATTAATAATATGTGTCTTGATCAATGATCAATGATACATGTAAAACCCAGTGGAATTGCTTGTTGGCTATAGGAGGAGGGTGGGAAAGAACATGAATAGTGTAACCATGGGAAAATATTCTAAATTAATTTAAATAAAAAATATCAAGTTAAAAAAAACTTGGCAGAGATATTAGGAGGTCAAGTGAATCATGACACTCTTGAAGAATATGAATCTATAGAAGCATTAGTAACAATTCCTGCACAAATCCCTACACTAGAGATAGAAACATGAGACTGATGGAGTCCATTTTGAAGGGATGCTGATGAGGAAGGAAGATGAGGGAAACAATAAACTTTAGTTTGTCAAATGTTAACCAGAAGCCTTTCTAGTCTAGGGTGAGCAAAATCTATTCATTCAAACTGAGGCCACAATCCCTTTATATTGTGGCTAAGTAAACCTGTAGTTAACTGTCCAATAACCTAAGAATGTCTCATTTCATTTCAATAATTGAAATAAACTACCAGTGCACCAAATCAAGTCAGACCCATCCATTATACTCTTCGTGGTGGAATCTTTATTTTCTTTTAGTGGAGAATGAGGGAAGATGCTGATTGACTATCAATTTTTCTAGCCTCATATAGAACATGTTTTTTTAGGCAAATTGAAAATCAGGCTGTGCCCATGAAGTTTATCAGGAGGATGCTTTTCCATATGGTAGTTCCTTAAAGAGAATAGATTAGGCATGGCCGCCATTCCCTTATGTATGGTCCTATCAAAAATGGAACACAGGGGGACACTATTTATCACTCTCATTCTATATGTTTCCACAATGGCCAACCATCACATACCATATTAACATACACTGGTTTATTATTCATGGTTTTAGTCTCTCGCTTTCCATTCTGAGAGGGATGCTAAACAAGAAATCCAAGTATTTATTAGTGTCTTCTATAGTACATTTCCCAGTTAGTGAAATCACTTTGAATTTTCAAAATCTTCCTTTTGTGTTGAGGTATTGTATAGAACTGAGAAGAAGGGAGTAGGTGTCATGTACCTTTCAACCTACCTGCCTTCCCTCTTTTAGATTGGCTGAGCTATAAGCCAACATTAGGTCAGGCAGGGATGGTATAATAACTAATGAAACTATTACTCATTGGTCTCCTGCTTATCATGAAAACCAGTGACATAAATGAAAGGAGGATGAGGGAATAGACTATGTATTATACCTTTAAGTGGATCAAAATTATTTCAGGGACCCTATTAGTACCACATTCTCATTTCATATCTTATTGTTCTGTGGAAGTGACCTTAGGTTCTTGAATACTATGTCTGCAGAGGATAAACTCTGATAATCTTTAAGCCCTTTAAGAAGGTTTCAAGGGCATTTATACTGTCTGTGTAACCAGCTAAGATAGAAGAGGCTTTTTTTAGTCATGGAGGCCATGGAGCAAACTAAAATTTAAAAATTTCCTCCATCTCCTTCTACTTCTTTAGTGATCAATTAGGCAAAAAGAAGGCAGAATGTACAAGAAAAAACAGTAAATACAATTTGATTCTGTTAACTACTAGAATTGAGTTTAATCAATGACCAATGAAATAACATTTTTAGAAGAACAGAACTACTATATCAACATTGTTATTCCCAGGATAAATCAAAGCATGAGTTAGTCCATTAGTATATATGTCTTGGAAAAATACTGTAGATGGATGAATAAGGCCTTAAACAGAAGAGAAAGAAAAGAATAGGATTTAAAGATTTGTTCTGTACTATTAACAATTTCAAAGTACCTGGCACAAATGAGCACCTTTTAAAGCACAAATGTTATATTGGCAATGCTCACAATAATGAATCTTGGAATACCACAATTCTATATCACCCAAAGGGCAAGGAAATCTCCTTCTGACATGCAACTGGTAGAATGAAGAAAATGTCCAATAAGGAGCAATGTGTAAAAAGTAGTATAAAGACCATCACTGAGAAAATATATGATCAGAAAAAGTATTTGGGCTACTTATGTATCAAGATAATGGAAAATTCAAATGTGGTGCTGGTACTTATAGAATAAAAAAAGACCTAGAAGAAAAAAGATGCTGGCATGCTTGGTGGATCCTCATGGAAGATTTATGAAAGAATATGAATCTATAGAAGTATTAATAACAATTTCTGCACAAATCCTACATAAGAGGATAGAAACATGAGACTAATGGAGTTCATTTTGAAGGGATGCTGATGCAGAAGGAGGATGAGGGAAACAATAAACCTTAGTTTGTGAAATGCCATACTACTTACCATTTATATTTAAATGTCACTTCTGGGGAGCCATAATTGTCTTCCTAGTGACCTTCTGAGGAGAATACTAAAGTTCTTGTATCTGGGTTCATTGGGGACCTACCCCAAAAGATTATTTGTCCTCCTTATAATGGAGTGTATTCATGGAAATGTTGGGCAGTTTGACTGGATGGGGAGGAGACAGCATCTATCTTTGTCTTGTTTCTGCCTTTTTCTTTCTTCTTATCCTCTTATCTTCCATTCAAAAGTTATTTGAAGAATAATTTATTTTACTTATTTATATGCAGAATAATAACATAATTGCTGCTCACATAAGAAATAGATAGGATCAATATGCTTCCGTAAATTTGACCTGTCTGTCCCCTGATTTGTCCCTCATAGCTGGAATGTTTTCCCTCTTCACCTCTGCTTTTTGGGAACCCTAGTTTTATCACCAGCTCAAAGTGCCACCTCTCAGAAAAAAACTTCCCTGAGTGCCCTATCCTCATTGTTAACCATTCTTCCTAACCTTCAAATTACTTTGAATTCATTTTGTGTTTGTTCATTTATCTCTGGCATGTTCCTCACTACAGTAGTATATAAGTTCTTTTGTTTTTGTCTTTCTGTCAAACTATCTGGCACATATTGGGTGCCTAATAAATACTGGTTGAGAATTCTGACTTAGAAAGTTCTTATTCTCTTCTTTCTAATTAGGTATCCATTATAAAAATCTTCTCATGTTTCCTCCTCAAGTGAAAAACTGACAAATTCCTGTTCTCCTTATGAATTTATATGTACATTTTCATTTGAGTTCTTTTCCCTTCACTTAAATCTTTTGTCATTTGTTATCACAGGGTCAAAGCTTTTGGAACTTAGATGATCCTAACTAGTACACTATCTCACTGATTTCAAAAGTACTTTCACAGACATTATCTCACATGGTCTTCACAACAACCCAACCGGAAACTGAGGATCAGAGTGTTTGCCTTAAGGTTCCTAAAAGTAGCAGAAGTGGGAATAGAAGCTAGGACTTCTGATGCTTAGAGCTCTTTAAAATAACAACTACCCCTTGCATTTATATAAAACTTGATGGTTTGTAAAACACTTTCTTCACAAACATCTTGTGAAGTAAATGATGGAGGCATTATTATACCCATTTTTTGAGTATAATAATCAGTTGATGGCCCAAAAGGGTTTTACTTAACTTCATTTTTAATTTTAATACCAGGGAGAGAGAATCAAATATTTCCTATCAACTTTAAGGAATAAATAGTCCAACACTACTTGGGAAATTCTGAATTTTAAGGTCCTTTCCAGGTTTGTTATTGGGGTAGCTATGAAAGTAACACTTCCTCTTACAGACCCTAAAGGCAGACAGGACATTTTAGGCAATCATTTTGTGTACAATTTGGCTTGCTTTTCCTTCTAACTAGAGTTAAGTTAAAAGTTTTATCTTGGTTTGAGATTCTCTAGATAGATATTTAGCTATATTTTAAGAAATACTTTTCATACTCATGAATCTTAAAGGGCAATAATCATAGCCTTTATCACAGGGCTATTGAGAGGTCAAACAAATAACGTATAAAGCACCCTGAAAAACTTGAAAAGTTATTTAAAGATTCTTGAAAGCAGCTGAGGGCACATTTAAACCCAGGCCCTTCCAATTCTAGGCCTAGCACTCTATCCACTGTGTTTTATAACTGCCCCTTCTACACATTATTTATATACAAAATAATTTTTCATAATTGTATTTCGGTAAAAATCATAACAAATGAAATGGATACATATTTATAACATATAGACATACATACATATATATGACACTTCCACACTATCGTAATAAGAAAAAAAGAATTTAAATAATCTAATCTCAGAAGAAATTGAACAAGACATAGATGAAATCCCAAATAAAGAATCCTTGGATCTGATGGATTGAAAAGGAAGTTATATCATATATTCAAAGAACAATTCATTAAAATTTTACATAAATTATTAGCTAAAATAGAAAATATGATATACTACCAAATTCCTTCTGAGACAAATATAAATTTGATACCTAAAGCAGGGACAGATAGGTCAGAGAAAAAATAATCCTATAGATTATATATAAACTAAAACAATAAATTATAGATAATATCTCACCAAAATCAATTCAAAAAAGTGAATATGCTATTATCAAGGAAGGTAAGCAAAATATTAAAATATCATTCACTATGGCCAAGTCAGATTTATACTAGGAATGCAGGATTATGATATTAGGAAATCTATAAACATAATTCACAATATTAGTAATAGACAATAAAAACACAGGATCATATCAACAGAGCTAGAAAAGGCTTTTAAAAAATACAGCATCCTTTTTAATATTGAAGAGGAAGAACAAGACCAACTCTTTTAGAATAGCCTTCATAGTTAGAATTGATAGGACAAGCACATTCTTATGAAATCACAAAAATTCTGCTCATGAAATAAAATGGTTTAGAATGTAAAACACAGATGTCACAATTTGAGAATATAAACATAGAAACCACAAAATGTTATAACATCTTTGACATTGTCCCACTATTTCCCACTGTTACTCAATTCATTCTACTTTTAAACCTTTTAAAAGCATAAAGCTATATCTTGTAGAATTAGGAACAATGTCTGGAGCAATTTGATTTTGTTTTCCTTTGTTTTAAACAAACATGTACAATCCTTTAGGCTTAAGAAACTTTGTATAATTTCTATTTTGGGGAGTAGGGCGAGGAATGATTTCAGAGCTTCTACTGAGATAATGTCTCATGTGACTGCAGTTTGAAGGATTGAGACTGAAATTGGTGAGAAGTGGCCTACGGTGGCTCTGTGAGTTATTGTCCTCTGGTGATGAGTATCTGGCAGAATTGGTGAGGTTTTGTTCTCAATATGGCTTTGTTAGGCAACTCCCTCTGTTTATCTTGAATAAAGATCTGTATTAGCCCCTGATTAGGGTTCTAACCTCTGATTGAGACTTTGGATTAGGCTGTGTCTATTTCTAGCTAAATGGGAAATAACAGCAATTAACCCTTTGTACAGAAAGGTTAATAATCAGGGCATGAAATTTTATTAAACCTTTAAAACAGGAATATAACCCTTAAGTTTTAAGGGAACTCAAATTGTTATTCAGAAGAAGTATAAACAATGGAATTTTTGTTTGCTCATTTGTTTTGTTCTGTTTATATTTTTGTGACCTGATTATCTGAAAAAAATTCCTTTTTTTCCTCTGCTCTAATCAGCCAAAGGGAAAGAGATGAGAAGAGGGAGAATTTTTAAATGGAGAATTACAAAACTTTCAAAGAAGAATATAGTCTTACCCCAACAGTTTGCTAATTTTGGCTAGTTGAGAATATAAAGAGAGATACTTTCACCCTACCTCTATGATCTTTTAATTTGGACATCCAAATTAAGAAATATCCTAGTAGAGTTTTTTGATGGGGAGAGGAAAGTTTTATAGTGGAGACCTTGGGCAATTTGTATACAAATCTCTCTCTCTCTCTCTCTCTCTCTCTCTCTCTCTCTCTCTCTCTCTCTCTCTCTCTCTCTCTCTCTCTCCCTTTCTCTTTCTCTCTCTCTTCCTTTTAAAATTTCCAGGTAAGAAGTGCGTGGGACCAACAGGGAAAAATAACAATACATTGTTATATTTGTATAATTTGTATACAAATACCCACCCCCCCGTTTCTGTCTTTCTATCTGTCTCTGTCTTTGTCTCTGTCTTTCCTTCTCTTCCTCTGTCTCTTTCTGTCTCTGTCTGTCTTTGTCGCTCTGTCTCTGTCTCTCTGTCTTCCTCTCCCTCTCTCTGTCTTTCTGTCTCTGCTTCTGTCTCTGCTTCTGTCTGTGTCTCTGTCTGTCGGTCTGTCTGTCTGTCTCTTTTCCTCCTTTCTCAAGGGATTGTGATTAATTTAGTGTGAAAAAAAATCGGGTGATTTAAGATGTGAAATTTTATATCTAAGTTAAAAATCACCTCTCACACTGAAATTTCAGTTCTAAACCTGACAGATGATACTCTAGGAATGTGTTTGTTATATAAATGAGAAACTTGTGAGTTTTAACCAAGACTAATTAGGAAATTGGCTTATTGAGGAACTCTTAAAGTACAGTGTGAATTCTTGATTTTTGCAATAGCTTCCTGCATAATTCTCTTTTCAAAACCATAATACCTTTTGCATCAGTCTTACCCGGTCTCCTAGGAAACTTTCTCAGGTTCACATTTCCTTATTGAGTGGGTGGAGGGGGAAAAAAGTCAGCTTTCATTTTCATAATGTGATACTTCAATAAACTCTTAGCAATCTAGCTTTCCAGTTGTTAACTAAACAGCAGAAACCTATTAGAGGCATTTGTTCAAGAATTTGCACAATGATTTCCCTCTCTTGTTCAAACAATAATAAGTGACAAAGATTTCCCCCAATCACATGTTCCCAGCTACTCTGTTTCTTGGGTTCTAAAGCTTTCTCTTACTACCAGATGATGCTTCAGGTACAGTGAGTGGACACTCGTTGCCCCATGACAAGAGATTCTCATCTTGGACAAAAGTAGGATTGATGAGGAAGAAAAAGAACAACTCTGTCTTGGATCTACCTTCACAGTTAGAATAGTAATGATAATGATAATAATAATGGCATGGTAGCTAACATTTAGGTAGTGCTTACTATGTTCCAGGTGTAAATAAAAATGTACAATTTTTATCTCATTTGATCCTCACAACAAACCCAGGGAGATAGGTACTATTATTACCCCCATTTTATGGAGGAGGAAACTGAGGCAAATAGGGGTCAAATGACTTACCTAGGTTCACAGAGCCAGTAAGTGTCTGAAGTCTGATTTTAACTCATGTCTTCCTGACACCAGGCCCATTGTATCACCTTATTTGACAAACACATTCCTGTCATATCAAGCAAATTTTGCCTCATGCAAAATGTCATAGAACGTAAAATATGGCAGTTTAAAAATGTGAATTTAGAAAATCATAAAACATTATGACATTTTTGACATTTTCCTGTTATTTTCCTGTTGCTATTATCCCTTTGAAATAAAACTTACAAAAAGTCATGAAAATGTAAAGCTATTCCTTTTAGAATTGGGAAAGTGTTCAGAGAAATTTGATGATTTCTTCTTGTTTTAAAGCAAGTAAAATATTGTGAATTTATGTGATTTAGTTAATCTGTATGATTTGGGGAGAGGGATAAAGTTAAAAGCACTTTATGGTAAATACTATTTACCTAAAACCAAGAGCCAGCATTATTTATAATGGAGAAAGCTTAGAGGTCTTTTCAGAACCTTCATGAACTGATGCAAAGTGAAATGAGCAGAACTAAGAGAATATTGTACAGAGAAAGTAAAACGTTGTGAAATGATCCAATGTAATGGTCTTCACTATTAGTAGCAATGCAATAATCCAGGATAATACTGAGAGATTTAGGAGAAAGAATGCTATCCACATTGAGAGAAAGAACTGTGGGAGTAGAAACACAAAAGAAAAACATATGATTTATCACTCATCATTTATTTATATGGGTATATGATTTGGGGTTTTGGCTTTAAAAAATTGCTTTATAGCAAAAATGAATAATGTGGAAATAGGTGTCAAGTGATAACATTTGTACAACCCAATGAAATTGCTTGTCAACTCTGGGAAGGGGAGCGAACAGGGGAGGGAAAGAAAATGAATCATGTAAACACGGAAAAATGGTTTTTTTAAATAAAAAAAAACAAAAACAGAGGTCTTTCCAATAAAGTCAGGAGAAAAGTAAGCACATCTGTTATCTGTGCTATTGAAGACCATAAGGGAAGAGGGAACCAGCATTTACCACTTTCCCTCTCTGCTATGAACATCCATCTGAAAGTATATAGCACTTCCTAAATTAGTTGTGAGTAAATTGGACACATTCACCTTATTTTTCCCTGAGGAAATGGGACACCTGAGACTGAAATCTGGGGTAGCTCTTCTTATGAAACTTGGCCTGAAGCTGAGAGGGGATTGATGAGAGACAATTTTCCCAGTGATGAACTAACTTAAGCATAAAGTTTACGAATCAAAAAGCTTGTTGAAGAGCTAGCTGTACTTGAAGACTGCTTGGTTGGTGAGGACATATCTCTTCCTGAAAGAACTAGGGAGTTATATCCTGGCTTGGACAGACCACAGTAAAACCATTATGCTCAATTCTGGAGGCCATATTCCAAGTAGGACATTGACAAGCAGAGAACATACAGAGGAAGGAAAGCAGCCAAGGACTCTAGGGGACCTCAAGTTTATGTTAGACAAAGATCAGATAAAGAAATTATATATGTTTAAACACAGAGAAGGGGAGGCTTAAGTTTAACAGAGTTTAATAGAAACAGTGAAATTTGGAGGAAGGGTAGGTTGAGGGGAGTTTGAAAATATATTTTAGAGTCATATGAAAAATGCTCTAAATAACTCTTGATAAGAGAAAAGACAATTAGAACAACTCTGAGATATCACTTCACATTGATCAGACTGGCTAATATTACAGAAAAGGAAATTGGTAAATTTTGGAGGGGATGCAGGAAAATTGGGACACTAATACCCTATTGGTGGAACTATGCTCAAAGGACTCTAAAACTGTGCATACTCTTTGACTCATCAAAACCATTATTAGGTTGGTGTCCCAAAGAGATTTTTTTTTAAACAGAGAAAGGACCTGTTTGTATAAAAATATTTATTGTAACTCTTTTTTGTGGTAGTAAAGAACTGGAAATTGAGGGATTGTTTATCAATTGGAGAATGGCTAAACAAGTTATGCCATATGATAATTATAGGCTACAACTGTGCTTTAAGAAATGATAAGCAAGACGATTTCAGAAAAAAATCTGGACTTAAATGAACTGATGCAAAGTGAAGGAAGCAGAAACAGAAGAACATTGTTGTCAATGACCTAGTTATTCTCAGCAGTGCAGTGATTTAAGGTAAAAGCCAGAGACTCATCATGAAAAAATGTCATCTGCCCTCCGAGAAAGTACTGATGGAGTCTGAATGTAGACTGAAACATATTATATTTAATTTTCTCTCTTTTTTTTCTTCATATGAGATCTCTTCCATAAAATGACTAATATAGAAAAACATTTACATTTACATGTGACAAATATATATCCAATTGTGTGTCATCTGGGGGTGGGAAGGGAAGGGAGGGAGTGATGGAAGGTTAGAAGAAGAGAAAGAATTAGGAGCTCAAAACTTAAAAAAATAATGTTAAAATCATTTTTACATGTAATGGGAGAATAAAATATTTTTAAAAAGGAAATGTATTTGAGATCATTATGGGATATTTATAGAGAGATGTTAACAAGCAGTTTATGACAGAACACAGAAAAGACATCAGCATTGGATCTATTTCAAAACTATGGGTTAGAATAATTGGGTGAAATGTCATGGAGGTGTTTGGTATTAATTGTGAGATATGAGAGACAGTGGCATAAGATCATTCAGCATGGTGTGCCTGGATCACAAAAAGGGCTCTGCTCTATGAGTAAAACCAAATTCCAGGAGCTCAGAAGAAACATAAGATACACAAATTTAGAAACATCTTCCCAAATGTTCATATGGGCTATTTGTAACTGACCTGTGGTACAGCCTTCCAAGTTCATATTGATTTGATCAGCCACAGTCAGACATTGACTCCAATGTAGTAATATCATTTTGATAATCTTCAGGTACAAAAGAAAAACTACCACCACTTCTGGCAGCAGCAGCAGAATGATCAAGGGAAACACTGTAAAGGAGATCAGTTATGAACTGAAAGATTAGTAAAAGGGCACTAGAGGCAAAGAATTGAGTAAATAAAGGCACAAGGATGAGGAAGCTCTCTGCATTGTCTAGAAACAGTTGACGATCAAATTGGATAGAACTAATGTTTCATGAATGACAGTAGTAGGAAATGAGAACTAACAGAGAAGTTAAAGCTCAATATCAAGCTAAGGGCATTTAATTTATTCTTTGGGGAATTATGGAGTCCCTGAAGATTTTTTTTTTGTATGATTGAAATGATTTAGGAAACTTAATCTGTCAGTGGCATGAAGAGAGGGCAGTTAAGAGGCTATGGCAATAATCTAGGAATGAGGGGATAAAGTTTTAGATGAGGATGGTGGCAATGGAATGAAAATCAAGGGAAGGGAAAGATTCTAGAGATGTTTTGAAGAAAGAATAGACAGTTCTTGATGACTTATTAGAAATAGAGGCAGGAAGAAAGGAAATGGTGTATGTAGTGCAGAGGAGTCAAATATCCTGGCTGATGGCCCACAACACTTTTGAGTAGGGCCTGAACCAGATGAAAATATAATTGGGAAATTTTTAACAAAATAAATGTAAAAAGCAATAGAACATAGTGTTAATAAAGTGTTCCCTTCCCCCAGAGTCAATAAGCTGTCTGCAGTGATCTTTATCTATGATTTAGTGGCCTCATTTCTTTTTAAGTTTGACACCACTGATGAAGTGGATAGAACTCTGGATTTGGAGTCTGGAAGACCTGAAATCAAGAATTCAAGAAACTTGGGGGCAGCTGGGTAGCTCAGTGAATTGAGAACCAGGCCTAGAGATGGGAGGTCCTAGGTTCAAATCTGGCCTCAGACACTTCCCAGCTGTGTGACCCTGGGCAAGTCACTTGACCCCCATTGCCTACCCTTACCACTCTTCTGCCTTGGAGCCAATACACAGTATTGACTCCAAGACGGAAGGTAAGGGTTTTAAAAAAAAAAGAATTCAAGAAATTTACTGTGTGATACTGAGAAACTCATTTAAATGTCTGGTGCCTCAGTTTCTATGTATGTAAAATTAGGAGTTTGGACTTGATGTCCTTCAATTTTGCTCCAGTTCTAAATCTACAAGTCTATGGTTTTGTGACCCACCAACTATTTGGAGTCAAAGTGTTTGAAATAATGATGACTTCAGTGGCAGGAATGGAAAAGTAAAGAGGGTTGTCCTTTTGGGGGGAAAGATGAGTTTAGCACCAGGTTGGCCAGGGTGACATTCATCCACTCACATCTTTATCCTTTCTCCATAAAAATCTCTACCTGCTTTTGGCTACATTTTCTGTCCCTGGAGTCATGCAGAATGTGTGGATTTTTTTTTTTTACCATAAACTAGGTTTTCCAGCTAGGTCTGGCTTTGGACAAAATATTGTGAAGTAGGAAAATGTGTTTTTCTGTTAGAAAAATGACTTTTTTTATGGCATGGAAGAAAAGAAGTGAAAATTCAAGCCACATACTTACAGTGTTTGGAACATTTTAAATGCTTAATAAATGCTTTTAAATTCATTTTTATTCATTCTTACAAATTTCCTGTCATTCTATTTCTCCTACCATTTTACTGATTTCAAGAAGTAACATGAATAAAGGGGTACAGAGCAACTGAAATGCCTGAACAGCTGCTTGGCTCCATAAACAATTACACTAAACATCCTTCATTGGATGCTATGTGGTTAGACATGTTGTCATGGTGAAGGCATGGGGGTGGACAGAGTTGGGAGGACTGATGGATATAGACTACTATGGCTTGCCGCTATAAAACAATCCCAGTTCTCTGCTAAGTAATACACTTTACCCCTGATGTCCAATGCTACCATTCCCCTTGCTCTCTCTTTTCTTGCTCTACCACTTACCTGATCATCATACTTTTTTGGAAGTACTTGCTGCTTTGATAAGTATACTAGGAACATTAAAGATGCCATAGAAGTGTAAGGAATAGGACCTCAAATGAGTGTAGCTCCTAACAGCAATACAGTGATTCAGGACAATTCTGAGGGATATGACAAAGAATGCCGTTCACTTCCAGAAAAAGAACTATTGGAGATGAAATGCAGATGAAATTCCACCATTTATCACTTGTTTATTTGGTATATGTTTTGAGGTTTTGGTTTTATAAGATTATTCCCTAACAAAAACCATCATCATGGAAATATGTTTTGTGTGATAATACATGTATAACCCAGATTGAATTGCTTGTCAGCTCTGGGAGGGGGGAGGAAAGAAAGGAGGGAGAAAATACGGCTCATATAACTTCAGAAAACTCATGGAAGTGTTATTAAAAATTAAAGAAAAAGGTCAAAAATAAATAAGAACAAAAGAAAACAAAAAAGATGACTAGCTCAGAAATTCTTCTAAGAGAGAGCCAGAGAAAATGGCAACAACTGGGAAACTTGCTGCTACCTGCTCAGTGGTGCTACAGGTCAGGTTTCTATAGCACCAGTGGGAAAACCTTCTTCTTGACCACACATAGAGTTCATACCCAAACTACAAACTTATGAGCCTCACCTATGCAAAAATGAGAAACAAGTCAAATGTTTCCCTCCTCCCCAACCTTTTTTTGTTTTGTTTATTCTTTATTACAAGGAGTAAATCTAGATAGATAAGAGGGGGAAGGGATATATTCTGAATGAAAGTGATGTAAAAACAAAATATCAATAAAAATTAGAAATTTTAAAAATTGCAAAAAATGTGATTGTTGTTTCCGGCATCCAGGTTTGAATGGGGATTGCATAGTACAGAAATGACTTCATGCTTAGTCATAGTATTTCTTAGGGCTTTTGAGCACTAAATTGGTTAACCAAGATAGAACAATGGTGGTTTTGTTTTTTTTTTTTCTTTTTTTTTAACCCAGACCATTTTTTTTTTCTTAAGACTTTAGCCAGAATGGCTGTTCCATCACTTTTAAATACAGTAGTCCTTTCTCTTACCCAATATCCTCTCCTCACCATCTAAATCCAGTTATTTGCAAACTCATAAACCTTTACATCTCATATCTATTCTGGTCTTTCTACTTACAGTTAACATGTTGTAAGAAAAGATGCATGTGATAAACACTGAGAAATATGAAAAGATCTACATGAACTGATGCAGAGTGACATAAGTAAAGCCAAGAAAACACTACATACAGTAACTACAAGAATATAAATTGGAAATAAAAATGACATCAAAAAATCAAAAGTAAATATAAAAAATTATAAAGATTAAATAGGATTTGAATGAAGAAATTTGAAAAGATACTCCAACCTACCCTTTTGTGAATGTATGAGGTTCACAGGTATATGTTGCACCTATTTTTAAACTTTTTCAGTGTATAGTTCGTTTTGTGCAAACTTTCTTCAAAAATTACTATATGGAATGGCTGGGGGAGGGATAAACAGGATAACTATAGTGAAAAAGAAAATGTCAATAAAACTCTTTATAAAGTATCTACTGTGTATGGCTTTAGGAAGGTGACAAAGGGGTTTTGAATCAAATATTTCTCCATTTTGAAACTACCACCTAAATTTATATTTACATAAAACAAAAGCTATCTTAATCTACATTATAGGGGCATTCATACCTCAGTTTACTGAGTAGGCTACCTTGATAAAAGGTAAGTTTTTTTGAGACTGCCTAACTATATAAAAATTTGCCCTCTAGGAGAAAGTCTTATCCAATATCTTCATTTTATAGATGATATGGGAGAAAGCATTAGAGGTGCTCATGACAGAGTTGGAATATAGTATCAGAACTGGAAGGTATATGAGAAGCTATTATATGTTATATATATATATATATATATACATACACATATATGCACACACAAACACACACACACACACACACACACACACACACACACACACATATATAGTCTGCTACCCACTATTTCTTTGAGAGTAGGAGAGCTCCTTAGGACTAACTTTCTTGAAGCCTCAGATTGGAAAGTAGTTCAATAGCGATTTGTTTTCAGTATTTGGCCCTCTGAAAATAGCAGCACAATCATCCAGTTACTTTTTATGAGAAGTGAAAATATATACATATACATACATAATCTAAACATCTTTTCTTTCTTAGGACAATGTTAGTGTAGGCAATAAACATGTCCCTTTCCCCAAAACAGGACACATTTTGAAGGGTATTATTCCAAAATTTTATAATTCTGGACAAGTTATCTATGATAAAGCTATTTACATTGTGAATTTTTAAAACATTTATTCTTTAAATGGGATAAATATATATACATATGGGACTCGGTTCCTCTTCTACTATGACCTTTTCCCAACCCCGAAATGATATAAAGACAAACACTTAATTAACATTTCAAGCTAGAAAAGAACAGGGTTATGTTTCACAAATGTAAGAAAACTAATAACCTTCTATAGAAGGCAGAATGGAAGTCTGACACAGACCAAGAGGACCTCAAAATGTCAGTTAGCATGTTTCCCATCACCTTTCAATGAGAGACATGGAGTTTTTGAACCTGTGGAAGACACATATATGAATATGGCCAGTGGGTGGTTGTCTACTTTTTGATAGGAATGACAATAACACAAAACATGGAGTTCTGTAATACAGAAAGTCCACTGACTCAATTCTAAATGGATAAATATGAAGAGCTCTCTGAAACGTACCTTTTCATACTGTTTCAAAATACCAATTGAGTGAGCACCGAAGGTTACTGAGGGGTCCCGTTGTTCTCTAAGAAAAAACCCCAGCAACTTGTGGAATCTGCTGAAAGTATGTTTGGAGAGTGTTGACTCAGATAATTACTGATTATTCAGAGTTGTAAAAGTGAAAATTCTTCATTAAATCCTGTTCTTTTACCACTTTTGAGATGAGAAAACAAATGAAACCTTTGATGTTGAAAAAAGTCAATTGTGGACTTCAACTGTTCTTACCTTACCTAGAAGTTTATTTTTTTAAACTTCAGGTTCCTCAGTATACATAAGACAAGCACCTATCTTCTCTTAAATGTAACTGTGTAAATATTCTAAAGCAATAAGAAGCTTTTTCTTGGAACTGTTGGAGTCTGATTATAGGTCAAAAATTCCATTTTTCACTTTATTTCCTTTATGAGTTTTTTTCTGAAACATATGGTATGTGTCTTCTTTCATGCCATGAGGAATATGGAAATACATTTTGCCTGACGGCACTGGTGTGACTTATGTCCGACTACTTACTGCCTCAAGATGCTGAGAGGGCAGGGAGGGACTGAGAGAATCCAAGTCACAAAATGTCAGATGACAATTTAAAAAAATTGTTTCTACATGTAATTAAAAAAAAACATTAAAATATAAAAAAAAAAGCCTCCCCTTTCAAGAACCATCCTAGAGTGTGAAGCCTCTGACATTCTATAATGTTATAGTGTCTTATACAATCCCTCTTTTGGACTCTGACTTAAGTTACTGCCCCTAATAAGTACAACATCAACATGAATTTTAGAGGATACTAAGCTCTAGAGCTGAAAATGATTTTAAGGGTCATCTGGTCCAACTCTGTTATTTCACACATGAGAAAACCGATACCCTAAAAAGGGAAGTGACTTTTGCAAGATTACATGGCATAGAAAGATCTTGAAATCAGATTTTGGGATTTATTCTTTCTATTCTATTATGATGCCTAAATTTGAAGTCTAGAGTCTGATTTTCAGTGAGCGCCATACCCAGAATTTTGAATTTGCCAAATTACACCTTATCCTGTAAGAATTGAACTAATGGGCATTTTCCTTTTAAAAGAAAATATGACTTCTTCAAACCCTTCTACCTTTAAGCTCTTTGTGTTTCCCAAAAATCATTTTCTTGAAGTTTATGTAGGTTCTGTATCTACTACAGATGGAAAAAACCCATGGAAGAATAATTTCCTCTTTCTACGAATGCTAGATTTATACATTTTAGCTGTAACTATTGACACTTCTCTTATGACCCCCAAGACGGGTCTCAGAATAGTATCTTGTATCAGTTCTCAAATATACAGTGTGACAAAAAATGTGCACCAAAATTTTTCAGAGAAAATATTCTACTTTTCAGAGAATGGTTTTCTCATACTACCTAAGGACTATCTTTTGGTAACCAGGTGCCAAGTTATCAACCTCCTTTTGTTGTATGGCCAGTAGTATGCAAGGAGTCAGAAAGAGGACAAAACCTTTCTCTCCATATATCTTCAATAGTCTATCAATTAAATGTTCATTTAAATAAATAAAAAAATCTTTTAAAATACTACCCCCCCTTGGGAAATTAAGCCTAGGAGTCATTCATCTGTCAGCCTGAATTACTTTAATTAGATTACTCTTCCTGCACTAAATTTAGTAGGTACTGAAGGAAGAGGATATTTTGATTGAAGAGTAGATAATTCTGGAATGTAGCACATTCCAGTGAAAGACAGACCCGGGTGGGATATTCACTGGGATGTTTTATGTTGGTTAAAGTTATATTGGACACGAAACAGGTGAGAGGAGGGAGATAGATAGAGACATAGGCAACCATGAAAGAAACTTGGTCCCCTTTGCAATTTTTCCAAGGGTTAAGAAACTCCCTCTCAGGTGCCAAAGTTGTTATCCATATTGTATTAACAAATTTTAGGTGCTTTCATAAAAAGATACTCTTATAAGGTTGTGGAAAAGATAAATTTTCCAGCCCTGTTTTAAAGAAGGAACAAAATGAACTTTTATTTTTTAATCATATCACAAAGCCAGCTTTCTATTGATGGCCCTTCTTTTTCTCTGATATTTTTCTATGCTTTCTCTTTTCCTCAGGAATGAGTCTTTTAGGGTTTTAGTAGTACTAAATGACTATTGAATTTGGCTTTCAGAATGAAAACAAAATAAAACAAAAAACTGCTACATCCAAGCACTGCCTTTCCTTCCCATTTTTTGGGGGAAGAGATTTCAGACACTGAGACTTTATAAGACTTTTATAGAGAGAAAATCTTTCTTTTGCCTGAATACAACTGGGAATCCACTTTTCCTCTCATTTCTGTTGAGAAGTGGCATTTCAATGAAGAGCTTCACCCATTTTTCCTCATTTTATATAACCCAATTTAAGACAATTTGCTCTCATTTATTATAAGCATATTACATTATTCATATATATTTGTGTGTATGTGCTGTATTTTCAAATAAATTTAGCCTACTTTGCAATTCTCCAAGGTCTGACAAGTCTCTCCAAAGTGCTAAAAAGTTTATGTGTTTGTGTATAAATGCACATACTTATATGTGCACATGTATATGTAAATGAATCTGTTATTCCATTGATTTGGATGTTTTTATCAAGGTCCTCTCATTCTGTACAACTGTTGTTAAAAGTTCTTTGATAAGTTTGACACAAGAGATACTTCTTGGCTTTCACCTACATTTCAAGAGTACTTAATGTTGGAGCAATCAATCCTTCTACCAGTTATCCTCTTTTCTCTTTTTTTTAAAATACATTTTCCTTTAGACATCATTGAGTTCAATATATATTTAAGATTGGGTCTTCCTATTCCATTTAGGTTGGAAGTACAGGGGCTACCCAGACCCAGTCCCACTGTTGTTCAGCTCTACTGACCAACTTAGATCTGCTCAATTTGTCAGGCAGCCTTGATGGTCCTTTGCTCTTGGAGACTCACCATGGCAGACACAATGTGGACCCCAATCAAATTAGCCTCCTGCAGCTTAGAACTCCCTAGCTCAAGAGATCCATAGCCTCAGCCTGTCTGGTAGGAAGCATTAGAGGCATTTACCCTATTTTATACTCTACCATATTTTCATAGAGTATGACACAGAGAATGAGAAGGAAGAAACAGTTAAGGAATCATTCCACAGTCAGTAGCTTTCTCCCAGCGCCACACAGGTCCTCTCTGATAAAGTCCTGGAAAGTGTACAGTGCAATCACATTCTTTTAAAACTAGGTATTATTGTCTCTAATGTCATTTTTCCCCGTTTCAGAAACTCCATACCAAAGGGTCTTATTTCCATATTTTGGTTATTCTTGAAGCTGAATTAGATGCAGTCTGAGGTCCCAGGGATGATAGGAAAGAATAAAATCATGAAGACTTAGCATTTGCTCTTCAATTCTACCATGGTCAATAGTTAACAAAAAGAGGAAGAAGCTTCTTGGGTTCTTCTATTATAGAATGCTGTGAACTCTTTAAAAAACATTCTTGAATTAGCTGCATTGTCCTTCTACTTGTCAATACTTTTCAAGAGTGGTCACCATGACCTTCCAAAAGTACAGTAATATTCCAATTCCTCAAAGATATATTTCCAGTGTTTTGCATTCCAGATAGCTATCATTAATCGTGTTTGGGAGTTGAGTGGATAGGTAGAAGGCAATCATTTCCCCTCCTTCCTGCTTGAAAGAGAATAAGTCATTTTACCCTTGTACCAGAAGGAAGTTTTGTCAAGCAGCCCCCAATCAAAACTGCTTTTGTCATGTGGTAATTTATAGCCAGGTATTTTGTAGTCCATGGAGATGGCTTCTCCTTCAACTGTAGTCTTGATCAGAAAAGAAAAGGAAAGGGAGAAAGGTGAATACATACAGACTCCCATTTTAATAAAAATAAGGTATTTATACATATACATTTATGCATAAAATATATATTTATAAGCAATCATACCTATGTAGCATTTTACTTATGTTTTCTAATTTGAGACTCACAGCAGCCATGAGAAACAGAAACTATTATTATATCCATTTAACATAATGAGGAAACAAATGACTTGCCCAGAGTCAAACAACTAATCATTTACCTAAGGCAGGATTCAAACACATCTTCCTAAATCTAGAACTGTGGACTACAGTGTTTGGGCTTTTGTATCTGCCTTTAGAAGGAAAAGGAAGTGATTGGTATGGATTAAGTTATTACGTCACTCAGGGCACTCAAAAAGCATTCTCCAAATGAAGAGATTTTTGGAAACAAAATGCAAAGGCGGCCAAACATCTGGTCCTTTCAAATAATTTGGGTGGAGTCACTTGTTCTTCAGGATTTTCTGTTTATCCTGTATCCCCAATTTGCCCATAGTATTTTGTGTTGTTTTTAAATTAGAAATGAACTTTCTCACTAAAACATTGAAATAAAAACAATTAGGATTGCAATCGGTATTATTTCTATTACATCAAACCACTGTTTTTCACATTACATTTATGGGAAAGTGGATTCTGGGTCACGATCTAGGAAGCAACTCTCCTTGTGTAAGACTGATCCCTCTGTGGTTATAAAGTCAGGGGAGCATACCAGTAATTGTTCTGTCAGCAGAGGTTACCTGGCTGAAGGACATAGAATGAGGTGGGGACAAAGCATCATGCCATTCCTAAGTAACTTGCTTGCTCTCTTCCTCTGTGTAGAAGAAAGTACCTTTTTGCCACTACAGAACAAAGGCTATTTGTGATAACTCACACTACGTGGTACTTTAAAAGTTTACAAAGGGGGGGCTAGGTGACTTAGTGTTTGGCCTGGAATCAGGTTGACCTAGTTTCAAATCTGCCCTCAGACCCTTCCTAGTTGAGTGACTCTGGGCTTAACCTCAACTGTCTAGCCCTTACTGCTTTGCTGCCTTGGAACCGATACTTAGTATTGACTTTAAGATAAAAGGTAGGGGTTAAAAAAAAAAAAAAAGCTTAACAAAACACTTTCTTTACGACTATGTTGTAAATGAATAATTCCTCAGTTCAATATTTTCTCCAGGACTCCTGGAGAAGAAAAATTGCAATTATTGCCTTCAATGATAGTGGATTCCCCTCAAGCCTATTCTTTTTTTTCTAGATTTTTGTCAAATCTGGCATTCTTACTTTATAGAATCTCAGTAATCTCTTTTCTGAAAGGAAGGTTTTTAGAGGAAATACCCAAAAGAAATGATATTTTACTCTAAGGATACATTAATCCTGTTAATGTCTTGTGATATAAACAATGGTAGGACCAATGTGGAATTCCTTTTAGGAAAAAAAAATTCAAACCCAGGTCATAGTGCTTGAAATATCCTGTCTCTAGGCCTGACTCTCACTCCACTGAGCTACCCAGCTGCCCCCAAATTAAATTAATTTTTAACTTGCAGGTTTTCATATTTCTGAAATGGAAATTACCCTTTGGAAGGGGCCTCTCCAAGCAACCATGTACTGGTATTGATTGCCCTAAAGCATACTATTTATAGAATAATTGTTTATTTCTTTATCTTAAAGCCCAAAGCTTAAAGGTGCCCATTTAAATTTCTAAAGAATTACTAGAAGAATGACTTTTTCTAACCCTGCAGTCTAGATAAACCAAAGGCTGTAGTCATTTTCCAAGTTGAAAAAGACTATTATTATAAGGACTTAAAATTAATTTATAAATAACTTTTCTAAGTGACATCAGTTTCTATTTAGTTTCTTTTTTTCTTACCAATAGCTTCTGCCATCTGTGTATTTCTGTTGGGACCTGTTAAAACAGAAATTATGTTACCAGAAAGGAGATAGACTAAAGAAACACAGAAAACTTCTTTCTTCCATTACAGTGAGCATTCTTTTTACATGTTGGGGATTTTGATGTCTGCCCTCATTTGCCATTTCTCTCCAAACATTGCCAAGAATGGAAAGACAATTGGCTAAACGAGTTAAAAATTCAAGTAAGTTTTTTTTTTGCTACTGATGATTGCTACTTCATTCTTTGAAAATAAATTTTTTATATTTTATTTTTTTCCAAATACACATAAAAATATTTGTCTAAAAATTTTAGTGTCAAATTCTCTCCCTCCTTTTCTTCCTTCACCCTTCCTTTAGAAGGCAGGCAATTTAATAGAGATTAACTATGTGCAGTCATACAAAGCATATTTCCATATTAGCCATGCTGTGAAAGAAAATACAGACCAACCCCCCCCCCCCCAAGAAAAATAAAGTTAAAAAAGTATGCTTCATTTAGCCTCTACTGGTTCTTTCTCTGGAGGTGGATTTATGACTTCCTTCTTAACATGAACAGTAAATTACTAGTTTTAAGGAAAAAGATTTTTTTTTACAATTCTAAGTTTTAAATTATATAATTCTATTTGTAAATGGATTGTATATCTAGCATACTGTTAACTAGTATCAACCACTATTGGTTGATTTTGGCAGAGGTGGTAGTATTTGAAATTAATTGTTGAAATGCTTAAAATTCATAATAGAAGAGGAAACTCCTGGGTAGCAAATATGAACTGAAGGTAGAAATAAATTTTTGGTCTTTGGGGAAAGCAACATTGGCTTTTATCCCAAAGTCATAAGAATAAATTTAAGTATGGTCCTTCATTCTCTGTAGAGTCTCTGAAGCCTTTAAATAGCCAACTCAGGGAATTAAGCTTAGCAGACTGGCCAGTGCCAACTCTTCCTTTTGAAGCCATTTCTAGGGACCTTACCTTGGTTCCCAAAGCTTTTTGGTTAGACTTCTTTCTAGATATCCCTGTTCACTGAGATCCTAGTGCCTTCTGCACCTTCTTGGCCCTCAGCTGTTTTTTTCTCCCTTAGATTCAGAGACATGCCACCCTAAATTCTTTATTACCCTCTCACTTGTTCAGGGGCTACCACCTTAGCTTGCTAGTTGGTCCTTGTCCTTTTGCCTTTCCTTTCTACACATAGCAGTCTCTGCATATGGAGTTATTTACAAGGAGTCAAAGCCATTGCAAGGGAAAATAAAATAAACAAATTTAGAAATAATATGAATGGTAAAGGATTTGGAAGTTCACGTAAAAAAAAATTTACTTTAATCCAAGACTAAATGACATTTGTTTTTCACCCTAATCCTTAAAGGTTCACAGCTCCATCTTGATTCTTACTAGCTATATCTAACTCCTTTGTTGTCTCAGAGGAGAATGACATCTTCTGTTCCTCTCCTCCATTAGAATGTGAGCTTTTTGAGAGCTAGGACTTTCTTTTGCCTTTTCTAGTGCTTAGTTCAATGCCTGGCACAAAGTATGCTTATATACCATTTGACCAACTACCCCAGAGTATGCCCAATGCCAATTTGGAACTTTCCTACTTGAGTGCTCTGGATCCAACTAGTTGATCTATGCCCACAATTCTGGATTCATATTTATAATTGAGAAGATCCCAGAAGACATACTAAGCTTTTGTTTATTCTATCTACCTTGGTATGTAATCACTTGGTTTCTAATGTCCTTGCCATTTTCCCACAGGACAAATAATGAAATACAAATAGTAAGTTTCAGAATTACTATCACTTCAAAAAACAGAATAATTAGCCATTGCATATAGTTCACTCCCAAAAGTCACAATAGTTGATAGCTTTCCTTGCAATAAGGCAGGGTAGAATTCATACCTTTTTTCCTCAGAATCAAATAGAACTTGGATTTTCTTTGAATTCTTTTTTGTTTTGTTTTTGGGGTTGGTAGGTAATGAATGCTAACAACCATTGTAGCTTAATCTGTCTGACTTCTCCCATCACTACATGCTAATTAAATCTAGACTTGTTTAATTGAGACAGAATTGCATGGAAAACTATTCTGTGTCGTTACTAACAAAGATTCCCAATTTTTTTTGGCATAGTACTTCTATTTTTATTAACCTGTTTTTGAGGGGGAGGGTTAGGTTTTTTTAGATATGTGACGTGTTCAATCATTAAAGAAGGATTCACTTAGTTACTCTAAAATAGATTCCATTCTGTTCTGTTTCCTAAATTCATATTACTTCTTAACTCCATCTAGAAATTATAGTTTTGGATGTCTATCACTTTGGTAGTGAGCTACTTAGCAGTCTTGATTTTTACTGGAATGCTTTGTTGGAACCAAGGAAGCAAGATAAGAGAAACAGCACTCCAACTTTCTAAAACACAAAACAAAGATATTATGTGTGTTGGCAAACTGCTGCTTTTCATGAATACAAAAGTTCTATTTTTTAAAGAAACAAAAAGAGTGTGAATGAATGTTATAACCTGTTTGACCCATGTGAAGAAAACTTATAGCATTAAAAAGGATAAATTTTTAAATCACCTGTATAATTTCCATAGCGATGACTCTTTTTACATAGCTGTATACTAATAACTGAAACCACAAAAAGCACAAATAAAATTCCAATTATAATAAAGATGGCAGTATTTGATGTTTTCTCAGATGGTCTAGGCTCATTTGGGATGGTGGTGAATTTTAGTTGTCCTGTGTTTCCACCTGGAGAAGGGAGAAAGCCTGAGATTTAAAAGTGAAGAGGGAAACATTTATTAGTCATCTCAAAGACGGAGATATGAGATAGTATATTTAAAAGTATTTCACTACCATCATCAACCTTTACTTTTGAAAATTATAAACATTTAAGAAGCTAACTTTCTTCATTTCACTACCTCCCTCATTTAATTCCCAAATCTTTCTAACAGCCAACAATTTTAAAGGGGATATTTTAGTCGAGTGGGCACAAAACAAAAGATTTAAGATGTACATCATTTAAAAAAAGTGCATACCATAGAAAAAAACATTTTTATGTTATATATCATACTACAAATACTATAAATATAAATAAATATATGATACATTATTGTATATTATATATAGTTATTTATATATATGTCTAGACATCCCTTACTTAACGAATTAGCTAATTTCCTAAAAATGCAACTATAGGTGAAACAAATATGTATGGGGCAGTTAATTTCATAGAAACGAAGTTGCAAATGGAAGATGTTCTTGGACAGCCATAAATTTGGACTAAAAATCAAAGTCTCTAGTATCAGAGAACTAAAATATGAAATCAACATAGATAAGTAAATAAGAAATACATATGAAACAATAAAGCATGAGAACCAATTTGTAGGCTTCTGAAGTAGTCTAAGAGAGTATTGAACCTGTGCGAGCTGGTGAGATCATTGAAAGATACTGTAAAGAGAAAAAGAGAAGAGGGCACAGGGTAGAGTTAGGACACATTTAGGAGGTAGCACATTGGTGAAGTTTAAGGAAAGGATGCTGAGAAGTTAGACAAACAGAAGAACTGGGATATGTGGTATTCAGTAGGAGAAGGTGATCAATACTGTTAAATGAGGCAGAGCAGTCAAGAAGGATGAAAACTGAGAAAGAGCCATTGGATTTGACAATTGGGTGACTGATAAACCTAAGAAGAACAGCTTCAGCTGAGTGATGAGATTAGAAGCAAGATTTACAATCTTGAAAAGTAAGAAATGAAGTAGATAATGATAGAGTGAGGGGATGGAGGATAAGACCCAGAAAAAGTTTTTTTCTTCTTCTAAGGATTTTTCTTCTTCATAAGGACTTGTGGATATTTGTAGATCTCAGGGAAGGACCCGGGAGTCAGGAAGAGAATGAAAATTAGAAAATAAAAGAGAATGATTGTAAAAGCAACCTAATTCGGATAATGGGCTGACTTAAGTAAAGCGGTTAGTTCAGGTAAGAAGGGTTACCACTTCATTGGAATTTGAAAAAAGGAGAATGGGGGTTTTGAGACATAGAAGAGGGAGAAGAATGAGGTCATAGCAAATTTCCTTTACTTTCTTAGTCAAATGAAAGGTAAAATTCTCTGTTATGAGGAAGATAGCATGGGCTGCCTTAAGAGATAAGAAAAGTTTCGGATCAGTGACTTGGCATGGAGTGTGATTCCCCCAATTGAGGAGAAGCAAAAGGATTGTTTCATTCCAGTGTGGGCCAGGTTGAAATTAGATAATGAATTTTTGGTAGACCTAGTCAGAACAGTTGTGAGCCTTTTTTTCAGAAACATTCTATAGCATGTAAGAGAAGGCAGTGACAGTTTGTTTAATCTATATATCTTCTGTTGGTTAATTAAGATTTACTTTGCTTTCTGGAAGAAAATTCTCTCTCTACTCCTAATAGAGCTTCCAAGACCAGCTTGTGAATGAACCATATACCATTTAGGAGGCTTTGAAAAGTTTGAGTTAAGTTTAAGTGCTAAGAACAGAGGCAAGACTGTGCTTTTAGTTCTTCTTTGTATCATCTATTCTGTAGGTCAAATATAATCTGGCAGAGAATTCTCTGGTAAATCATACTTTTGTACTAGTACTGTATGCATAGACACAGAAGCCTAGCTTTGGGTGAGACCTCAGAACCATCTGCTTCAAATTCAACCTAAGCAAGAACCCTCTCAATAATATTCCTGATCATTATTCATCCATATGTATTCCCCAATATATGGCATACTTGAAAAAGCATAGGCTTTTGAATCAGAAAAGTTAGGTTCAAATCTTTCCTCAGTCGTTTCTTACCTGTGTGATCTCATACAGGTTACTTAAACTTTATATCTATTTTCTCCTTTATAAAATGAGAGGTTTAGACTATACAGTCCTTCCAACTCTAAGTATAAGATCTTCTTTATACAGATTGTACTGTTGCTTTAGAATACTTTACATACACTTTAGGACTTTACACACACATTGGGATGGCGTAATAATGGAGTTTTAAAAAATTATACTTAATGAACAATTTAATTCAAGTAGACAGAAACAATTTATGAATCACATTAATCTCATAACCTTTGTCTTCCTCAGTGTTCTCAAATGTAAATGAGAGGCCAGCTAGGTGGTATAGTGGATAGAGAGCCAGGCTTGGAGTCAGGAGGACCTGGGTTCAAATTTGGCCTCAGACATTTCCTACCTGTGTGATCCTAGGCAAGTCACTTCACTCTGTTTGCCTAGGCTTTGCCCTCTTAGAGTTGTTACTGAGACAGAAAAAGGGATTAAAAAATGTAAATGAGGATCATAATAGCACCTATCTTCCAGGACTGTTGTGAGAATCAAATATGGTAATATTTAGGGGCAGTTGGATGGCTCAGTGGATTGAGAGCCAGGCCTAGAGAAGGGAGGTCCTAGGTTGGATTGAGAGCCAGGCCTAGAGAAGGGAGGTCCTAGGTTCAAACTGGTCTCAGACACTTCCTACCTGTGTGACCCTGGGCAAGTCACTTGACCCCTATTGCTTAGTCCTTACCACTCTTCAGCCTTGGAACAATACACGGTATTAATTCTAAGATGGAAGGGAAGGGTTTAAAAAAAAAGGTAATATTTATAATTATTTATAAATTTTTTTATAAAAATATTTATAAAGTGCTTAGCACAGTGCCTAGCACATAGTAGGTGCTTAATAAATATTCATACTCACTCTACTCTCTGCTTTCTACCCCTTACTTAAAGACTCACTGGAGTGAGGGGAAATCATTACATCCTGAAGCAGCCCATACTGAGTTTTAATTTGCTCTGAAGTCATCTATCTTTCCTTTGTTCCAGGAGTTCTCAGAATACTCTGCTTATACTCAAATACTCTTTCCCTACCATCTTTGGGGAATTGTGTGGAAAGTAAAAAACAAAAGCACATCTTTCCCATTTGACTAATGAATGACTTACTTTTCCAAACTGTTAGGTTTTGCTGTAGATTCACATTTTCTATACAGCATTCAATACTGATATTAGGAGTCCATTCGATTGTCAGCACACTGAAGACACTGAATAGGCCATTCTCATTTTTGGTGACAGTTTGTAGAGTGTGATTAAGCAAACTGTTATCGGTTTTGTTTACCCAGTAAACTTTGGGCTCTGGAAAACCGTTGTGGGAAGTGCAGGTAAAAGTAACTTCTGTATTATTAGTCTCCTCAGCCACTACTGGTACACTGAAGTTTGCTTCAGAAGAAAAAAAAAAAAGAAATCACATTAGGAATACAACCAAGGGTCGGAAATTCACCAGGGAACTGTTTCAAGGATGGGGAGCTTCCCAGGATGTTGGGCTATATAGGTAACATTGGATATGACCAGAGGATGAGATTTCAGCAGAAAAGGCAGTGCCCTAAGAGGGGAGTAACCATCATTCAGGGTAAGCCTGAAATACTTTAGTGGCTGGTAATAGGCAAACCCTCTTTTCCTCCCCCCAGGACATTGTGCTTTCCCCAGGAAGTAAGTATTACAGAAATACTTCTTTAATGAGGCTATTTTTTTCAATCTTGACTCTGATCACCTTTGTGTTTACTAATATTTCCCTCCAATATTGAAAGCTAACTACATATTTAAATATGAAGGGAAATGATAAAGGAGATACAAAGTCATCCCCATCTACAGATGATATAATGGTCTACCTAAGGAAGCATAAAAAAAATGGAGATTTTTAATGCCTTTGGTAAAATAGAAAGTGACAAAATAAATTTATACAAATTATCTTTGTTTCTAAATAGCACTGATAATAAAGGGAAAGTGTGGAGGGTTGATTTGTGTGTATGTGTGTGTGTGTTAAGAATAGTGCCTGTTGGATAGTTCATCAAAGTCTTTTATTGTATCACAAATAAATACAAATTTCAAAAATAGACGCAGAATAAATGAATCTGAACTAAGAAATTCTTTTTCTCTTCTCCTTAATTGACACTGAAGTCTCTCCTAAATTATTTCTTTCTGCAGCAGTTTGACATAAGGAGTAAAGGGATCTATACTTTTTAAAAAGGATATGATAGTTTACCTCTTATTCTCTAATATGGCTCCTTCAGGTCACACTATCTCCCCTTCTCCATCCCCCACCCCCCAATTTACTTTGTAATCCAGGGACACTGGCCTCCTTGCTGTTCCTTGAACAAGGCACTCTGTGTTCCTATTCTATTAATTTTCACTGTCCTCCATGCCTGGCATTCTCTCCTTCTTCATTTCTATTTCCTAGTTTACCTGGTTTCCTTCAGGACCTAGCTAAAATTCCATCCTCTGCAAGAAGACTTTCTGGATTCCCTCTGCTTCTAGTGCCTTCCCTCTAAGATGACCTAAAATTTTTCCTGTTCAAGTCATTAGTATATAGCTGTCTCCTCTATCAGATTGTGAGCTCCTTGAGAGCAGACTGGTTTTGCCTTTTTTCTTATCCCTAGCCCTTAGCACAGTGCCGGGCACACAGGAGACACTTAATAAATGTTGTTGACTTATCTCTCCCATCGCTCTCTTCTTAATCCTGTACAATCTAGCTTCTGACTCCATTATTCCACCAAAACTATTCTCTCCAGTGATATCTTAGTTGTCAAATCCAATGGCCTTTTCTCAGTTCTCATTCTTCACCACTTCTCTGCAGATTTTGACCCTGCTGATCACACTTTACTCCTTGATATTCTCTTCTCTTTAGGTTTTTGGGTTCTCTTTGCAGTTTTCCTGCCTATCTGACTGCTCCTTCTCAGTCCTTTGCTAGATCCTCATCCAGATTCTGCACTCCTACTATAGGAGTTTTACAGTTCTTTCCCCTCTTACTCTCCTATACTACTTCATTTGTTGATCTTATCAGTTGTCAAGCATTTACTGACTATCTTTACATTGATAATTCTCAGATCAAACTATGTGGCTTTAATCTCTCTGCTGACTTCCAATCTTGTATTTCCAACCTCCAGCATCATAAACTCAACATGTCCAGAGCTGAATTCATCATCTTTCTCCCTAAACCCTCACTACCCCCCATCTTCCCTATAATACCTTCCCCTTAGTCCCTCAAGCTTACAACTAGGTATCCTTAACTTTTCATTATCTCTTACCCATCATATGCAATGTGTTGCCAAGGCTTGTCCATTTCACCTTTGCAATATTTCTTGAATACAACTTTCTCTATTCTGACATTGTTGGTGTTCTTATGCAGATCCTCATCACCTCAGACCTGTACTATTGCAATAGCTGTCTATTGGTTTTGCCTACTTCAAATGTCTCCTCATCACAATTCATTCTTTATTCAGTCACCCAAGTGCTTTTCCTAAAAAAAAAAAAGCAGGTCTGCACCATGTTGTCACACTACTCGATAAACTCCAGCATCAAATACAAAATCTTTTTTTTGGCATTCAAAGCCCTTCATAAACTAGCCCTCTCATACTTTTCCAGTCTTCTTACTCTCTACCAAAGAGTACTTTGATCCAGTGATGCTGGCCTCCTTGTTCATCCGTCAAGACACGGCTATCCCTCATAGCCTGGAATAACTTTATCTCATCATCTCCATATACTTTCCTTGATTTCTTTTAAGTCCCATCTAAAATTTCATTTTCCACAGGAAGCCTTTCCTAACTTTTCTTAATCCCATTGCTTTACCTTTTTAAATTATTTACCATTTGTCCTATATTTAGCTTATTTGTACTTATTTGTTTGCTTATTGTCTCTCCCATTGAATGGCAAACTTTTTGAGGGCAGGGACATTCTTTTCCCTCTTTTGGGGTCTTCAGTTCTCAGCACAGTGCCTAGTACATAGCTGGGGCTTAATAAATGAACTTACTGACTGATTAGCTTGATTTGACCATGGGTATACTTCTTAATCTTCCGGATCTAATTTTCCTCCCTTGTAAAATGAGGTGTTAGGTTAGATGACTTCTGATATAATTTCCAACATAAAATTTATGATTTTACGAATGCCAATTGACTGGATGTACAAGAATATCAAGGTTATGGTTCTTTTGGCAATATTTGGTGCATTAGGAATAGTCAAGGGAAAAGAAAAATTCAAGTTGGAAGAAGTTCATAATATAATTGGGTCTATTTCCAACATTTTTTCAACAAATCACTTTTCTGCCAGGCTAAACAAAACCCTGGTTGTTTGTAGAAATTAAATATTTCCTCTGGCCAGGACACTAGTATGGTCTTAGGTAAAAGACTCTATGTACTACCTACATTCAAGGTGGTAGTTCATTGCCAGAGGTTTGTCTACCAGTTGATGACTTTTTTTGGGGGGGGAGAACTAATCATTCATAAAATCTACAAAGAGTTGAAAAATACCATAATAATGTGTTTTATCATAAAGGGAAAGGTCTTTGATTTCATGAGGTTGGGAACTCTTTCCATAACTCAGCTATAAAACTGAATTAATTGACTTGCCCATGGTTACACACCTAATAAGTGTCAGAAATAGGATTTGAACTCAGATATTTCTGACTATAAGGCCAATATTTTATCCATTGGACCCCAATGCTTCCCTACTCTTTCAATGAAAGCATGGATTGTTATAGGATTAAAATAGTTGCCCAAGGCATTACAAATAGTTAAGAATTAAGTTTCTCTATTTCCTTACCTGCCACACGGAGAGTGACTACGGATTGGAAAAGAATCACATAATTGGATTTATCTAGGACGATGCATACAAACTCCTGTTCATCTTTTGTGGTGATGTTAGACAAAAGCAGAGAAAAATCTCCTCTTTCCATTTTTTCCAGTGTCAGCGATGTCCTGTTCTGATACTTAGAATCATCATATTGGGAAGAATTCTCACCAGGAATATATGACTTTACAGATTCTGGTGGTGTCTTCGTTGTTTGCCAATAAACACGTATGCTATGTAAGTCGAAATGTTGTATAGGACTAATGCAGCTTAGTTCAACGTTGTCACCTACCATACCATGTATTTCTTTCATTATAACTGCAAAGGCAAAAAGAGTGGGAAATTCATTTGTGAAATGTTTCTCTTAGCCTTTCAAGTTATTGATATCTCTTGTAAATATGTCTATAAATATTATTTTACAAACAATGCCTATAACCACAATACATTTGTACTTAATAGAAGATGGGATACTGTTAAGTAAGGTTTCTCAACCTATTACTCAGAAGCACTGGAAAATCTAATAATCGCAGAAAAAGACTCAAAGTTAACATTAGCACCAAGGAGAATGCTGAGGGAATGAGAAAGGGACTGAAATTTTATAGGATCTGGAAGAGCCCTTAGAACTCAATCTAGTCTAATCTCTCCCTCTCTAAATTTTGAAGAAGTCGGTGTGTGTGTGTGTGTGTGTGTGTGTGTGTGTGTGTGTGTGTGTGTGAAGTCCTTTGTCCAAGTTCATAAAGCTGGTAGGGGGGGAGACCAAAACTTAAAGTCTCCTGACTTTTGGCCCAACATTGTTTCCACTAACCAAGTGATGAATATAGACCAAAAATGTCCAGAACTGACAACCCTGAAAGCAGGTACAGAATTATTGAAATATACAGGATCCTCTACAATTTACGCCATTGTAAAGGGGTATGGGGTGTAAAACAGGTATTTGTAATTCAAATGATAGTATATTGAGTGAACATTTATGCTCAACTTTGTGTTTATTCTGTTCTTCATTGCAAAGAACTATGGACACATGCTTAATCAACTGTATTAACACTCATGATTTCTAACCCATCTGGGCTGACTCGCAGTCGTAGTATTTTTGTGGTCTCCCATTAGTTAACATTCTTTAGCATACATAGGAGGAAGCCTCAGAGGGGTCTCTCTAGTGGCAAAATATTATAATCAAAGTTGCACTGAACTTAAAGAAATACTTGAATAGAAAGTTTCTCAGCCTCCTAATGACTGGGTAGCCATTTTAAAAGCATGATCTCTGCTCATTATGAGTGTGTGCTTTAACTTTAATTTAACGTTTGTGACATTTCTCTTGAAAGCTTCATGATATGCCCTGAGAAAACTAGAAATAGCTCCTAAAACAGGCCAGTTGGAAATCACTACATTAATTATTTCTTAATATGTTGACAATAAAAATATGATGGCCCTGAAAAGACTTTGTAAATAGTATTTAAAGCTACTACGAAGGGGTAAGGGAGAACAAGCATTTATTAAGTGTCAGACATTGTGTACACACTACTTTACAGATATTGTTATTTGATCTAAGAGTGTTCAAATGTTGCTTATTTCCACATAGAATTATTATATGCATCATTTTTTGGCTTTTGGAACAACTTATGGATGAATTAGAATATGATGATGTTCAAATCAAAATAGATTAATATGGCCTAGGAAGAGCTCATTTTTATAAGGCTTTTAGTTTCCTTCACTGTTTCCCAAGTTGATTTTTTCACTTCTAAATTCACAGAATCTATAATAGATTTTCTTGCTTCCTCATGTTAAGGAGCTAATTAAGAGAAATAAGGAAAGATATACAATTTGTTCTTTTTCAATATTTTATCACTATGGATGTGATTTTATCTATATTTTATAGGTCTCCTTAAAGTATAGAGCAAGGACAAAATGGGATATCCCATCTAGTCTACTTGTTTCATTTATCTGACTTTTAAGAAGTCACCAGTGACACATCCTTCTCTATCCTAATAGATATATGCTCTCTAGCTCTGTCACAGTAATAACATGAGAAAGGAAAGCAAAGTATTATTATATTAGAAACTCCTTTTACTCTAGCAGTAATGGGCAAACTTTTTAAAGAGGGGACCAAAGGAAAGGAAATGTTCATCTGTGTTATAAAGAAATGGGTGTCCTAGGGGAAATAATGGATACCAGTGAATATAACATCTGTCAGTCTGTTTCTAAGGCAACTCTTTAGAAGTTTCATTGTATTGCATCCTACTCGTCAGATTAGGAATAATGTTGCACTGCCAGATAGAGCATTTCAGGGGACTGCATCTGGCTATCTGGCTGGCTGGCTGTAGTTTTCCCATCACTGCCTAAGGAGTTAAGAAGTGCTATGGGAAAATGCTTTGTGGAGATAAATGTTGCATTGGTTTTTGGTGAGGATAGACCACTTTCATTTTTGTCTTTTTGTGTAGGCTGAGGAAGGGGAATGCTTACGTGATATGATTTCAAGAATCCTGGAAAGGTATTTTACTTCATCATATTCAATCTTAGCTGGTAGTAGAGCTCTATCATGCTTTCATTCCTTTAGTTTGGGACTTTAATATGAGGACTATTATTTCAAGTGGTTCTCAATAATTTACACATTAGTGTGGTAGAAGGATATCTGAGCCAATTTTTACATGGTAGATTTGGAAAATAATGAATATTAAAGGGTAGGGGAGACAGAGCACCAATGAGGTCAAAAGAGTATACAGAACTGGGCAGCTAGAACCACTACTACCTGTCCCATAATCTGCATAGGGTCAGTCTACCTTGGCCTTTGGGTTAGATCCAAATAGAGCTCAGTGTATTGTTCTATGGGGGTGGTAGTGGAGGGAAATGCACATTATAAAGTAATTTTTCATTGCATAGATTTGTAACAAACCCTTTAAATATTACTTAGTCAAATTACTTGACTCTGTGTCCAAAAACAGTGAGTCAATTGTTATTTCAGCTACAAAACAAAATGGAAAAATATTTCAAAATTCTCTATTAGAAGTTTCCCCTCCTCATGGTCAAATTCCTACTCTTATATACTAAATTTTATTTAAATGATTTTATTTAACTTGTTCAAAAGAAATGATTAGGATAAGCCAAGGAGATTATTAGTTATTATTATCCATGCAACCCTACCCATATTCATTCAATTACTCCTTGACCAGAACCTATAACTACAATGTGTATATATTCAATTTGTAGAATTAGTATGTTCTGAAAATTTTCTCCAAAATTTAAATTTTTACGCATTGAACCTTACTTTATTATTGCCATTAATTATAAAATTGAAGATGTTTTATTAGAAAACATTTTGGTGCCAGTACAGAATGAAATTATATAAGATTGCAGTAAAACTTTTATTATCACACATTTACAAGTAATTATTTCCTAGAGACATAATAATACGATGATATTAAGTCATGAAATATCTGGCATCTTGGGTTATGTTTCTGTCCCCCCACCTCCATTTCTTAGCATAGGATAGTGAGAGTTTAAAGTAACTGTAACAATTGTAGGTTAACTGAGCAGAATACACTGGATTACAAAGAAACACTACTATAATTCTCCCCTGTTATTCAAAAGGAGGAAAATAGGCAGCTGACTTTGTCTATCAGGAGGTTGTTTTCTAGCACTTTGTGGAAACTGCTTGTCCTTAGAAACAAAGAGGTATATCAACCCAGGGATGCAAAAGGACATATAGCCTTGGCAATCGCAGCAATAGATGCTATAATGCAATGATTCATAATTTCAAAATGAGGTTTTAATTGCAAAAGTGGAATGCAACAAGCATATTTGCTGCATTTTCTCCTGAGGCAGAGATGGATTTTATCTAACTAAGAATTACAAAATTTAGGAAAGTATGAGTGTTTTTGCCTTTAGGAAATAGCTGAGCCTAGTTTGTAATTTTGACTTTTATTTTTTTTCAGATGGAAAGATAGATAAGACTAAAGGCTTTTAAAATTAAATGAAAGTTCTTTAAATTAAGCAACTCCTACCATTAAAAATTTGGAAGGTCTGGGAAATGATTTCATTTTATCACTATGCATCTATATATCTATGTCTATGCCCAAATGGAAATATTATGGACTTACCAGCTCTCAGAGCACCAAGAAAGAGCAAGAGGCATTCAGTCCTATAATAAAATAAAGAACAAATAAGTGAAACATTAGTAGTACAGTAGATAGAGCTCTGGAGTTAGAATTAAGAAAGCTTGAATTCAAATTCAGCCATAGACACATACTTGCTATGTGATGCTGGGCTGCCTACCTCAGTTAACTGATCTATAAAATGAGAATAATAATAACTACCATCCAGGATTATTGTGAGGATCAAATGAGATATTTGTAGAACACTTTGAAAACCTTAAAATGCCTAAAGCATATGTGAATGCTAACTAATATTATTATTAATAACTATCTCACATAAGGAAACCATGAACCATAAAAACTGACATTGTGAGGGTGAATATATATTATATAGATATAAAAAGGAAATTTTATTTTTTACAGGTCAACAAACTCAAAATATTTCCAGGTTATATCTGGATCAAGGAAATACCTAAGTGGAGCATGGGGGGATAGTAAGTGGTAACATCTTATTTTCTGTGTTAAAGTAGCCAATAACAGAGAACTTTGAGGCCTATGGGAATATGGCAACTTGGATTTTAAAAATCAGAGCTGAAGTAACTGTGTGAACTTATTCTGAGTGCAATTCAGTTAACCAAACAGTATTAACAATAGTTATTAGTAAATCCATCCCAAATAAGTAAGCTCTAAGTGCATACTACTCTGCACAAGCATTGTACCAGGTGTTTGTTGGGCATTCAATGTCTAAACATTTAACAGGCCTTCCCTTTGAAGAGTTTATGTTCTACCTGAAAGACACAACTCACAGCTAGACAACTCTATATGCTGTAAGTTAGGATGAAATGAAATGCTCGGATATATTAGAATGAACTGCTGGAATTTTTTAGAATAGGGTCCCTCCATGTTTTAGTCTTTTAAAATTAAGCCTATGAATATAATCTTTACAAATCAGAGAGCCTTACAGGTCCTCTCTGGCTATATACATGCTCTGAAAACTTTTCACCTTTGTCATTACTTGAACAGAAAAGGAAGAATTCTAATAATATTTCTTAGTTATATTTGAATTATAGAATATCTGAGATAGAAGGTTTTTTAGATATAATCTGGCACAATTCTTCATTTTACAGATGAAGAAACTGAAGTCTAGAAAAGTTCAGTGAAGAATTGAGTTCAACCAATTGACAAGCACATATTTTTATTGTCATGCAAAACACACTTCCATATTGGTCATTGTTGTAGAGCAAATAACCAAAATCCCAAAATAAAACCAAAAATACACTGATGTGAAAGACAACTCCAACAATTCTGGAGGTGGATAGCATTCTCTGTCATAAGTCCTTCAGGATTTTCCTGGATCATTGTATTACTGAGAGTAATATTGTATTGTATTACTGAGAGTATTGTATTACTGAGAGTAACCAAGTTTTCACAGATAATCATTATCCAATATAACTATTATCATGTACAATGTTCTCCCAGTTCTGCTTATTTTGCTCTGCATAAGTCTTTCCAGGACAAGGACATATTTTTTATCCCAGGCACTAGGGTTGCAAATAAAGACCAAAAACAATTCCTAAACTCAAGTAATTTACCTTTGAATGGAGGAAAAATCATGTGAAGGTTACCATATATACATGATACATATATGTAAATGAAAGGTAGCCTTAATAGAGAAACTTCTAAAATCTAGGGGACTGTTTAAAGCCTCCTAAAGCAGGTGATATCTGAGTCAGATGCTGAAGGAAGTCAGAGATCCTAAGAGGCAGAGTAGAAGAAGAAGAGTATAAAGGCACTAAGGCAGCAGATGAAATATCCTTAAGAAACAAAGTAGGTTAGTATGGCTAGTCTTCTATGACTATTCTATGAATTCTATTAATGGGGGTAAGGGAAAGAGAATAGAATATAAGAAGACTAGAAATGTAGGAAGGGGCCAGACTATGTAGAGCTTTAAACACCAAACAAAGGGCTACATATTTGATCCTAGAGACAATAGGGAGCCATTATAGTTTATTAAGTACTATAGGAATGACATTCAGACCTACATTTTAGGAAAATCACTTTGGTAGCTATGTGGACAGTGGATTGGAGTTGGGAAAGGTGTGAAGGAAGAGATATTAATTAACAGGCTGTTGTAATGATATAGGACGGAGGTAATGAGGACCTAAATTATGAGTGACTATAGATGGAGAGAAGGGGATGTATGGAAGAGATGTAATAAAGGTAGAAATGATAAGATTTGGTGACTAATTGGCTATTGAAAGAAGGGAATTGAAGATGATCCTAAAGATGTGAACCTAGATGACTGGGAGGGTGGTGATAGTACCCTAAACAGTAATAGAGAAGTTTGGAGGCAGAAAATGTTTTAGAAAAAAGAATGAGTTCACTTTTGGCTATATGTCCACTAGGCAGTGATGAGGAATAAGCACTCAAGAGACTGAGGACTGGTTATATAGATCTGGGAAACATCTCTGTGGTGATAACAGACGAATCCCTGAGAACTGATAACTCACCAAGAGGGATTGAATAGAGAAAACAGAGAGCACAAGGTAGTGTTGTGGGGTGACAATAACAGTTGGTGAGCATAGCTGGAAGACCCAGCAAAGGAAACTGGTAACCTGGGCAAGTCTCTTAACCCCAGTTGCCTAGCCCTTACCAATACTTGATGTTGATTCTAAGAAAGAAGGTTAAATGTTTAAAAATTTAAAAAAAAAATGGGAAACAGAAAGAGCAGTTGGACAGGTAGGAGGATTAAGAGAAAGTCATGTCAGGAAAACTCCCAAAAAGAGAGTATCAAGGAAGAGAAAGTGTTCAACTTTAGCAAATACTGCAAGAGGGATCAAGAAGAAGGAGATCTGAGAATAGGCCTTAAATCTGGCAATTAAGAGATCATTTGGAGGATATGGTCTCAGGCTGAATTCTGAGGTCAGAAGATAGATTACATAGGATTTAAAAGAGAGTAAAAGGAGAGGGAATGGAGGTACTAATTTGTAGATGGCTTTTTCCTAATTCTGTTCCTTTAGTTCTGCATCAGGTCCTGGAGGCCATTCCAGTTCACATGGAATTGGTCCAGTTCAAATGAAGTTTTTTAAAGGATGGGTGAGATATGGGCAAACTTATAGGCAGCAGAGAAGGAGACAGTAGAGAGGAATAGACTGAAGATTAGAGAGTTGAGAGTAACAGTGGGGACAAACAGCTGCAGAAGATGGATCTAGGTTGTGTGAAAGGGCCTTGGCAGGTAGAAGGTCACTTGACCATCAGAGTCTGGAGTAAAGGAAGATAATGAAGGATTTTGTCCTTCAAAGGGATAGGAGATAAGGAGAAGGGGAAAAAAGGGAGTTTTCATTCAATGGAATTAATTGTGTGGGTGTGGGATAGTATGTACATATGCTCAGCTGAGAGGGTAGGGAGAAAAGAAGTCTTGGGAATTCTGAGGACAGATGAACACAAAAAGTGCTGTCATGAATAGGACAGAGATCTAATTAAGGAGGAGTAGAAGGATTATCTTGCTGCAATGAGGACCCAGTGGATTAAACTCGTATATTAGTACATTTTATGCATGTTTATACCATATTATTTATTAGTTCTGGGTTCCTAGATCTGACATTACCTCATAAATGAAGAGACATGCACATGAATTAATCCATTACCTCTAAGCTTCAATAAAACAGAGAAAACTTTCTCTCTCTGTCTCTCTCCCTGGCCTCATATCTGATACTGCTTATAATTTTAAAGATTAATCAATGTTATTACTCGTACAATGTATTATGGTAGCAAATAATAATACAGTCATAAATTAATATTTTTAGCATATTGCTGCGAATATGTGAAAAGTTCAGGGAGTCGCCCTTATATTCTTCAAAAGAAGAGAAAAGAGACATGAAATGGAATATTCTATTCCCTCCTATTCAGTATTGTCACTGACTCCTCAACATTGGATATACAATTCTATTAGGTAACTCAAATGTTTCAGGAACTCTCTTTATAATATCTCTTCACAAAATCAGTTCAATATAATTTATTCACAATATATCTTTAGATTCTCTCACAAGAAAATAACTTTCACAGCCCTCTTACAGATGACAGCTTATTCTCTGTCCCAATCTTTTTCGTAAGAATAAAATATAAGAATAAAAGCTAAACTCTCAGCTTTCTTGGACTCTTCACAAGATGATGGTTAACATTGTCTTTTTCCTCTAAGAAATGGAAGTTAAGGATCTTGTCAAAGGGATGTGAGATAAGGAGAAGGGGAAAAGACATTAAAAAAGAAAAGCTATAGACTACTTACTAATCTAATATTTTCAAGCAATTGTTATGTCAGTAAGAGCTTTCTTTGAGATAGTATCCGGGCTTTCCCATTTAAACTATTCTGTATGGACCTTTAACTGGAAGGAAAAATCTCCTTCTCAATGAGAAGATATATTGTTGGTACAGTGGAAAGGGTCCTGGAGTTGGAGTCAAATGGTTATGATGGTTCAAAGCCTAGATTTGTCACTTATGCTACTACCTACCTTTATGATCTTAGGGAAATAATTTTTCCTTGCCAGTACTTATATTAGTATGATAGTAGTACCTGCAAAGTGTTCAACATGTAGGGTGACCAGGATATTCATGAATTCAAGAAAAGAAGTATACTTTTCATGAAATTTTGTGAAAGTAATGTTCTTTGTCCTTTTGATGTTATTGTTCATAAAACACATTCACTGAAAATTTACTTCAATGGACGTTCAATCTAATTAGTATGAGTATTCCCTTCAGTGGTACAAATTATAGCAAATTTATAGATACTTTACCCATCTATAATTCATCCAGAGATTCTCAATACATCTATAGATTTTTGACCCAGCTGAAACAATCTATTGATTCTAACTCATTCCAATCTTGTGTAACCTTTGCCCATGTCCTCCTATGTATATTCATAGAGGGTATGTCCACAGAGGGTATATTGGGGGGATCATAAGCTAGACCTCTTGATATCATATGGGTTCTAGTAGAAGATGCTTGCTGTCCATCAGTTATCTACTAACTCCCAAAACATGACTAACTCATTTCCATTTCTTGTAATACCTCATGCTATGCACTTTTGATGGGTGATTGTGGCAACTCATTATTTGTATATAGCATAGAACTGAGACATGATTTCAACCAGTCGTCTCAAATAGGGCCATCATATGTATTGAATGCAGAATTGTAATATAACCTATATCAGACAGATCTTAAGAAATATTGTGAATGACACATGTTAAAACCAGTGGAAATGTGCATTGGCCATGGGTGAGGGGAATGCGGGGGGTGAAGGGGGAAAGTAGGAGCATAAATCATGTAACCATGTTAAAAATGAATATTAATAAATGTTTAAAAAAAGAAATATTGTGAAGTAAATGGTATTTATCTTTTGTGCCTTTCCCCTGCTTAGAGCTCCATGGAAATATTCCTTTCTCCTCATCTTCCCCATCCCCCCAAGCACCAGTTACTATCCACTCTCCAGCATCTCCAAAACTTCCCTCCTCTTTTCTTCTTCCTCTACCCTCCATCCCCAGTTCCTCATACTTCAATTCAAAAATTTTCACTTCCCCTATCAAAACTCCCACTCCTTCATTATGACATTAAGAAAAAAAACAACTGTATTACAATTCACACTGAAATGTGAGGTAAGGTCTCCTGGAAAAGGAGAAGCAGTGAAAATTAAAAGGAACAGTAGAAAGGGTTCTAAATTTGGAGTCAGAAAATTCTGATTCTAATCTTACCTCTGTCACCTGTATAACCATAGACAGGTTGTCCTTCAATAAAATGGGGTAATGGACTCAATGATCTCTAAGGTTCCTTGTAGTTTTAATCTAGGTTCTAAAGTCTTTGGAATTTCAGGTACTGGAGAGTGAAAAATTGCAGGCTGCATAGGGATGGCATTTGGAGATTTGATGGAATTTTCACATTTCATAACATTATGTTCATAAGGGACTTTTTACATACAAAAGTAGCCTTGTTTAAGGCAGTCTGCATGTGTTTACATATGTTATAGAGAGATATGCTATCTATTAAAATATTTTAAGTTATATAATGTATCCTGACCCCATGTGGATTTTCTCTCTCACTTCAACTTCAATATTGACCTCCTTGTCTTCCTTCAACACACCCCTGCTCCTTTGGATTTCTTTGTTTTTGGTGGGGACACCACCATTTTCTCAGTCACTTAAGGCTTTTATGATGATTTTGTAAAAACAAAAACTTATTTCTAACCCTAATTCCATTCTTTTCCTTCCTCACCCTCCCACTTCTCATAATTCACCAAGAACTATCCATTAGCAAAGTCTTTCCTGTCCTTCCCCTCCTTTCTGGCCTCATTATTATCGACTCTGTTGGGCCTCTTAACCTGTTGGCTAGTCTCCTTCCAAAGTCTCTTGATAAGAAACCTGTCTCCAGTTTCTTTCCTCTTTGATTCTTTCTACATATGGTTACCTTATTAATCTTCCTAAAATACAGGTCTGATTAGATCCCTCCTCTGCTCAAAAATTTTCTTTGGTTCCCCACTTCTGCTTAGTATGGCATTTAACACTTTCCACATATGGACTCAAAAACCTTTCAAGTCATCATTACTCCCAGTTAAACGTCTTCTTTCAGATCTGGAACCTGTCCCAAACCTTCCAGCTTCTGTGTGTTTGCTTATGGTTCTCTCAGTCTGCCAGGCCACCTCCTCACCCCACAGCCCCACCCACCTGTTAAAAAACCAACTCTACCATTCTATGCCCTGTACAGATGTTATCTCCTCCATGAAGCCTTTCCTGATCCCTCCTGGCAAAAGGAAACTCTTCCCGGCACTCAGCATTTTTTTCTGGGAACCTCTCTTGGCATTTCTTTCCTTCTGCATCATTTTACACTTGTGTCCCTAACTTAACATTCTCCTTTGAAGGCAGAGGCTACGTCTTATCCATCTCTTCATCCCCCGCGGTGCCTGAGAAAGTATGCACCATATAAGGTGTGGACAATCAGCACAACTTTATCGAACTGAAATTTCTGTGACCGTGGTTTTGCATACTACATTTAAGTACTGCCTATGCACGATGCCTTTTCTACTACTTATTTAGAGAATGTTTAGTTAACTTTTATGAATTTCTGGCAAAATAGCCATTTGTATCTTCACTGTAACTTTGCTACTCTTCCCCAGACAAGAACCTGCCCCGCTTCTCCGATCCGGACTTCAACTTGGTTTCTATGAACTGTTAATAACGTTTCTGTGACTTAGCGCTCCTAAAGAAGAAACTCTTTCCTCTTTGCTAAGCTCCTTCCTTGGTAACACCTTGTTAAAATCATTAGTTCGTCTTAAGCCTAGGGCTGCCCCTAAGAGAAGTTAGTGTCTCTAAGACACGATCTTCCCTTTCATTTCTAGCCCTGCCAACCACCTCCCGCCGCTGCCATTCCCGGAATACAGCTTCCACCTATTTAAGAAGGTACCGAATCCGGCAGGTAGCTTTTCTCTCCCAGGCTCCTTCTTGGGGCTGGCTGCCTCTCTTGCCCGACAAGTTTTAAGGCAGTTTTGTATAACTAACGATCCGGCTACTTTCAGGCACTACCCTCTTAAGGTCCTTTGGGTGCCTGGGTATCCGCAATAGCTGCCGCTGCCACTTTCTTTGTTCTCTGTTCTCCCAAAGTCCCTAAGCAGTTTCCAACTCCCAAAGAGAACCCTGGCTGGGCTAGGGGTTCGGGAGGAGGGGGTCGGGTGTTATAGAGGTCAGGTAGGTACGAAGAATCTCGATTTAACAAAGGATCCACTGGCTCTTTTCTTTCCCTGTTCACCCCTTTCCCACCTCCTTCCTTCCTCCTCCTCACTCACCTTTTCAGGGACATAGTGGGAGCGCAGGAGAGATGTGGAGTTAACTCTGCAGGGTGGCTTCAGGGTAGAACAATGCGAAGTGGAGCTTTGAGATCTTCCTTAACCTGGGGCAGAACTTCTACAGCTGAGGCTGCAAACACACCACTGTCAAGTCCGGCCCCCAACAGCATAATCATTTGCTAGGTCTGAGTGACTGGTGATTGTCCCTGTCCACAGTTTCCTCCTCCCACAGCGGAGCCCTGCCCACACCCGCCCCCGCCTCTCCCCGACTGCTCCCTTACCCCATTGGCGCACCTTCTTAGGGTCATTCCTCTGCTCCCAGGTCGACCCCGAGTTTAGGCAACGACCTTGCCGAACCAATCTGTAATGGATTACTTTCCCGGAAAGAAAGAGAGATTGGGGCTGTTCATAGACTCTAGTTTCCAGAAGCAAGAGAAAAAATGGTGAAAGGAAGTGGAGGGCGATGAAAGCCTTCCTCGAGGTTATATAATCTTGTGCCCGGTGGGCTGTTTGGCACAGGGCAAGGGATTCAGTGTCTTGATGTTTCCCCCCACATTCTTGGTATTCTGCTCCAGGCAGATCTGTAGTGTCCTAGGGGCCCTGTGGTAGATTCAGAAAACCTATTTATAGAAATATATATGTATAAGTGTGAGCGTGTGTGTGTGTGTGTATGTGTATACATATATATATATTCATACATATACATATATATATATAATTTTTATTTATAACCTATATGACCTTATAACCTTAAAAAGTTCCTTCTACACTCTAGGCTTAAATTTCATCTGTGTATGGGGATAAGGAATATAAACAACACTAAGTGTTTAATCTCTGTTGGGGACCCCCATGTATCTTTGGGGGTCTTTTAAATTTTACTCCTTGTTGAAGTAGCCCAATTTGTCTTTTTACTTATTTATTTGTTTAATTTAGAATATTTTCCCATGGTTACATGATTCGTGTTCTTTCCCTCCCGTGCCCCTACAGCCAAACCGCAATTCAACTGTAGCCCCACTTGTCTTAGTGATGGAGGGTGAGTGTTGCCTAGATTTGGAGAAATGTCAACATTGGATCCTGCTCAACTGACTGCTCTTGGAACTGTATAGGGTCCAGATTTTGCCTCTGAGGATGGAAAGCTCTTCTTCATTCCTTTGGAACTTTGGGTTGGGGAAAGCCCTTGAAAGCACCAAGACAAGTTATAACCTATGAGAATCCTATAAATGCCATTATTTAAAATGTATAACCATTTGTTCAAGGATAAATCTAAGTTCCTGGTATAACAATGATAGACCTACAAACTTCTGGAAGAATATTCATTTTGGGATTAAGATCTGTGCCACCATGGATTTTTCTGAGACCTTAATGCATAGCACAGGCAAAGACACTTAAAGGACAATTCATAATGCTCCTCCCTCCACCAATTTACCCAAAGTTATTATAGAGATATTCGGAACTGGGAATATGTATTTTGGAGAAAAGAAAAGCACATTTACTTGATTTACTTAACATTTTTTAAAAACCCTTAACTTCTGTGTATTGGCTTATAGGTGGAAGAGTGGTAAGGGTGGGCAATGGGGGTCAAGTGACTTGCCCAGGGTCACACCGCTGGGAAGTGTCTGAGGTCAGATTTGAACCTAGGACCTCCCGTCTCTAGGCCTGACTCTCAATCCAGTGAGCTACCCAGCTGCCCCCAATTTACTTAAAACAGCAAATATTTAAATAGAGGGAAGAATATGCAAAAAGGATTTAGTCATCTTCCTTTTCCCTACCATAAGTGATGTAATAGAAGACAAAGTGTATGTAACAGAGGGAATGAAGTACTACTAAGAAGATATTTTAGGAAGTGTGAATACTTTGAGAAAATTTAAAGGAAGTCAGTTAATTGAGGGTGGAAAATCAACCTTGTCTGCTTGTTAAGTACCATTAAAAAGCTGAGTTGCTAGCTAAGCAAAGGTCAGGAGCAGAAGAAATTTGCCCTAAGTAGAGTCTTGCCATTGGGGATAGTGGAAGAAGAGAGGATTTCTCACTTCTATCTCTTCTTTTTTTTTTTTTTAATACCATTTTTTAAAAAAATTTTAAACCCTTGACTTCTGTGTATTGACTCATAGGTGGAAGAGTGGTAAGGGTAGGCAATGGGGGTCAAGTGACTTGCCCAGGGTCACAGAGCTGGGAAGTGTCTGAGGCCGGATTTGAACCTAGGGACCTCCCTTCTCTAGGCCTGGCTTTCAATCCACTGAGCTACCCAGCTGCCCCATCTATCTCTTCTTTAGAAGCAGATTGACTCAACTTTTAGAGGACACTGCATGCAGTAGGAACCACAGAAAAATATTTTCAACTGACACGAATACAGAAAGATAGTCACTTAAGAAAAGGAAATGCTTTCAGGAAAAGGAGCAATGCTTCTAACAGGCCAAATGTAGACTGATGAAAGAGCTAGTCCTGAATATCAAGAGTCAAACCATCAAGGAGTTCCTTAAGAAAAAGATCCTAGGACCAGATGGATTCATAAGTGAATTCTATCAAACATTCAAAGAACAACTGACTCCAATATTACATAAACTATTTGGAAAAATAGAGGAAGGAATTCTTCAGGTTTAATATGACACAAATGTGATACTGATGCCTAAAACAGATTGAGCTAAAACAGAAAGAAAACAAATGAACCAATCTCCTTAATGAATAATGATGTGATGTTTTAAAATAAAATGCTAGCAAGGAGAGTATAGCATTATATTAGGTAGATCATATACCATGACCCTATGAATTTTATACCAGGGATGGAGGGATGGTTCAATATTAGGAAAACTATCAGCATAATTGACCACATCAATAACAAATGAGAAACTTTATGATTATCTCAACAGAAAAAATAATCTCTTGACAAAATAGAGCACCTATTCCTTTTTTTCTTCAATTCTTTCCTTTCCCATAGATCTGACAAGTATACTATTCTATGTTCACCTAATTCACTTATAATTTCCCTCTTTGTATTTAAATCATTTACCCATTCTGGATTTATCTTGGTATAGGGTGTGAGATGTTGATCTAAACCTAATCTCTCCCATACCGTTTTCCAACTTTTCCAGCAGTTTTTGTCAAATAGTGGATTCATGTCCCAAAAGTTGGGCTCTTTGGTTTATCATACACTGTCTTGCTGACATCATTAACCCCAAGTCTATTCCACTGATCCTCCCTTCTATCTCTTAGCCAGTACCATATTGATTTAATGACTGCTGCTTTATAGTATAGTTTGATATCTGGTACTGCTAGGCCCCCTTCCTTCACATTTTTTTCATTAGTTCTTTTGATATTCTTGATCCAACTATTCCTTAAAAAAAGAAAAAAGGTAAAAAAGAAAAAGAAAAAAGAAGAGGAACTTTTCTTAAAGTGATAAATGGCATCTATCTAAAATCATTGGCAAGCATTATCTGCAATGGGGATAAAATAGAATCCTTCTCAGTCAGATCAGGGATGTAGCAAGGATGTCCATTATCACCACTACTATTCAATATTGTATTAGAAATGCTAGCTATATCAATAAGAGCAGAAAAAGAAATGGAAGGAATTAGAAGAGGCAATGAGGAAACAAAATTAGCACTCTTTGCAGATGATATAATGGTATACATAGAGAACCCCAGAGAAGCAACCAAAGAACTAATAGAAACAATTAACAACTTTAGCAAAGTTGCAGGATACAAAATAAACCCACATTAATCATCAGCATTTCTATTTACAACGAACAAAGTTCAATAGCAAGAGACAGAAAAAGGAAATTCCATTTCAAATAATTGTAGGCAATATAAAATACCAGGAGGTATACTTACCCAAACAAACCCGGCAACTATGTGAACTCGGGTACAAAACACTTTTCACACAAATAAAGTCAGACCTAAGCAACTGGAAAATTTTTAATTGCTCATGAATAAGTTGAGTCAATATAATAAAAAATGGCCATCCTAGCTAAACTAATTTACCTATCCCATGCCATATCAATCAAACTACCCAGAAATTATTTCCTAGAACTAGAAAAAAATAAGAAAATTCATCTGAAAAAATAAAAGGTCAAGAATATAAAGGAAATTAATGAGGGGGGAATGTGAAGGAAGAAGATACCAGAACTCAAACTATACTATAAAATATTAATCATCAAAACAATCTGGTACTGGCTAAGAAACAGAGATCAATGGACTAGGAGGTAATTAATATATGGTACTTAATGACTACAGTAACTTAGTGTTCAGTAAACCCAAATGGTCAAGCTATTGGGGGAAGAACTCACTGTTTGACAAAAAATGATGGGAAACCTGGAAAACAACAGGGCAGAAACTAGGTAAAAAATACATTTCACACTATACACCAAGATAAAGTCACTTGATCTAGAAAAAAAATGGTGACACCATAAACAAATTAGGGAAACATGAAAAGTTTACTTGTTAGACTTATAGATAAGGGGAGAATTTATGACCAAATAAGACACAGAGAACATAATAAAAAATAAACAAGGGGCAGCTGGGTAGCTCAGTGGATTGAGAACCAGGCCTACAGACGGGAGGTCCTAGGTTCAAATATGGCCTCAAACACTTCCCAGTTGTGTGACCCTGGGCAAGTCACTTGACGTCCATTGCCCACCCTTACCACTCTTCCACCAAGGAAGAGTGTATTAGCATACACAGAAGTTAAGGGTTTAAAAAAATAAATAAATAAAAATTAAAAAAAAAAAGAAACAATTTTATTATTTTAAGTTTAAAAGTTTTTGCATAAACAAAATCAACACAACCAAGATTAGAAGGGAAACAACAAATGGGGAAGGAGGTTGTATTATCTCTAACAAAGGCCTCATTTCTCAAGTATATAGATAAATGAGTCAAATTTATAAGAATACAAAGCATTCCCCAATTGATAAATGATCAAAGGATAAGAACAAGCAATTCTCAGATGAAGAAATTAAAAGTATTAAAAAATTAGTTGTATGAAAAAATGATCCAAATCACTATTGATTAGAGAAATGCAAATTGAAACAACTCTGAGATACCACCTCATACCTATTAGATTGGCTAATATGACCAAAAGGGAAAATGATAAATGTTTGAGGTGATGTGGGAAAATTGGGACACTGTTGCTGGAACTGTGAACTGATACAACCATTCTAGAGAGCAATATGGAACCACACTCAAAGGACCAAAATAATATGTTCTAGCAATACCATGTCTGGGTCTATATCCCAAAGAAATCAGAGATAGGGGAAAAGGACCTACTTGTACAAAAACCTTTTTAGCAGCTTTTTTTCCTTTTTTTTGTAGCAGCAAAGAATTGGAAATGGAGGACGTGTCTATGAGTTCAGGAATGGTTGAACAAGCTGCGGCATGTGTTTATAATTAAATATTAAAGCACCTCAAGAAATAACAAAAAGAGTTTAAAAAAACCTATAAAGACTTATATGAACTGTTACAAAGTAAAGTAGGAAGAACCACAGTGTCTACAGTAGCAGAAATATTGTACAACAAACATCTGTGAAGGACTAAGCTATTATCAACAAAACAAAGTTTTAAAATAACCCCAAGGGACTTGTGACAAAAAAAAAAAAATTCTATCCTAAGCCGAAGAAGGAACTGTTAGAGTCTCATTACAGATCAAAACATAGCATCTTTTACTTTATTTCCTTCATGAGTTTTTTTATTGTATGTGATATGTGTCTTTTTCATAACATGAGGAATATGGAAATATATATTTCATGAAAGCACTAATATACCCTATATCATACTATTTACTGCCTCAGGGAAGGGGAGAGAAAGGAGAGAATCTGAATCACAAAATGTCAGAAAATAATTGTCAAAAATTGTTGCTACATGTAATTGAAAAAAAAAATTTTTTAAGTTAAAAAATAAATCAAACCGTAGTGAGGAGTAGTCCCAGGAAGCCCAGCTAAAGAACTCACCCAGCTGAGATACCATACACAGAAAGAGGTCTGTGGACTTCACTGAAGAGAAAAAGACCCTTAGGCCTTTTAATACTAGAAAAATGAATACTCTTTTTTTTTTTTTAAGATTTAAATATTTTATTTTTTTAGAAAAAATTTCCATGGTTACATGATTCCTGTTTTTATTTCCCCTTCACCCTCCCTTTAATCCCCCCATATCCAACATGCATTTCCACTGGTTTTAACATGTGTGATCACTTATTTACATATTTATTGATATACTTATTTACATATTATTGATAGTTGCATTGGTGTGGTCATTTAGTGTCTACATCCCCAACCATGTCTGCATCAACCCATGTGTTCAAGCGGTTGTTTTACTTCTGTGTTTCCACTCCTGCAGTTCTTCCTCTGAATGTGGATAGTGTTCCTTTCCATAAATCCCTCAGAATTGTCCTGGGTCATTGCATTGCTGCTAGAACAGAAGTCCATTACATTTGATTTTACCACAGTGTATCAGCCTCTGTGTACAATGTTCTCCTGGTTCTGCTCCTTTCACTCTGCATCAATTTCTGGAGGTCTTTCCAGTTCACATGGAATTCCTCCAGTTTATTATTCCTTTGAGCACAATAGTATTCCATCACCAGCATATACCACAATTTGTTCAGCCATTCCCCAATTGAAGGGCATACCCTTGTTTCCCAGTTTTTTGCCACCACAAAAAGCGCGGCTATAAATATTTTTGTACAAGTCTTTTTGTCTATGATCTCTTTGGGGTACAAACCCAGCAATGCTATGGTTGGATTGAGGGCAGGCAGTCTTTTAGAGCTCTTTGGGCATAGTTCCAAATTGCCATGCAAATTGGTTGGATCAGTTCACAACTCCACCAGCAATGCATTAGTGTCCCAATTTTGCCACATTCCCTCCAACATTCATTACTCTCCCCTGCTATCATTTTAGTCAATCTGCTAGGTGTGAGGTGATACCTCAGAGTTGTTTTGATTTGCATTTCTCTAATTATTAGAGATTTAGAATACTTTCTCATGTGCTTATTGATAGTTTTGATTTCTTTATCTGAAAATTGCCTATATTTATCAATTGGGGAATGGCTTGATTTTTTATACAATTTATTTAGCTCCTTGTATATTTGAGTAATTAGACCTCTGTCAGAGTTTTTTGTTATAAAGATTTTTTCCCTGTTTGTTGTTTCCCTTCTGATTTTGGTTGCATTGCTTTTGTTTGTACAACCCCTTTTTAATTTAATATAATCAAAATTATTTGTTTTACATTTTGTAATTTTTTCTAAGTCTTGCTTGGTTTTAAAATTTTCCTTTCCCCATAGATCTGACAGGTATATTATTTTATGTTCAGCTAATTTTCTTATAGTTTCCTTCTTTATATTCAAGTCATTCACCCATTCTGAATTTATCTTGGTGTAGGGTGAAAAATGAATACTCTTGACCACACATGTTCCCTGAATGTATGTCTCACAGCCATTGTACCCTAAATTTTGTATTCTCTCTTCCTATAGTGTGTGTATTTGTGGGAGAACATGCAGTATAATAGGAGCCAAGTACCACTAGCATCCCTTCCTCTCCTGCCTCTGAACTTTGGGGAGCAGTCACTGGGAACCTAAGCCAAGAGTGTAAGTGAGAGTTAGGAGAGTCATTCAGAGTGTCTGCTGCATGTAAAATAAAGAAGTTGAACTGGACAGTCTTAGCATTTCTAACAGTTCTTATTCCTATGAAAAATCTAGGAAATGCTAAGCAAGGATTCTTCATCATTCTCTTGTTGGACATGTGTGTGTGCACATATGTATGTGTGTTTGTGTTTGTATATATGTGGCTATGGTAATCAAGGATATGAATACAGGGTAAGGAAGGGTTGAGATGGCTGATCCCCAAAGTAATTTCTATTCAATTCATTTGAAATTTAGATCTTAAAGCAGATGTTTATAACTATTAAGGTTGGTTAGCCATGTGTGTCCTACTCAATAACTTTTGGTGTGCTTGTGTGTATGTGGGGGTTGGGTAGAAAGACGGGAGTTGAGACAGGAGCCCAAGCCACCTGCTTATAATGGACATGAAACAAAACCCTAGGGAGCACTAAGGGTGGCCAGGTGGTTTCCCCCTCTTCACAGCTGTGGTTCTGCTTCACTTTGTCTGTTCAATTTGTTTCTGGTGATTATATGCCTCACCATAGCACTTCCTCCTGCAAACATTGCTATAATCGTGAATCTCCTCCATGGGCTGAAACTTTCTTGATTTTATCATACATCTCCTGAAAAAAATATTTTTAGTAAAACTAGAAGCAGGTAGAATATTTTGCTGTTCAATCTTTTCAGTCACGTTTGACTTTTCAAGACCTCATTTGAGGTTTTCTTGGTAAAAATCCTCGAGTAGTTTGATTTTTCCTTCTCTACCTTATTTTTTTCAGATGAAGAAACTAAGGAAAACAGATTTAAGTGACCCACTCAGGGTCATATAGCTAGTAAGTATCTAAGTCCTGATTTGATCTCATGATTCTTTGTGATTCCAAGTCCAGAGTTCTCTCCATTGCAACTTAACTACCCAGGTGCTATAGTATAGGGCAGTGATGGTGAACCTTTTAGATACTGAGTGCCCAAACTGTACACTCATGCTGCAAGTGAGCTGCCCCCTTACCCCAAACAGAGGAGGGAGGAAATGCTCCTATTGGTTTGCTGGACAGAGGGATGGGTGATGGGAGAAATGTCCTCAGGTGTGGTGGAGAGGGGGAAGGGAGCAATTCCCTCTGGCACGCATGCCATAGGTTCATCAATATAGGTGTAGGGTATGAAAATCCAGCCAGCCCAAGGGAAGAATGCCTAAGGTCAAGTTCCCTTCAGACTCATCCTGGCTATGGGACCCTAGGCCAATTACATAGAGTCTCAGCACTATTGAGCAATTCCCTCTATTCTCTAAGACTTTAACATTCAGAGCATGCAGCAGAAAGGCTTAGATAAAAGTTGTTTTCTACCTGGTAAAATCATGCACCTAGTTTAAAAAAAAAAAAGACACATCCATAGTAAGGCTGCCTATAATCTTTTCACATTCAAACCAAGTATTTCAAAATTAGTAGCAATAGAAGTGAAGCAAAGTGATAAGGGAATTCTGATGCAAAGGATAAGTGGGTGTTATTCTGAGTCACAGTTTAGTTATTGAAAAAAAATTTTTTTTGTAAGTGGCCAAGGACAAAACTCACTTTTCCAGCACAATGAAATCTACCTAAATTTGTTTGATTTTGTCCAGATCGCCTCTCATTTCTCTGGGAAGAGAATTCCAGGTAAGGAAATTCCCTTTGCCAATGCAGAGCTTCAACTTTCCTTCAATCTGCAGCCTTAGAAGGATGAACAACAACTCAGGACCAATTTTAACTCCGGAAGACTGATAATAAATCAGCTCCTCACCTCTTGGTAGAGAGATGATAGATTGAGTGAAGCATGGGACTTAAAAAGAAAGACATTACCAGCGTGGGAATTTGTTTTGAATGACCACTAATTTGCAATGAGGGAAGAATTTTCTCTCTCATTTTTGGAGAAAGTTGGAGAGTGAAATGGGTAAGGGAGTGATAGTGACACTACCAAAAAAAAAAAAGAGAGTGTTAATGAATTATTAAAACGCGAATTCAAGACAGCTTACTTCAATGCTTACTTCAAAGTCAGGATTGCAGATAGGATGTCCTGAGTTTAAATCTAGCCTCAGATACTTCCTAGCTGTGTGACCCTGTGCAAGTTATTTAACCCCAATTGCCTAGCCCTTACTGCTCTTCTGCCTTGGAACTGATACACTATTGTTTCTAAGACAGAAGGTAAGGATTTTTTAAAAAAACATACAAATTCAAGCAGAAGGAAGTTTTGATGGGAACTCAGACAAGCAGGACAGTTAGATTTATACCCTTGGATCTTGAGATAAGCATAACAATTGACTGTTTCAATTAATCAACAAGCATTTATTAAGCACCTTCTAACTGCCAGGCACTATGCTAGCTGCTGAGGATGTTGTTGTTTGTCCTTCATTTTCAAAGAGGACCAATGACATTCTGAGGTGATGTCTTAACTTGTACATGAATTGACTAAGTGAAACAGAGTTGCACAAAGTCGTCAGCTCACCTTCTCTTCCAGTCATTAAAATCCAGTGGCAAGACAAAATTCAGGGTGATTGGCAGTGGCCTAGGATGGAGGGTCATCTTCCTTGACATGACAAGCTCTAAGCACTCCACAGTTTCCGCTTTCACCACTTTTGTGGCTGTTTAGAACATATTGTTCTTATCTGCCCATTGTGTCAAGGGAAGTCTTCACATGCTTGGGGTAGACATCTTTCTAACTCACTGATGGATTTCCACGTAAGTATAGTCTATTATACACAGAGTTAGGGGCAGCTAAGTGGTGCAGTGGATAGAGCACTGGATCTGGAGTCAGGAAGACTTATCTTCCTGAGTTCAAATCCATCCTTTGAAATTTACTAGTGTGTGACCCTGAGGAAGTCATTTAACCTTGTTTGCCTCAGTTCCTCATCTGTAAAATGAACTGGAGAAGGGAATGGCAAACTACCCCAGTATGGGATCATGAAAAGTTGGACATGACTACAAATGATTGAATAACAATGTTGCCTATTCCAGATATATGTACTATTGGGCAATAGACAATAGACATTGTTTATCCATTGGATTTTTCCTATGGCTATGGACAGGCTAAACTCCTTTGAATTGTAACACATTTCTTCCAGAGGTTCTAAAACATTGTGGGGCTTGATGAAATCAGCACACTGTCATCCACAAACAGGAATATCTCAAGGATTTCAGCACAATAGTAGTAAAGTTTCCTGGGACCTTTCCACATAGGCTAGATTAGTTTTTTTTTTTTAAGGTCCTACCTTAATAAGGATAGGTCAGTTTTTCTTTAAAATATATTGAAATTATCCTTACAATTTCTTTGGGGAGATAAGATTTGGGTTGATATGGAATCCTGGTCACCCAAGCACACAAAGGGAAAGGGGAATGAGAATCAATCCAGCTGATTCATCCCTCAGTCTTTTAGCCAAAGACCATTATGGGGAATACAGAAGCAGAGAATCTTCACTCAAATGTATCAACTGTAATCTCTTTGGGTATCCTCTCCATGTTATAACTAAACAAGCCTTCTTTTGTTAACTTCAAATAGTTTACAAATGTCTCCTTTCATTTCATTACTTAATCATCTGAAATATCAGAATAGTCTGAGGCAGATCTGGCTTTTTATACTTGTCATCCACAAGGAATCCATCCTTGACTTGAACCCTTCAGTCGATTCCCTCCATGAGAGTGGCGCGTATCTTTAGCCAGCATATCTCTCCTGACTTTATGACTTAATTATTATCTCTTATAAAAGAAATGTTGAACAGTGTTATTTCTGTTGTTATATCTTTCAAGGAATCCTGAATGATATAGATGTGCAAAAGGGAGATATACATGCTATTAAAAAAAAAAAAAAAAAAAAAAAGGGTTCCGGGTTAAGATGGCGGCAGAGTAAGAAGCAGCTCTTAATCTCTCCTGACCAAAACACACAAAACTCCTCAAGGGGACATAAAAACAAGTCCAGACAAAGGGAGGAACCCCCACAACAGGGCACAGCGTGGAAGGTACGTGGAATCGAGGCATTTCCAGGCTATAAAGGGGTGAAACAGCCCTCACGAAATTGCGGGCTGAGCAACCACCCTACCCCCACCCCCTCCACACTCATCTATAGCTCAGAAGCCAGCTAAAAAGAAATAGAGCAAGTTTGGGGCACCCATCGAGTCATTGGCAGCTCCGGGGCCTGTTCCTGAGAGCAGCAAGATTTAGGACCCCATTAAGCCGAAAAACGCAGGCGAAATCTGAACGCGGGAGCAGGACGCTGGGTGCAGAGCGCAGGCTGAGAGCGCAGGCACTGCGGAGGCGTGGGTGGAGGCAGACACAACCAGGAACTAAAGCCTAAGTGGGGAACCAGTGTGGATGGGTATACGACTGTGGAAGCAGCGCCCTGAGACTTGTAAAGAAACCTCCGGCAGAGGATCAAGTAAGGGGGTCCACCAGGGGGCTTGACCTTGGAAAAAACCAGAACTCAGACCTCAGGAGCCAATAGATCGCGGTCAGACACTGAGCCGAGGATAAACCTGAGAAGCTGCTGGGCTAATGATGGCTACTCAGTCTCAGGAAGTTCAGAAGAGAAAGAATAACAACAAGAAAAAGAAGTCTTTAACACTCGACAGCTTTTACACAGAGAAAATCCAGACAACTGAGCAAACAGAGGAGGAGAACAAACAAGCATCCGGACCCTCCTCAAATAAG